>NW_027185771.1:32758119-32836477 GCF_028583685.1 Petaurus breviceps papuanus
GGGAGGGAGGAAGGAAGGAAAGAAGGAAGGAAGGAAGGAAGGAAGGAAGGAAGGAAGGAAGGAAGGAAGGAAGGAAGGAAGGAAGGAAGGAAGGAAGGAAGGAAGGAAAGAAGGAAGGAAGGAAGGAAGGAAGAAAAAAAGAAAATGTGCACATTATTCACCCTCACTATTAACATTTTTTCCATCATTTTCTTATGTCTAGAACCTCTAGACAATGAACAAACAATAAATTAAGCCTTGGTTTGTGGTATTTTTTTATTCCTGAGCTGTAAATGTTCATACTGAACATTTAGCAATCAGCTAGCACTCTAAGCCTATACAAGCCAGCTCAGGAAATCCATGTTTCATCAGTGTGGATACTACCTTATCCCACCAATGGTTGTAGACTGCATCCCCTTTGTGATTTGGCAAATGATTTCATGAGCTGCCATGGTGAAAATACTTGATCCCTTGGTGGCCAACCCTCTGGTGATGACTCTTTGCCCACTTAGCTAGGCTAGTTCTCAGGTGATGCTTGTCTAGTTACCATGCTTGGTACTCTGAAGCACTTCTAATGTGTTAGGGCAATCCAGGTATAGTTCATGATACATAAATACGGAGAGCCCAGGGTCACCATGAGGACTTGAGCAGACATTCTTCCTCAGAATGTGATAACAATGATTAGCTTTGGAAAGAGCACCATGCACCATGAGAATATCAACGTCAACCCAACATCTTATAAGCTACTTGCATATGTGAGGGATTTCATGCCCAATTTTGGGTTAGTCTGAGACCTTCATAGTTCTCCAGCTCTGAGATTCATCTGGAGAACTGAAGGACACAGCACTGACTTACAAGAATCTTGGTCAAAATACTCTATCAAAATACAGTTGTCTGAGAAAGTCACACAGTAAAGGGCTTTGCTTGGCCAGAAAGATTAATCCCAGTGAGTTCTCCAACAATAGTGTGGCTAAGGGCAATTCAGAAAAACTGCTGAAAGAGGCATGTGGTCCTATAGCTTGAGCCAAGTACCACCTCTAGGCCTTGTCTGTTTCTGGGGAGTCTGAGTATCCTACTACTGTGTAATTTGCAGTTTGGGTTTCATGGTCTGTAGAGTATGGTCATTTAAAAATTCCTATAGCTGGGTGACTTCATAAGGTTGGGTTTTTGTTGTTTTCTTTTCTTTTAAAGAGCAGCAAGTCCAAACCCCAAATTTTATAGAGGAAGAAACTGAAGTGACATATCTAAGATCAATATCTAAGATCACACATTGAGTCAGTGGTAAAGTTGAAATTCAAACCCAGGTCTTCTGACTCTAGCTGTAGTATGCTTTTCATCCTAATTTTCTTCCAAGACTCAACTGTCCTCCTCTCCCCTCCCTTCCCTCCCATTCCCTCCCATTCCCTCCTCTTCTCTCCTCTCCTCTCTCCTCCCCTCCCCTCCCCTCCTTTCCTCTCCTCTCCCCTCCTCTCCTCTCCCATCCCATCTCTCTCCTCAAATTACCTAGTATCGATTTATCTGTATACATGGTATATTGTACCACCACAACCTCCACCAGTCAGCCACAGAATGTACGCCCCTTGAGGGCAGGCATTGTGTCATTGCTATCTCTGAATATCCAGCACCTGGTACAATAGTGCCTTGAATTGAACAGAACTAAACCAAAATCCATTTGGGACCAATTTATATTAAAAGATAATTCTGTTGATTCAATTGGGAGGAAAATCCAACTGAATCTTTGAAAAGGATCTGCCTTTCCTACCAGGTAGGAACGCAAATTATGCATCAAAGAGTTACTTGATGATCAAAGGATTAAAGCAAGGGAAGTTAAGTAAATAGATAGCATTTACATAGTGGTTTGAAGTTTGCAAAGCATCTTACAAACATTATCTCATTTTGCCTTCAAACTACCCTTGGAGGTAGATTCTGTTATTATCCTTATTTTTAGATGTTCTCCAGGAATGTATGTGTATATTATTTATTGCATACTTAAACATCATACCTACACATATTTTCAGAAACCAAGAACTCCGAGGATGACTTTTTTTTTTTAACTTAATCTAAGTAACTACAGAGAGACAGAGGTAAGCTATGTTTCTGTTGCCTTTGGAATGTAAAGATATGGAAACTTTTCTTTATTTTTAATATATCAATTTCATTTGCATCAGCATTAAAATCTCATTGAAGAAATTATTTTAAATCCTGCCCCCACCCCAATTTTTTTTTCCTACTAGAGGATCTAGAGCTGAAAGAGACTGTCAGATAATCTGGTCCGACCTTTGATGAGCTCATTTCTCTACCTCAGTCATACATAGGAGTGACCACACCTTAGTCTCATCATCATTCATAATTGTGACACCTTCACAATCTGAAAGTCTGAAATTTCCCTGTCTGATTAAACTCTCCCTCACATCTCTCCCTCTGTTGTATGCCTCCTAACAAATTTTTCATCATCTCTACTACTTATAGTCTCATCACCATTCATTGTTCTCCCAATCCATCACATGGTGATGCCCTCACCTTCTTCCCTTTTGAGTCTTGATCCCACAGTCAACTATGACTGTAAATTGACCTTTGAATCACAGGCTTGTGGATTTTAAGCTGGAAGTGACCTCAAATGTCATCTAGTCCAACCCTCTTATATTAGAGATGAGGAAACTGAGGATCCACTGACATGACTTTTGAGAGCAAAGGTTGCATCTGAATCATGGCATGGCAACAGAGGACTTGAGTGGAAACTCTTTATCTTAGGGTGATAAATCTGTTTACTTTGAGAACAGCGTGCCCTGTGGGAGTACATCAGCCAGACCTCTTCCAGGGTCTTTACATATTTGAGAGTATACCTAGTTAGTCTGAGATTACATCTGCAATTCCTCCAGATCTGAGATTCATTTGGAATACTGAAAAGACGCAGCCCTGCCTAAGTGACTTGTCCAAGGTTACACAACACCTAAGTGACAGAGATGGAATTTGAACCCAGGCCCTCCTATCCATTGCTCCTTTGTCCTTCAAGTGTTCTTCAGGCCTTGGTAACAGAGCCTCTAATGTCTGGCTTCTTTGCTCCTTTTTCTGGGCTGATGAATGTCATGGGGAGTCCCTAGAATAAATCAGTCAACCATCAAGGACTTGTTAAGCACTTGATGTGGGTCAAACACCTCTGTGCTAGGCCTTGGCATACAAAGACAAAAATAAGACAATCCCTCACCTCAAGGAATTTACATTCTATTAGACAAAATATTAGGTTATTTTTTCATAAAATGTTTACCAACAGCAAGTTTAGAATTTGTGCTATAGAGAATCCACTCAGTCTTTTAGAGGTCTTACTCTGGATCTTACAATATTTTTTGGGTGCCATTTTAACACTTTGTTCATGCTTGCTGTTACTATGTGCCCAAATCACTTCCTTTTCTGGTCATACACATTTGTTGCATTAATTAAGTTTTTGTGTTAAGGGGGTTTTGTTAGGCTTCTCATAGACTCCATTTCATAATACCCAAGTGCCTTTTTCCCTTGAAAGCTGGGCCCCAGGTGAATGGAGTTCCTGCAGTCAGTCCTGTGGGGGAGGCCAGCAAAGCCGGCTCATTCAGTGTGTCCAGAAAAGAAGTTTCCAAAAGGAAGAGATTGTAGTACATTCTCGATGCCCAGTGAGCACCCCATCCCAGATCCAAATCTGCAATAACCATGCGTGTCCCCCAGAATGGAGCCCTGGGCCCTGGTCTCAGGTAAGAAATAAAACATTTGTTGCCCTATCTTTTTATCTAGCACCACCAGAAGCACCAAGGGGGCTTCAGTAAGTAGAGCAGGAAGAAAGAATTGTGTCCAGCTTTGGACACTTCATTTTGGGAAGGAACTGACATATCCAAAGAAGAAGGTTCAAAATTAGTACATATGATAAGCAATTGAAGGATATTTGACTGTTTTATTGCCTTTCTTTGTATCTCCAGTGTGTAGCATGGTGCTTAGGTAGCTATTGAATTAATGCTAGTTGACTAGCTGACTTACTTGACCAGAGAAGACATTAGTCATCATCATCACCATTATCATCATCATCATCATCTGTAGTGGCAAGCACCCCAGCATCCCCAGGGTGGCTGCCACCACAGGTTCTTAGATCTGCTTTGTTAAATGGGTTAACAAGCTTACTTTAATCAGTCAAACATGTATCGTTTACCTCGTTCGGGGAAAAAGGTCAGCACCCCGAACTTCAGAGTATACAGACAGAATTATCAAGACAGAAACAGATCAAGAAGACAGATTTCCAATTTCCAACCATTACATCCATACCAAATCAACATCTGGGTTTTTCAAAGCCGGGGGCTCTCAACACTGGCTTCCCAGAGTTTCATCCGATCAAATCACAGAACACTTCTCAAAGTGAACCCCAAAACAAAGCTACACATCAGGGCTTATATAGCCTTCTCCTGGCTCAGAGAATGTAAAAACCTTATTGACTCACTGGCCAATCAAGAAGTATCTACTGAAAAACAAGCCTCCCACCCCAGGCTCCAGGTGCACTTTAGCCTAGGGGCAGGGAAGATGTTAAAAATTTACATTGCCATTACATTATCATCATCATCATGTAATAAGCACCAAACTACACACTCGGTATACAAGGACAAAACCAAAATTTACTGATTGACTAGAAGACCCCCTTGTCAAGGGTTCTTGTTGAGGGCGTCCCTCCAAGTAAGGGAGAGTTTAGGGTCTCTTACAATTCTGCTAGCCTTTGTTCTAATATTCCTCCTGGCTCTCACAGTCTGTGGCAAGGCACTGTGGCATTGAAAGAGAAGTGTATTTGGGGTGAGTGGGAGGATCAGGTTTTGGATTTCAGCTCTGTTACTCACTAATGATAGTTGGCTCTTGAGAAAATGATATCTTCTCTCTGAGCATCAATTTCCTCATCTGTAAAATGAAAGAGTTGAACAAGATAACCTCTACAGCTTTTCTAGTGCTAAATTCTGTGATTCAGTGAGAGTCCTTCAGCTCACACAGGAAGTTACAAGGAGTGTGACCTTGGGAAGGTGAAAGGGGGGTGGTGGTAGTATATCAGGTTGCTGCTTGTTGGAGGGAGGATTCAGCAGCCAATTTATGAGTCTTTTTGATGTTTCTGAGGACTCAGGGGGAAAAGGTCAGGAGCAGAGGACTCACTAACCCAGAGCAGGTAGCATGGCTTATGCCCCACTCCCCTGATTCAAAGAGGAGCTACATCAGATATCTACAGTACTCTTTGATTGCCTGCAATCAGTGAGAGGAGGCACCTTCCCAAGTCTGCTTCTCAAAACATACTATTTGAGCTGGAGGGGATCTTGGAGATCCTCTAGTCACAGAATTATGGATCTAAAAGGGACTTCACACACCACCTTGTCCAATCCTCTCATTTTAGAGATGAGGAAAATAGAGTCCCAGGGAAATTAAATGGCTTCCCCAATGACACATAGGTAATAAGTATGAGAGGCAGGATTTGAACTTATGTCCTCTGACTCCAGAGCCACTGTACCACAACAAATCCTAAGTCCTACCTGCTTTACACAGGAGAAAGCTGAGGCCAGAGAAGGTAAGGGGCTTCCTTGAGATCAGATAGTATATCAGTGATAGGGCCATGAACAGAACCCATATCTCCTGACAGTCCAGGACACCTTTTATTATACCAGGTCACCTCAGACATATCTAGGGTCCCACGGTGATATGTAGTATAAAGTCGGCCAATTCTGCTACATGATGGTTGGCATTTAAATCAGACTCTATAGGACCTGTCAATATTTCAATAAAATTGAACTACACACATGCTATGTTTTGGTGCAGAATCAGGTTATGGTATTGGAAATAAGGGCATTGTTTTGAAAGTCCTGGAAATCAGAGAATTGTAATTGACATTCCCTCTTGATTTATTAGATCTCATAGACTATCACAGTAGAAAGAAACCTTAAGAAATAGAGCATAGGGGGGTGGCTAGGTGGCACGGTGAATAGAACACTGGCCTTGGAGTCAGGAGGACCTGAGTTCAAATCCGGCCTCAGACACTTAACACAAAAATTAGCCGTGTGACCTTGGGCAAGTCACTTAACCCCAATTGCCCTCCAAAGCAAAAAACAAACAAACAAACAAACAAAAAAAGAAATAGAGCATAGTCCAACCAAATCAACAAGTATTTAAGAGCTTACTTTGTTAAGTACTGAGCACTCACACTCTAAAGGGGGAAGCAACATGCAAAACATTATACATAAAAAGATATATACAGTGTCAATAGAAGGTAATCTCAGAGTCCCAGAAAGAAGGCACTAGTTGTAGATGAGGAGGGAAATGAAGTGACTAGAAAGGTCTCTTGCAGAAGGCAGGATTTGAGATGAGTCTTTTTTTCCAATTTATTTATTTATTTTTAGTTTTCAACATTCATTTTCACAAGATTTTGAGTTACAAATTTTTCTTCTCATCTTTCCCCTACCCCCACCCCAAAATAGCAAGCCTACTGAATTCTGCTTCCCCCAATCTGTTCTCTCTTATATCCTCCCTCATCCCCCCCACAACTTTCTAGTAGGGCAAGATGGATTTCTACACCCCAAGTTGAGTCTTAAAGGAAGTTGGGGGAGCTAGGCTAGGAGGAAGAAATGAGGAGTGAGAGCATTCCAGTCATGGTGGACAGCACCTGAAAAACGTCACAGATACAGAGAAGAAAGGGTCCTGTTATAATGGATGGGAAGCACTGTGAGCACTTTACCACTTACAAACCACTTACAAACATGAATTACAAAACACAGAATGACAGAATATAAAATATAAAAACTGGGAAGGACCATAGATATCATTTAGTGCATACATCTCAATTTATAGAGGCGGATGTTGAGGCCTCGAAGTAAGCAAGGGACTTAGTCAAGGTCACACAACTGATGTCACATGACAAGAGTCAGGTCTGGACACTAGGTATCCTGACTCCTTGGCCAAGACTCCATTCACTGATGGGGCCATGGTTTATACTTCAGAAAAGAAAACCTCAGAGCAGAAAAACTTTCTGTTGGCTTCTTGCCAGCAAGCAGACACCAACATGGACTGTCTTGCACTGAGGGATTGCTTGATTTGAATTCTTCTCATTCCCATGGGGGAAGGGCAGGAGCTGCCAAAGTGGGCTGGGAAATCCTCTCCATGCCCTCTTATCCAAACTCACTCATGTCTGATGATTTGACCTTATTAAGGATATACCTGTTTTAGTCTCAAAATGGTCACTTTTTAAAAAATTACAGGGCCTCAGAAATGTTTCCCAACCATTTCCTGTGGGCACTGGATCTAGTGACTGCATGATATTCAGGCCAAACCTCTGAACTAAATGTCAGAAAAGCTTGATTCTAGCACTGGCTCTGCAATTATCTTGAGATCATGAATCCTTGGAAATGTTGATATTAAATCTCAGTCATGAGAAAATGAATTACATTTCCCCCACAATGATTCTATTAGAAGCATTGAATTTGTTGATTAAGAGACTTCTGTTGGAGATGGGGTTCCTAATCTATTTAGGATTTGGGGTGGGACACATATACTGTGATATCCATACTAGAGTCCGATGTGCATTTTTCTCTCCAAAGTGTTCCAAGACCTGTGGGCGAGGGGTGAAGAAGAGGGAAATCTATTGTCAAAGCCCTGCCAGAGGTGATGTCCTACCAGACAACATGTGTGACTCATTGTCAAAGCCAGAAGCCCATGAGGGATGTGTGTTAGGCCGTTGCCCCAGGAATGACCGACTTCAGTGGGTGGTTTCCTCTTGGAGTGAGGTAGGATCTTGGCCTTGCTTTTGATTTCCAGGGAAGGCTTACAATAGTCCTGTGGACTGGAGGCCTCCATGCCAACTCCCTTCTTTCATGGCCCAATAAGTGACAGGCAGCTGTTCTCTTTTATCTTCCAGCCATCAGGGTCGTGCTAATCCTACATGTGCTGTTAAAATATCTACTTATATATTCTGCTGCACCTCATGTCACATAGAGTAAAGTTCAAGTGGGAAGGATACTAGGCTGGAATTGAGGAGACCTGGGCTCTAGCCCTGGGTTCTAGCTGCTTACTAATGGGGTTTAACTCTAAGCAAGTTACCTCCTTTCTTAAAACCCGTTTCCTCATCTGAAAACTGATGAGGTTGGCCTAGCTTTTCTCTAAGACTCTTTCCAGCTCAGACATTCCATTTTCTATGGTTCCTTCATTTTACATAAAAATAAATGTACACTACATACATGTAACATACATAAAGATCAATATACACAATGTGATTAGATAAGTGCAAGGTGGTTTGAGGGACAGGACACTAGCAGTTGGGGGTGGGGATCAGGAAAGGCTTCATGCAGACTGTTCTTGAATCTTCCCTCTTTGAATTGTACCAACACCTGGTGAAACCAAATCAGCCCAGTTAGTTGGGGAAATCAGGAACCATTGGGCGGGAGGGTAATTTTCTTACCACCTATTCTTGTCCTCTAGTGCTCAGCATCCTGTGGTCCAGGTATAAAGAAGAGAGTGGTCCAATGCAGTGAGAAAGGCTTGCCGGGAAAGCTGATGACTTTCCCAGAACGCAGATGTCGTCACATCAAGAAACCAGAGGTGGACCTGGAGGAGGCCTGTCACCAAGGAGCTTGCCCTGTGGCCCTTGGGCCCACACTGGTAGCCCGATGGTATTCGTCCCCTTGGCAACAGGTAGGTCACCGTTTTCCACATCTAATACTTGTATACAGGCTGGTTGGAGGGGCATCATGGTGTAAGGGTAAGGGTGAGGAATTTTATGTTAAAAGATAGATATAGGATTGAATCGCAGCTTTGAATCAATAAGTATTACTACCTATTTTATGGATGTGGAACCTGAGGCCCAGAGAGGGGATGAGACCCCTAGAAGGCAATATAATAAATTAATGTCAAAGCTGGGACTGAAAGCCTTTCCTCCTAACTGCCAATCTAGAGCTCTTTTCACCTCCTTAGACTTTCTCAGTTAAACTAGTCCTTCAGCTTATAGCAAAGAACTTTCAGAAGCCTGTCAAAGGATTCCTTCCTTCTGTCTCAGCATGATCGGAATTCCTCTCTCAGAAATGGTCACACTGACCATGTAGCAGCTTGATGGGGAAGGCCTACATTAGAGCTATTCAATACAATATGACAAACATTTATTAAGTGCCTATAGTGGGCAAAGCACACCAAATAGAGATGTAATGAGGTTTTCATACACCATTGGAAAGGTTCTTAGAGATCATCTGATCCAGGAGTTCTTAGCCCATAAGTAGTCCATGGATAGGTTTCAGGTGGTCTGTAAACATGGATGGGGGAAAAATACATCCTTATTTTCACTAGCCTCTAACATTTCTTTTTAAAAAATTTATTTATTTATTTTAGTCAACATTCATTTCCACAAGATTTTGAGTTACAAATTTTCTCCCCATCTCTCCCCTTCTCCCTCCCCCAAGATGGCTTGCTTTCTGATCACCCCTTCCCCAGTCTGCCCTCCCGTCTATCACCTCTCCCCCCCTTCACTTTCTTGTATACTCCATTGCCTGTACATCTTATTTCCCAGTTGCATGTAAAAACAATTGTTAACATTTGTTTTTAAAACTTTGAGTTACAAATTCTCCCCCTTCTTCCCTTCCCACCCACCCTCATTGAGAATAACATTTCTTTCAATTATTTAAAAACATTCTTCTGAGAAGGGGCCCATAGGCTTCATCAAATTGCCAGAGTGGTCCACGGTACAAAAAGAGGTTAAGAACTCCTGGCTCTAACCCACCTGCCTCATTTTATAAAAGAGGACCCTGAGACCTAAACAGCGGAGTTGGCTTGCTTAAGGTCACATAGGCAGTGAGTAGCAAATACAGCCTTCAGCGCCCATTCTCCTGATTCCCAGGTCAGGGTTAATGGGCTCCTAGAACAAGAGTTGCAAAGGATCTTAGAGGACGCCTGCTTTAACCCCTGCATCGCAATGAGGAGGAGACAGACTGAGAGCCGCCTCCTGTCATCCAGGCATAAAGTGAGGCCTCCAGTCATAGATGCTGGAGGAGGGCCTTCTCAGCCTGTGGCTCTTGGAAATGAGAGCTCACGGTCTGGGCACCTCATCACCTGCTCAGCTTCGGGGCACCCCTGCTTTTTTCTCAGTAAGGAGTCAGGCTGTTGCATGTGTAAGGATTACCTGGGATTTTTAATTCTGTGTGATTAATTACTTGTGCCTCCAGTTGTCTCTACATTCCTGAGAACAGCATTGGTGCTGCTTAGCATCTATAAGTTATATCCCTCTAGACAAAAGACATAATACATTTGGCCAAGACATTTAAAATTCGATCCTTTCATTTAGGGTTAGAACAGACAGAAACTGTCTAGTCCAACTGCCTCATCTTACTCGCGGAGAAATTGCAACTCAGGGGAAAATGACTTGCTTAGGGTCACATAATTGATTTTAATCAATTGATAGGATTTTAATCCAGGTTTTTAAATTGAAATCCAATGTTCTTTTTGTTATGATACACTGCTTGTGGAATTGATCATAAATCTTTGAAAAAATTCTCTATTTAGAACAAGAATAATGGAACAGATATGCCTAGCTATTATAAAACTTCTCATATAAATACATCCTCATTTATCCTCCTTCTCCTTCTTCTCTACCTCTTAGTCCTCCAAGAGACTGTCATCTGAGGAGGACCATAGCCTAATGATACATACTAGGGAAATGCAATGTACTAGGCCACTCAGGGGTGTACAGAAATAAATGAGAACTGACATTAGGCAAGTAACTTCCCCTCTTAGCACCCCAGTTTCTCTGTAAAATGAAGGGGTTGGGTGAGATGATCCCTAAGGTCCTATCCATTTATATTATAGATTATAAATTTGTATTCTAAAAGCCCTTCAAGCTCTGACAGTTTATGTTTTCAGAGCACACCTTCCAGCTCTAAAATGGTATGTTTTGCTCTCTAAAGGTCCTACCATTTCTAACACTTCAGGTTCTAAGGGCCTGTCCTGCTCATGGTTTAATGTGCCAAAAGATGGAAAGCTCAGAGCCAGAGGATTTAAATAAACGATCCATTTAATAAAAAAAATTCAACTGCCCTCAGGTAAAAGCAGTTCCCAAGGCAGTTAAAAAAGCAGGTCACAAGAAGATAAAAGCCCTGGCAAGGAGATAAAGAGCCACAAACAAGGACATACTCTGGAGTCTCCAGAGTCTCCAGAGCTCATTGCTAGAACCTTAGAGCCTTTGTATCCTTGTAATGTAATGCCAAAAGAAAGGCAACTTCCCAAGGTTCAGAATACCAGCATAGGTGCTCTCCATTTTATTCAGTGACAAACCAAGAACAGAGAAGATCAAAACATGACATCATTCCAAATACAGCATTTACTAAGCGTGATTAAATAATCTCCAAGTACTACCCCACCCCAGGACCTTCCAATCATTCAATCAATTACAAAGTCTCTGTTCTAAATACTTCTCCACCCCTAGGCTATACCTTAATTAAGTCCACCACAAAGCCCCTCTTCTCAAATGGAGATTAGTTTCCAAACATAAGGTCAAAAGTTCCCCACCCCTGGATCACAATTGAATCTACCCCAGAGTTACATCAAGTTTAAACACAGCACTTAATACCCAAATGGAGGTCTTTTTTTTCATCTTGACACAGAGGCAAGTTCTCAGCAATCTTAGTTCCTGGGGAGACAAGGCTTAGCAAGGCCATAAGATACATTGCCAATCCCTTCATGAATTTATCCTCTGTCTGTAGAACAGTCCTAGAACCCCTGAACACATTAGCAAAGCCCTCTCCCAGGATTTCTGTAAACATACAACAAGAAAATCCTTCTTCAGGGCTTCTGAACCAACAGAAAGGCTCCCAGACCCCTGCAACAACAGCACTGTCCTTCACCAGTGGACAGTATTCATTCTGTCTGCAGGACAGTCTCCAGACCCCTGCAACAACAGCACTGTCCCTCACCAGTGGACAGTATTCACTCTCTGTCTGCAGGACAGTCTTAGGGCTTCTTAACCAAATGCCAGGTTCCAGGACTTCTTCAACAGGACAGTCTTTCACCAGTGGACAAATCTGGCAAAATAACATCAAAACAGACAGACAAAGTACCAGCAAAACAGCCATGTCTCCTCAGTCCTTGGCAGCTCAGGGGGCAGGTCTCAAAAGTCCAGGGCAATTCAAAGCGGCCACCAGCAATTCTCTTAGTCTCTCTCTCTCCCCACGAGGTGCTGCTTCCAAAAAGATCTTCCGCCTCTCTCTTGTCTCTCCAAATCTATGTCACCAGCTCCTCCCAGTTCAGGACTTTCTTTTCACATCAAAAAGTCCATCCCACAGGTGGGATTAACAATCTCTGGGTTTTAACACAATCAATTTGAAAACCAAGCCAATACAGGGGAATCTTTAATTGCCATTACTATCACAATCCTACTTGTCCAAAGGGCCCACGTAGCTAGGCCCCAAGTCACCCCATCTGAGGACAAAGTTAATTCAAACTGCTCAAAGTTTGTGCCATAACTTCTTTGCCCTCAACAGGCCTGACCAGTATTGACGGAGTTTGGGAAGTTAACTCAAAGTCTCCCTGTTTCCACCAGCAGTAATGGCTTGCAACAGTGCCCTTTCAGTTCTAACATTTTATTTTCTATGGACCTTTGCAGCTTCGATGTTTTCAGTATTGCAGAAATTTCTCCTCTTCCACCTCTTCTTCATCTTCCTCTTCTTTCTCCTCCTTTTTCCTCTTCTTCTTCCTCTTCCTCTTCCTTCTCCCTCTTCTTCTTCTCTTTTTCCTTTCCATTCTCTGAGAGAGAATGAAATCATCCAAGACACCATCATTTAGCCTCTACTGACTCTGTGTTTTTTTCCTTCCTGCAGTGCACAGTGACATGTGGAGGTGGTCTGCAGACCCGAACAGTGCAGTGTCTCCTACAAGGTCGGCCCACAGCCAGTTGTCTGGTTCATCAAAAGCCATCAGCAGTCAGAGCCTGTAACACAAATTTTTGCCCTCTACCTATGAAGAGAGGTAACAAACCCTGCACTTGAACTGGGTTTTGTTCATTTTAGAAGAAAATATTTCTCAGGATAATTTGGTTTATGCCAATATGTCCTAGAATTTTGTTGACCTATTTAAACTTTTCCCCTTCTTTATTCATCAAACATTAAGCACATATTGTGTGTGTAACTCTGTGGTAGGCAATGGGGGAGGGGGGTAAAGAAAATAAATTAGACCTTAACTCTGCCTTTGCAGATCTTATAGCAAAATAAATGCAACACCGAAGTAACTATTCTATTATAAAAACTGAGACCTATTAAAGACCTTAGGCTGAAAAGGCCAAGTCCTCCACTGCATCCTGGGCCATCTCCAGTCATCTTGATCCATGCCTGGCCACTGGACCCAAATGGTTCCAAAGGAGAAAGTGAAGCTGGTGACCTTGCACAGCCCCTTCTCATTTAAATCCAGTTCATGTGCATGTCATGTCATCACCTGCCTGATGTCATGGTCCTCTCTGAGAACAAAAGGCAAGCAGCAATTAGAAATATAACATAAATTATAGAGCTATAACTGAATGTAAGCTCCCTGAGGACAGCCTATTGTTTTGTCACTCGCCTAGTAAGCTTTTATTAAGCTCAATAATATCTCTGTACTCCAGGTGCCCACCATAGCACCTGCCATGCAGTAAGCCCTTAAAAGTTCTCCTCTAATGAATGAATAAATAAGTTACAATAATCACAGATCTCCAAACTGGGAAGTACCCTGACATCATCTCAGCTAATCGGTATCTGACCATCCACCCTCTTTGTGACATATCAGACAAGTATCCCTTTAAATTCTGTTTAAAATCTTCTAATGGTGAGGTGTTCACTGCCCACACAAGGAGCCTAGTCCAACAATAATAGGGATAAAGAGCGCTTCACAGAAATCTCATCTAATCCTCATACCACCCCTGGGAGGGAGGTGCTGCTATTATCCCCATTTTACAGTTAAGGAAACTGAGGCAAACAGAGGTGAAGTCATTTTCCCAAGGACACACAGCTAGTAAATGATTGAGATAGAATTTGAACTTAAGTCTTCCTGATCCCAGACCCAGCTCTCTGTCTACCGTGACACCAGCACAGTGCATAGAGCCTTGGAGAGTTCAGATGGTTCTTCCTTCAATAGAGCCAGAATCTGTCTTTCCCCGACTTCCCACCACCCATTGCTGCTGTTCTCTGCATGGAGGCCAAACCAAACCAGACTGACCCCTCTTCCGCATGATGGAGGCCTTCAGATATTCAAAGGCAGCTATCATGTGCCCTTGCACTTCTCTTCTCCTGATTAAATAAACTTTCCCAGGTTTTTTTTCCTCTCCTTTTATGCCATTTCTTCAGTTCTCCCAATGCGGAGAAGTACGAACAGAGGTGAGAAAGGAGGTGTCATTTTTCCCCATGAGGATCAGACACACACAGCTTCTGGGAGCTTTGAAGCTGCTCCCCTGTGATGGCCCCTGAGCTGGGCTGGAAGAACAGGTGTGAGGACAATAAGTAGAAAGGGAGAGGGACGGGGATCCCAGGCATGTGGGAGAGTGTGAGAAAAGGAAACCGGTAACAGTGTCTAGCACTCCAATTTGATTGGAGCAGAGTATAAGACAGTGAGCCAAGGTGAGAGACGACTGAAAAGTCAGAAGGTATATAGTTATAGAGGACTTTGAATGGCAGATTTAGATTTTGAACAATGTCATATTCTCATAAAGGATTTAAGGTTTACAGATTGCTTTCCTCACATGGTAACTAGCCCTTTGAGGTTAATAGGAAGCCTTTGAAGGTTTTGAACTGACCTATGCATAAATGAGATGAGTTCAGCTGGGTGTGTGAAGGAGAGATAGAAGGGGGAAGAAACTGGAGGCAGAAAGACCATCAGAAAGCTGTAATGATAGTCCAGGCAAGAGGTGATAATCTGAAGTAGGATGGTGGCGTTTGGGGGGTAGAAAGGCTAGAAGGAGTATTGTGGGGGTAGAATTTACAGGAATGAATAGCTGATTGGATATAGGGAGAAAGGGGACAACTCAGATGTCTCAAGAATGTATGACTGGGAAGATGGTGATATGGTGATGTCATTGATGAAGACAAGGGAGTTAGGAAGAGGTACCAGTACTGGGGGATGAGGAAGATGATGAGGGAGGTAAATTTTAGATATGTTGACTTTGAAGTAAGAATAGGACAGATTCTATTATGTGCCCTATATTATAGAGGATATGAAGGTATGTGTGCCTTCAAGGAGCTTCTAGACCATCAAATGGAGAAGAGATAAGATATGAAAAAAAAAGAAAGCAAAATGAGTTAAAGAGTGATATTAGACCCAAATCCAGATCTACTCACCCCTTCCACTGTGCTTTCTGGAATACCTGCTCCATAGTTAACAAAGACTGCTTTCATCTTAAAACAATTATTTTTGCCATTTTCTCTGTCTTCTGACTCTCACTGCGACCTGGCTTACTACTCCTGATGACACTCACTGCATGTGTTTCAAATACTGATTGCATTTTTCATTCCTACCTTCACCTCACTGGTCATGGTGGGTGCACTGTTGGAATAAAATACTTCTTGTTCCCTATTGCCACTATATTTCCCATTGCCATCTTCACTCAGAAACCTCTCCCTCTTTTGATACTCGTTCAATCCAAATTGATCACATAATCAAGGATCTGTTGGCTGTTGTCTGCCAACTCCCCTGACATTCTCCTTTCTTCCTCAATGAGTGCAATGCCTGGCTTGTAATCTTTTTTTTCCATCTCAACTTCAGTCCTCATAATAAGAAATTTCAACAAACATGCTGATTTTCCCTCAAGCACCATAACTTCCCATCTTCTAAATCTACTTAGTTTCCATGACCTATTCCTCTGCTCCACCTTAGCTGAACACAGATGACTAAACCCTTGATCTTGTCACCACACACAAGTATTTTACTTCCATATCCATAAAAATCCCTTGTCAGATCATAGTCTTTTATAGTTCTATTCTTTCTCTCTGCCTTAAAACCCCTAAACTTGTTCTTTGTCTTCACTATACCCTCCATTCTCTCAGCCCTTTAGTTCTTTCCCAGAATATCACCCCTGCAATAGCTATAGTCTCCTTCCTTCCCCATTTCAACCCCTTCATGAACTCTTTCAACTCGACACTATTCTCAGCTCTCAAGTCTCTTGCCCCCTTTTCCTATGGAAGATCTTACCCTGTTAAGAACAAACTTAATTTTCTCCTAAATACTTCTTTTACTTTTATTGACTTACTCCTGTATGGAGTTAGAGGAAATCATGAAATCATGAAAACCATGTTGACCAATTCCGTTACAAATTTATGTTATATTGTGTGGTTTTTTTCTTTTGAAGTCTCTCAACTGGACTTTCACTGAATAAAGGAAATACTCTAATCAATTCAGTATTTTACCTATTACAAACTTTTTCATCCTTCCTCAAGCATTTCATGGCATCCCTTCTCCCCTCCCTCTCTATCTTACCTTATAATTCACGGGGAAAAAAAACTGAGGCCACTCACTTAGAACTTCCTCTTCTCTACTCATTTCACATGACTCAGATGCATTCTCTTGCTATCTCCTTCACTTCTCTCTTACATAATACAGTTGCCCTTCTCCTTGTTAAGGCAAACCCTTTTACAGGTGTCCTTGATCCCATTCCACTACTTTCCCCAGCAGACTGCCCCTTCTATCATCTCTACTCTCTCACTAATTTTCAATTTCTCCCTCTCAACTGGCTGTCTCCCTATTGCCCATAAACATACTCATGTTTTCTCCATCCTTAAAAACCCTTCACTTGATCTGGCTTAGCCTTGAAGAACTCAGATTACCTTCTTTACTATGATGTGTCACAAGAGAAAGATTTTAAGGGAATGGTAATAATCACAACTTGCATTTTGTAGTGCCACAAATATCTCAATTCCTGCATTACCCTGGGGAGTGAGCTCAGTACAAAGGCCAGTGCTGCTGCATCACATAGTGTGCAAGAGGACAGGAAAGGTAAGAAAAGGTCAGGCTATGAAGGGCTTGAAAAGTTGTCAGAGCCCTTAGAACTTAGAACACAATGAATCAGAGATAGAGAGAACAACAGAGGATAGAAAGTCACAGCTGGGAGAAAGCTTAGATAAGACAAGACCAGAAATAAAGTGATCTGAGAGGAGAGACAACATCTTGGAACGTACATCAGAGATAGAAGGGACCTTGAATGTCACAGCTGGGAGACACCTTAGAACAGAGAATGGAAGGGACTTTAGTCGTTACCTATCTCAAGCCCACACAGCAAGTTTGTGGCAGAGTTGAGATTGTAATCCAATATTTCTGATTCTCAGTACAGAAATCTTTCCACTGTAACACAGTTGCCTCTCTAGATATATGGAGATGTGGGGGACCACAATCTAAACTAGGTCCCAATGATTACAGGTACAAATTTGGCTCTAAGGGAAATGATGAGAGACCCCTGGCAGTCGTTTGACTGGGATTTTCTCTTTTTAGATGAGCCACCTTGTGTGGATTTCTTCAGCTGGTGCCATCTGGTTCCACAACATGGTGTCTGCAACCACAAGTTTTATGGCAAACAGTGCTGCAAGTCATGCTCAAGGAAGAATAGGTGATGATGATGATAACTCATATTTCTCTAGTGCTTTAAGGTTTACAAATACTTTCCCTAAAACAGCCCTCTGAGGTAGGTAGTGCAAGAATTTTTATCCCCATTTCAGAGAAGAAGAATCGATGGCCTGGAGAAAAAGAGGAGAGGTGACTTGACCAAAGTCATAAGACCAACACACTCAAAGCCAGGTCATCTGGCTCCAGATTCATTAGTCTTACTACTACACTATTCTGCTATCAAATTAAAAAAAATTCCTCTTGGAGATTGGGGTGGGATTGGTCTCCCCTTTTACTCACAGTGAACATCTCCATCCTGGGTCACTCATAGTACTCACCAAGCAAGAGAAGAACTGGACTGTAGGAGTGTGGCCAAGGTGAAGTGCTCAAAGGACAGACAACTGTTTGTGTTGATAAACCATGCCTACTTCAGAGCCCTTGGCCGTGAGACACCATGATGGATCCCCTCTCATGAAATCCCTTCAACCTGAGCTGTCTTTTGGAACATACAGCTCTGTCAGACCAAGATGTGCTGAGTTACTGACCAGAACCCAGACATATAACCATTTCCACATCTGTCAAAAGGACATACTGAGTCAACTGAGAAACCTGTTCTCCTTGTAGATTCACCAAGTCATGGGCAGAGCTGAAAGGGTTCATTGAGCCATAGAATCTCAGAATCGGAATGAATCTCAGCTGTCATGTAGTCCAAACCCTACCTGAGCAGAAATTCACACTACACTTTTCCCCACTCATAATTATGCAATCTCCACTTGGAAGACCTCCAATGATGGGGAACTCACTACCTCCTAAGACAGCCTCTTCCACTTTGGAACAATTCTAAATTGTCAGAAAGTCTTTCCTTCCATCAAGCTTAAATCTGTCATGATGCATCTTACACTAATTGCTCCCAGTTCGACCCATTGAGGTCAAGGAGAACAAGCCCAACCCCTCTTCCATATGACTATCCTTCAGACATTTGAAAACAGCAATCAGGTGTCATCTTTTCTTCCTCCTTAATTCCTCCAGGTGGTCTTGGGATAGTTTGGTCTCCAGTCCCCTTCTCCATCTCTGGAGAGTGCTTTGTGCTCTAGCCTGTCACTATTCTTCCTAAAATGTGGTACCCAGGGCTGAACACACTATTCCAGATATTGTTGGATCAAGCTGGACTCCAGCCCCTTTGTTTTGTAGCTGAAAACAATCGGGCATATAGAGATGAAGGGGCTTGTTCAAGATCATACAGCAAGTGAGTGGCAGAGCCATAACAGCCTTCTGCTGGAATAAGAACCTTTTGATTCTTCAGCCTGAGACTTAGTGGTCAGGGGTGCATGAGCCCTGTATATAAGACTTCTATTAACTGGGGCCAGGAGAACATCCCAATCACAGAACGGCACAAGGGACCTGTTGCTTCTCTTGGAGCTTCCTGATGGACTGTCTGGGTGGTTTTGGAGCATACGTTCTGCCTGTTTCAAGGCTCAAACATACTAACAATAATCTGGGAAGCATTTCCTAAAAACGTTCTGGAAACAGGGTATGTAGACCATTTAGGACAATCGGTTGATTGAACTTTGCACTTTGAATAACTTATAAATGTCAAGCCTTCACTGCCCCCCCAGCTCCATGTCATCTCAAGATAGTTTCACATTCAAAACAATTAAGTTCATCATTTATTAAGCGCCTTCTACGTGGGAACCCTGGCTCGATCCTGAGGAAGACAGCAAGCAAAGTCAGGAATCATATCATGATTAGTTAGAAGGGACCTTAGAGAAGTTCCAGTACAATCACCTGCACCATGTATGGCTCCCCTTGGCAGCCTCCCCAAAGGGGTCATTTGGTCTCCCTTTGACTGCTTCAAGTGACTGGGAACTCACTACCTCACAAGTGCATTCCCATTTTTGTTAGGAAATGTTTTCTTATATGATGGGCCAAAATCTGCCTCCCTGTAACTTCCATCTGTGGATTCCAGCTTTGCCTGATGCCTCTCAAACCTTCTAGACTTTAGAGCAACGTAGAAGAAATCTAATCCCTTCTACACGAGATTATTCTTTAAATGAGGTTATAGTGAATAGAGCACTGGCCCTGGAGTCAGGAGGACCTGAGTTCAAATCCGGCCTCAGACATTTGACATACTTACTAGTTGTGTGACCTCGGGCAAGTCACTTAACCCCAACTGTCCTTCCTCCCCCCCAAAAAAAAAACCCCAAATAAATAAATAAGGTTATGGTATTTATTCTGGAAAGGGCCTTTAGTGACCATCTAATTCAATTCCATCATTTTATAAAGGATCAAATGAAATCCACAAGGCCAAGTAACTTGACCAAGGTCATATAGTTAATAAGTAGCAGGGTTGGGATTCAGACTCGGGTAATTTGAGTAAAAATCCCGCCCTCTTTCCACTATACTTATGTCTTCTCCCTGACAGTCTCCACCCTTAAGAAGTTTACAGTCTGATAGTTTAATAGTAAACTTTTCCTGCCTGGAGACCAATGTTGTGAGCAATGGGAGATATTGAAATTTTAAATACAAGAATCCCAGCCCTCATGGAGATGCTGGTCTAGGAGGGATATAGAGCATATTCAATTCAGAATCCTAGGATATCAGAGTGGAAAGGGACCTCGGAGCCATTTAGTCATGAAAACATGAATCTCCTCCAGGTCTCTTCTGAGGCAGCCCATCACACTTTTGAATAGCTCATCTTTTTTTTTTTTTAAATCTGACCTACTAAGTCTGCCTCCCTAGAACTTCCACCCATTTCTCTTGGTTCTGTCTTTTGTGACCAAGCAGAATGAATCTAGTCTCTCTGCCACATAACATCCTTTCAATACCAGATACTTGAAGATAGCTATTATGTCCTCCCTAGTCTTCTCTTCTCCAGCTTAAATATTTCCAGTTTCTCCAACTGATGTTCATGTGCTATGGTTTTAAGACCTCCTAATTTGAGTTGAATTCAGTTTACTTAACAGTATACTTATTGTGCAAGTACTTACATTTAAATAAATGAATGTCCACAGAGAAAACAGTCCACTTGTGTAACATTCGCCTCACAAGATTGTGCTACCTATACCCAGGATTCTGCAGGTTCAGGGTCATCTTCAGAGAAACCTGTCTGGGGCTGAATTCAATTTCAGATTAATTTAGCAAACATTTAGTGAATAATCTCTTACCCAGGGGACTGGGTTTGGTGCTTAAGATGATACAAACTTTAGATATATGTTTTTATTTATTTGCCTGTTTGTTTTGCCATGGGGTGCTTCTCTGCCATCAAAGGTCCCAACCCCCTCCATCTACAAACCTAAGTGGTTTCATGTGTCTCTGTGGCCAAGAAATCCATTCCTTGGTGGCTAAACCCACTACTAATGAGTCCTTCAGAACCAAGCTAGACAGTCTGTCATTTGCTACTACCTGATGCCTCTCCGGTTTTGTGGTACCTTCCAGGGCTTGCCAATCCAAATTGGCAAGTTGGCAAGGAAGGTATCACCTCCTCTCCAGGAGGAGATATCCATGGTGAGGGAAACTTTGGTGCAGAGACTATTCTTAAAATAGTTTTTACTTGGAAGCACATCAGCCTATTTGCCCAAACCAATGAAGCAGGCAGGCCTGTGTCCGTCTGTAATTTTTGGAGGTTTTGTTCAAAGGATGTGTGTTTATGTTGTTCCACTTCATCCCACAACTTTTTTTTAACAAAATGAATGTTGCCCCAGTTCTCTCCCTCAAAGGCACCAATTCAAATAAAGACTGGCTAGTTCAATATAGCCAGCTAGACAGTGGTCACTTAAAATGAACAGTTCCCTTTGTAATTCTCCAAATGGGAGCTGGGTTTGGGGTTTGTTTTTTTCATATTATCCAAGAAATGATAATTATCTCCTTGACTTGATTTGAAGTACAAATGGTTATATTATTTAAAAACAAAAGCAACAAATGTTGTATTTCTCCCCTATCCCCAATAAAATTGTTTTCATAATCACTATTTTACTACTTGATGTAAAAAATAATTTATTAACTCATAACCTGTCCTGTTTGCACTTGCTTCCTAAAGTGGGTGATGTTAATTAGAAAGAGAAATGTTGAATAAAACTATGTTATGGAATGAAAAAAAATCAACATATAGGCATGGTATTTAATTCTTCTGTAAGTTTAACAATAAAGGATACTGTTTCCTTATATTTGAATCTTGTTAAAGTTATTTGAATAATTGAGGATATAGACATAGCAAGGATAAAGGAAACTGGTCAGTACTGGTTATAAGTTCAACAGGTTCATAGATGTAGCCATCTGAAGAAAGCTCTGGACTAGCTTTAAACTGGAAGAGATCCGGTTTAAATATGAGAGATTCTGTTAGCTGGAAGTGTGATCTTGGATCTATCTTGGCCTTAATTTCTTCCTCTATCATATGAGAGGGTTGGAATAGAATATCTCTAAGTTTTCTTGTATTTCTAAATCCTACAATCCTAGTTGTATTTAAATTGTTTGCTTGTAAGAAAGGGGAAAATGGTCCCTGTATTTTTAAGGCTCTCCCTGGCGGGGGGGGGGAGAGCCTTGATACATCATTGGAGTATTCACCAACCTATCAATAAAGACATCATCACTTCCTTCAAGCACTTTATGTCATGTAGAAGAAATATTGGATTTGAAGGACTTAAAGCTGAATGAGACCTTGAAGACCATCTCGTTCAAATGCCTCATTTTATAGAAGAGGAAACTGAGACCCCCGAGAAAAGTAACTTGTCCAAAGCCACATTGTTAGCAAGAAGAGCCAGGATTTGACCCAGAAGACTAGAAGCAGGATAGGTAGAAGTCAGTGAGGGAAAAGAATTAGGTTCTATGTATGTAAATTGGGTTTCTATGTATGTAAAAAATCTTTTAACAATTATAATTGTCTTAAAAGTGGGATGAATTTCTTCAGGAGACAATGAACTGTTGGCCTCTGCAGTTTTACAACAAAGGTTAAATGATCACTTGTCAGGAAAGATACTGAAAAGATTCCTAGTCCAGTTTGGGTGATCTCTTTATAACTCTTGGAATCTATAAATGTATCTAAATCTATGGCATTCACAGGGAGGAGTGCCTCTCTCTGCCTGGCATAAGGGATAGTTTCAATATCCATTATTAAATATCCCCATGTTGCAGCATTTTGACTTCAGTCTTCTTCCCAATAATTAAGTTCTCCTTCTTTTCTTTTCTCCCTATACTTCCTATCCTTTCTTTTAAGGAAACATTCCAAGACTACTGAGCATTTTATTTTGAGAATCCATGAGGAAAGCAAGTATATCAACTTACTAGGACATGAACAGAACACAGGACACATTGAGGAATAAAACGATGCCAGTACTAAAAGGAACTTTAGAACATAGTATATTAAAATTTCAAGGGACGATATGAAACTTCAGAGTGAGGATATACATTTTATATATATATTATAAGTCTGAATGTCAGGATCAGAAGGAATCTTAAATTTTATTGAATCAAACTCCTACATTTTACAATGGAAGAAATGAGTCCAGAGAGGGAAAGTAATTTGTCCCAGGTCTTACAGTTAGTAAATAACAGTAAAAACCTGGGATCCAGCTCTTCGGACTCTCAAGTTTAATGCTTTGTCCACTATACCATACTACACTGTTGGATGGGTATCACATGATCTTGGAGGACAGATTTGGAAGATGTGGATCATGTAGAAAGGATGAAGGAAAGTAAATGGACCATCCTATCAATCAACTAGATTGGGGGAGGATGGAGCAAAAGGATTTAAATCCTGCTGTCTAAACTAACCTAGATACAGCCAGCAAGGTATTATAAATTGTCAGCCAATTATGTATCATTATGAAAATCCAGGCAAGATTTTCTGAGAGTCTGAACTAAGGTGATGGACATATGAAGAGAATGGAATAGATGGCAGAGATGGTATGGAAGTAGAATTGACAGGAGTTGGCAACTGATTGCACATAGAGGTGAAGGAGAAGGAAGAGGAGAAATACTCAGGTTACAAAACTGGACAACAAGGAGGAAGATGGTCTCAAGTAAAACAAGAAAATTAGGAAGAGAAACAAGTTTAAGGGGGAATATGATTCATTTTGTTTTGGAAATGTTGAATTTGAGATGCCAATGGAACATCCATGAAGAAATGTCTATCATGGGGTTAGAGATGTAGGAGTTCAGGATTGAGATTAGAGTTGGGTAGGTTGATTAAGGAGTCATCTGGCTAGAGATGAGAATTGAGCTCATTGGATCAACCAGGTCAGAAATGTAAATTATATTGGCATCATCACACTCTAGGCTGCACTCTGCATCTCCCATATTTTGTCTACAATTCCCCAGAAACCTCTTCACTCTGGAAGTTTACTCTGTTCCTGCACTTCTCACATTGGAAGTATTGTCCAGCCCTGCCACCTCTCTCTCTGATTCTGATTTCCCAGAACCTCCATTTTAGGAGGAGGCCCAGGCCAGCCCCGTCTTCTTTCCTTTCTGGGTTGCATTCTCATACGTTCTCTACAGTACTCCAGCAAGAGGACCTTCATTTCTTTCCCCCTCTGCCTGTTGTTTTTCCCTATTAGAACGTAAGCTACTTGAGAGCAGGAACTGTCTGTTCTTCTGCTTGTATGTATATTCCCAGTGTTAAGCACAGTGCTGATGCATAGTAAGTACTTAATAAATATTTGTTGTTTTGCCTCTACTAAGACCACCAGGACAGAAAGTAGCAGATAAATATCTTTACAAAAAAAAAGAAAGATCACATACCTGACATCGAAGCACATTAGAAGAGTGTGGTGAGAAGCCAGTCACTAAGATGTCTTCTGGAGTTCTCTCTCTGCCACTAGCAGAGCAGTTACTTTATTGACTTGCCCCAGTGATAATTTCATCCTAAAATGCAGGAACCAACAAAAGGAATATCTATTCTGGACCTTATTGTTTTTCACCTTTGTTTGTATCTTCAGTGCCTGGCAAAGTGTCTGTTCCATAATAGGTGCTTAATAAATGTTTGTTAACTGAATGAATGAAAGAATAAATGACATAAATGCAAAGAATAGATGAAAGAATAAATGCAAAAATGTAGCATAGTCTTCAGGAACACAAAAACATGGAAAGAGGTGATATTGATGAGAAAAGCTAAGGACAACAAAAATCTTCTAAAAACAATATTTTAGAGTTCTATCAGGTAAAGAGGAGGAACAGAGAAGGAGTAAGAATGCTGTGGGTGGCTGATGAATTGCTGAATACTTACTTTGTCTCGTTTCCTCTGTCAAGAATAATGGTCTTTGGGCTATAAATAATGCACCAAATATGGCAAATAGGGAGTTTGTAACCAGGATTAATAATAACAATAATTAACATTCATATAGTGCTTACTGTGTGTACTGTGCTAAGCTTTTTACAGTGACTGACAACACTCACAACAATTCTGGGAATTAGGGGCTATTTTTATCCCCATTTTACAGATGGGGAAACAGACATATAGGGGTAAAGTGACTTGCTTGGGGTTACACAGATATGCAAGGGTCTGAGGTCAGATTCGAACTCAAGTCTTCCTGATTCTGGGCTCTCTGCTCTATCCACTGGGCCGCCTACAATAGAAGGTCACATGACTATCTTTGATAGATTCAGTTCATGATACCCTGATGAAATACATCCCAGGGTCCAGGCAGACAGGAATGCTAAGCCACTGATGTTGATCCTTGAAGGCTCATGGGGAATGGGAGCAGTACACATGGCCGAAGATGATAAAACATTATTGTGATTTTTCACAAAAAGGGAAGAATAGAAGCTGCGGACTAGAGGCCGATGAGGTCGACTTCATTTCTGACAAATTTTTAGAGTATGTTATCAAGTGGTGGTCAGCGAGCACCTAAAAAGGATTCGGGGCTCACAAAGAACCAGTATAGCTTCATCAAGAACTGGCCACATCAGAGTAATAGTGTTTCCTTCTAACAGAGTTACTAGATTGATGACATAGATAGAACTTACCTAGACTTTAGCAACATATTTGTCAGAGTCAATCAAGTTATTCTTGTGGGAAAGATAGAGAAATAGAGGCTAAATGATTGGAAATTAGACTTAGAAATGGTTGAAGGGCCAGTGGTTGGAGGTCAGCTTGGAAGGAGGTCTCCAGTAGAGCACACAAAGTACCTGTGTTTGGTCTTGTACTTATTACCATTTTTGTTGTTCAGTTGTATCTAACTCTTCATGGCCCCATTTGGGATTTTCTTGGCAAAGATTCTGGAGTAGTTTGCCATTACTATTTTACAGATGAGGAAACTGAGGCAAATTAGGGTGAAGTGACTTGCCCAGGGCCACACAATTAGTAAGTGTCTGAAGCTAGATTCAAACTCAGAAAGTCTCTCTAACTTCAGACCTAGCACTCTATCCATAAAGCTGTCTATATTTAACCTTTTTGACATTGAATTAAATACCTTTTTTAAAATTAACAATTTTATCTTTGAATTAAATAAAATCTTATATTTTAGATGCTTCTTAAATTAGTAGATGACAGAGTTGAGAGGTATATCTAGCACACTGGTTGGCAAAGTCAGTGTCCAAAAAGATATTTTCAAGCTAGAAAATTAGGCCAAATTGAAGAAGGCAAATTTTAATAGAGAATATTCAGTCTTAAGGGCAGCTAGGTGATGCCGTGGATACAGCACCAGGTCTGGAGTAAGGAAGAGTCATCTTCCTGAGTTCAGATTTGACCTCAGATACTTACTAACACACTTACACTGTGTGACCCTGGGCAAGTCACTTAACCCTATTTGCCTCAGCTATCTCATCTATAAAATGAGCTAGAAAAGGAAATGACAAACCACTCCAGTATCTTTGCCAAGAAAACCCCAAATGAGGTCACAAAGAGTCAGACACGAGTGAAATGACTGAACAACAATAACAAAGTCTTACATCTGGGTTCAAAAAGTCAACTTTGTTCATGCAAGATGGGCCAGGAAAGGGACTTGCCAGACAGCAGTTCACTTGAAAAATTCTGGGGCGTTTAGTGGACTGCATGCTTAGTATGAGTCAATAGTGTTACATGGTAACCTCAAGTGCTCATGGGATCTAGGCTATGTGCTAAGAGGCAGTGTCCAGAACTAGGAAGGTGACAGCTGTGCTCTACTCTCCAATAGGGTGGCATTTGAAAACATTCTGAGCCACATAATTTAATCATTTTATTAATAAAGCTGGCATTTTAATAAAAGGATGATTATTTGGCCATCTCTCTCTCAGACCCAGTGGACTCATAGTTTATATGCCCTTGGAAGACAGGGTGTTCCTAAGGGTGGCAACCAATTCTCATTGGTTAACAATGAATGAGGAAATGAATATTACAAGAGGCTGGGCTATATTACAATGAGGATCTTGGGGTATGTAACTTAAGTCACTTAAATCTTGGTTCAAGAGACTTATTAATTTCCATATTACCTGTCTGACAAAAGGGAGAATCGACACTTTCTCAGATATGTCTGAGTAAACACAAAGAAGATGCAACCATTAGCCCAAACTTAGAATTTCTTTTACTATCTGATTAGATCTTGACATGGGTAAATCTTTCAGAAAGATTTCCCACAGATTTCTGAATGAAGAAGTAGGAAAGGGGAAAAACTTTGGTTCTCAATGAATAATTCATTATTAATACCTGAGAGAAATAATCATTTCTCACAATAAATTACTTTGTGTTCACCACATTCTATGAAAGACATTGGTAAAAGGCAAATAGGATGAAGAGTTGCCTAGAGATCATTCCATATAGGAATTGGTTGAAGAACTTGGGGATATTTAGCTTAAAAATACTGAGGGCTATCATCTCTCTCCAAGTATTTGAAGGGCTATCATGTAGAATAGTAAGTGGGTTGATTTTGTTTAGTTTCATAGGGTAGAACCCACAGCAATGGGTAGAAGTTGCAATGAGTGAGGTATAAGTTTGACGTCAAGAGAAAACTTCCTAACAATTAGCATTATTTTTAAGTGGAATGTATTGCCTCAGGGATAGAGAGTTTAGCCTCCTTAGACATCTTCAAACAAAGATAGCTTGACCGTTCTTTGGGTATGTTGTGAAATTGATCCTTGCTCAGGTATGGGTTAAATTACATGGCTGTGGAGTTTCTTTCCAATGCTGAGATTCTGAACTGAATGTATTAACATATAGCACCTTCTTGTCAGATGCACACCCAAGTTAGGTTAGGGGGGACCCCTTCCCCCCAGAAGTCAGCCTGCATCCCTCCAGCATAGCTCACCACCAGCTACTAACATCTCATTGACCTAACCTTCTTTCCCTGAGTTGTCTGCAGAAGCCTGGTGGGTGGCTCATGAAGGAGAGTGAGAAGTAAAAAAAGCCAAGAAACAGGGTGATAATGTTAGGGGACTCAAATTCCAGTCCCCAAAAGTACCCTATCATTAAGACAATGGCAGAAGTTGGAACTGTGGGACAGAGTACATACCAGACTGTCAGTGATTCCACACACAGAAGCATGAAGAAACTGGTGCTACCCAGAAATGCCGTGGAAGAGCCAAGCCTTACATAATGATGACTTTGGATATATGGGTCAAGAGAGGACCCTTGAGCTAGTAAGAAAAAGCCAGGAAGGCTGCAGACATCACTAAGAAGACATAATTATATTTAGGGACAAATAAAAGTGCTGCCAATTCATGCCACATAATGGGAAAATATAAGAGCTAACAAACCTATAGAACTTGTCTGTATTGTCTTTCTATTTCTGGAAGAGGAGAGTAGAACATAAACTGTATCTTGGCAGTGATTTCCCATTTCAAAAGATTCTTAAGGAAATACCCAACCCCAAACCAGAAAGCTTCCGCAGTTGCTAAAGTATTGTGGGAGAAGCATTGAGGTCTTCATAATCTAGCCTGACCCAGGCAGAAACTTTGAAAGTACAGGACTCAAAGAGGTCTTAGCATAGGCTGGCATCAAGAAAGCTAGAATGTCATCTTACTACTCTCAAAGAGGGAGTAAGGGAAGAGGAGTGGGCTACACTGTCTCTGGTGTCAGAGATCATGGTCTAGATTTCACCTCTGATGCTTTCTATATGTGTGACTTCAGGCAAGTCATTTAAATTCCCTGGACCTTAGTTTTCTCATCTGTAAAAAGAGTTTTGGACTACATGGCATCTGAGGTTCCTTCCAGTTCTAGACCTAAAATCCTTATCTAACCCACAGCCCAAGTGACTCCAATCCACACTCCCTAATGCATTAGAGCTATCTCAGTGGTGTGAACATGTGCTGTTCCTAGGACAGGTATACAAGTCCATCAGGAAAAAAACACTCAGGCTTCATGCCATGCCATTTGGTGTTTGGATGAGAACCATGCCTAGGTGCTGACTTGTGTTTTGGTGTTTCTGAGAATGAAGATAAGGCAGCTACTCACTAAAAGTAAGTCTTGTGACTGAGAGTAAAGCAAACAGGAGCTTCCACCTAACTACAACTCCAGCTCAGAAGGACACTGACAGAAACAAACGATGATTCATTACCGAATTTGCTGTCAAGACATTAAAACAAGGAGACAGAGTTTGCTAAGAAAGTTTGATTGTTGCTGGACATATAAATTCACACAATGATGAAAAACTAGTTATCTTCCAGGCTCAATAAAGGAAAGGTATCCTAACTATTAAAGCTGTCCCAGTGTGGAACAGGATTAGGAGTCAGAATGCCCTTTTGGAAAGAGTCGTAGATGTGGAAATCAGGAGGGACCTAAGTGTGAATCCTGCTTATGAAACTTACTAGCTATTTAAATGTGGACAAAGTACTTAATATCTCTGACCCTCATTTTCCTCCTCTATAAAATGGGGATTATAATACCTCTACTAACTACCTCACAGGGAGGTTGTAAGAATGAGATTACCCAAAGCATTCTGCAAATCTTAAATCACTCCATCATTGTAAGCTATTATTATTTTACTATTACTAGTGCTAGGGAGTTTCCCCATTACTAGAAATATTAAAAAATAAAAAGAAATTCATGGATGGAAAGAAGCAAATGGATGACTACTTGTTGATAATATTGCAAAAAAGATTTCATGATTTAGGTATAAAATGGGAAGGGACCTCAGAGGCTATAAATTCAACTCATACCTGAATAGGAAATCATACTACCCCTTCTTAAACAAGTAACACCCAAGACCATCAAACATCCCCTGAAGTCCCTTTGAGTTCAAAGATTCTAGTATCCCTAACTCTGTCCCAGGAGGAGAAAAGTCAGTTGGGTTTGGGATTTTTCCTGCTGTCTCACCCACACTCCAACAGCTTCCAAATGGAATTGACATTGGGGCCTGCAAAAGGGCTTTTGGCCTCTCAGAGAAAAACGCTCCTTAAATACGAGTTGGGACAAGCAAATAGCTAGGAAGATTGTGGGTTGGTTTTTGCCCCTTCCGAACGAAGATTTGTAGAAAGGCAACTCTGTTTGAGTCTGGCTTCTCAGGAATTAACAGAGGCTGATGCCTTTAGCTATGATGTTGGCGTTTCCAGCCTGCCTTTGTGTAGGGGCCAGGGATTAAGCACAGATTCACCAGAGCCTTGGGGTCCCCAACAAACCACATTTGGCTCACATAGTTCTTTATTAACATCACTTTTGTCAATAGAAGGACCAAGCTGAGTCAATTAATGCTGTACATTTTTTCTACCCATAAAAAAGAAAATAGATATGTTTTATTTCAAAATCAAGTCATAATCAATTGATATGCCTGGTCCTTTTAGTGTTAATGATAACAGTAACAATAATCCAGTTCTGCTGCTTACATACTGCCTAGGTAACAATGGAAAAGTAACTTCCCCTTTCTGGCCTAAGTTTTCTCAATAATAAAGTGATAGGCTTGGATTAGATCATCTGCAAGGCCCCTGACAGCTCAAAATCCTATGATCCTGGGGTGGCTAGGGACTCAGTAAGAGCACTGGCCCTGGAGTCAGGAGGACCAGGGATAGGTTCCAGCCTCAGATACTTAACACACACACACACACACACACACACACACGCACACACACAATAAACTGGCCGTGTAATCTTGAGCAAGTTACTTAACCCCAATTGCTTTAATAAAAAAAAAAATCCTATGATCCTAATGTCAATAACTTGAATGTCTATAACATAACAAGAGGGCAGCTAGGTGGCACAGTACCAGGCTAGAGTACCAGGTCTGGAGTCAGGAAGACCTGATTTCAAGTCTGACTTCAGACACTTACTAGCTGTATGTCTCTGGGCAAGTCACTTAACCTTGTTTGCCTCGGTTTCCTTATCTGTAAAATGAGCTGGAGGAGAAAAAGGCCAAACCATTCCAGTATCTTTGCCAAGAAGATCCCAAATGGGTCATGAAGAGTTGGACATGACTGAAACGGCTGAATAACAACAAAGATGTCTATAGCACATGAAAGTTTATGGGGTGCTTTCTTCCTAACAATCATCTGAAATCGAGCAGGTATTATTATCTTAACTTAATAAATGCTCTATATGTCTGTCTGTCCATCTCTCTGTCTGTCTACTTCACAGAGAAGGAAACTGAGAGAAGTGATTTACCTGAGGTTCTTCCACTAATGTCTTCTGAATCCAAGGGCAGTGTTCTTCTCGTTGCCCTGCCTGGCTGCCTTTGCTTTTTTCTTCCTATCTTTCCTTTCTTCTTCTCTGTGATTCACATAAGTACTTGGTGGCTTAGTTCCATGCTGCCCCTTTTTTTTGCCTTGTAGATGCTGGGATATTAATCCTAGATTTGACCATCTTCATGGAAGATTTTCTTCTGGCTTGAAAAGGGTATTTAAAGAGTGATGTGACTTCATGAATTGCTCATTTCTGAACTCACATTTACAAAAGACATCCAGGAGAGCTGGAAATGAGGGTAAGAGGACAAATAAAAACGTCATGGCAAGGTCCTGCAAAAATGAGCAAAGTTGGGGCGGCTAGGTGGCACAGTGAATAGAGCACAGGCCCTGGAGTTAGGAGGACCTGAGTTCAAATCTGACCTCAGACACTTAACACTTACTAGCCACATGACCTAGGGCAAGTCACTTAACCCCAATTGCCCTGCTTTCCCCCCTCAAAAAAGAAAATGAGTGAAGTTTCTTGCTGAATGCTAAGAAAAAATACACAGGTCTTTGTTAACTACTCTGGAAGCCAAAGAACAAAAAATTACATCATGATTTGTTCCTTTGTTATGTTCTAATTGTTTTATTATTCTAATGCAATTTTCTCTTCACTGCTCTTGACCACCTCCCTGCCCTGCAAATAATAACTCATTTATATAGCATTCTAAGGTCACAAAGCACGCTCTTTTCAAAGAGGAATGAATGATTAAATAAAATACTTATTAAGTACTTACTATGTGCAGAGACTCTGCTGAACGCTGGGGATACAGAGAAGCTCCTGCTCTCCAGGAGCTCACATTCTATGGGGGGGGGGGGGGTAAGACAATGTATGCAGAAGTCTAGGAGTGCTGTCTGGGGTGGACAGGACGATTAGAGCTGGCAATGGGAAAAAGACACGTCTTGTGCTTGTTTCTGTCTTTTCTACTAAATCAAATGATCCTTAGGTTCAGTTTTAGGCTTCAAGTGTATTCCATCCTTTGTTCAGAATGGGGGGAAATGGTGGACAGGGAAGGGGAGCCTTCTTGCTAAGAAAATATACTCGGTTCATACTTCATACTTCATACTCGGTTGTCCCACATCCCAGAATTTTGTTGTTCAGTTGTTTCAGTCATGTCTGACTCTTCATTTGGGGTTTTCTTGGCAAAGATACCTGAAACATTTGCCAGTTTCTTTCTCCAGCTCATTTAATAGATGAGGAAACTGAGGCAAACAAGGTTAAGTTACTTGTCCAGGGTCACGCAAAAATGTCTGAGGTCACATTTGAACTCAGGAAGACGAGTTTTCCTAACTCCAAGTCCAGTACTCTATCCACTGTGCCACCTTGCTGTCCAGAATACTGAAGGGAAAAAGTACTTGACAGGGTTATTGCAGAACCATGTAGATGAACTTTCAGTAATCGAGGGGAGTGGGAATGGTGCTACAGCCCTAGAAAGAAAACGCTCCATTTTTTTAAGAGAAGAAAAAAGGCTCATTTCACAATTAGCTAATGAACTTGATGTGCAATAAAAGAAATAGATAAATTTTATGAGTTACTAAAAGTGTGGGTTGTGAGCATTTAGGAATGGCAGTGACAATCACTATGAGACCAATTCAATTTATTAAGAACAAGTTAGGACAGACTAATATCATCTCCTTTTTCTGGTCTCATAGGACTAGATCTCAGCAAAGAAAGTACTTGACAAAATTTTTCACAATGTCCTTGTCAACAAGATGAGATGTGAGCTGGAGGAGCTTACAGTTACCTGAGTTTTCAATTGCAAATAATAGGAATAAAAGAGCTCGGATAAATGATTCCATGGCAAATAGCAGTTTTCCTGTTTTTAGTATTTTTAAGGAGACATGTTTGCATGTTATCTCCCCCATGAGACTGCAAGCTCCTTGAGGTCAGGGACTGTCTTCTGCTTCTTTTTGCATCCCCAGCACTTAGCACAGAGTCTGCCACATAGTAGGTACTTACTAGATGTTTACTTTTTGAGTCTGTCACTTTCTGATGGGCCGAATGCTTCATCATCAGTCCTCTGGGAATTGCAATTGATCGTTGCACTTATTGGAGTTTTCCAGTCTTTTGAAGTAATTTCTCTTTACAATGTTGTTACTATTGTATTATATTGTATTGTTTTTAGTGTCCTTGGCTCTGTTGTCTTTGGAATTTTTTTTATCAACTACTTGATTAACTGGTCAATAAAACAATAACAGTAATGTCTACAATAGTTTGCTTTTGAAATATTCTGCTGTAGGGGCGGCTAGGTGGCGCAGTGAGTAAAGCGCCGCCCCGGAGTCAGGAGGACCTGGGTTTGGTTCCGGCCTCAGACACTTAACACCCACACAAAAAACTAGCCATGTAACCTTGGGCAAGTTACTTAACCCCAATTGCCCTTCAAAAGGCAAAAAAAAAAAAAAATGCTGTTGTTGTCGAGTCATGTCCCACTCTTTGTGGCCTCATTTGAGGTTTTCTTGGCAAAGATATGAAGTGGTTTGCCACTTCCTTCTCATTTTATAGATGAGAAAACTGAGGCAAATAGAGCTAAGTGACTTGCCCAGGGTCACACAGCTAGTAAGTGCCTGAGGTCAAATTTGAACTCAGGTCTTCCAGGTCCAGCAATCTATGCACTGTTTCATCTAGCTGCATCTTCTGCCATTATCCCCTTCTGATGCATGGAGATGATGCTGGGTTCCTAAAAGCTAAATCTGTAGATCATAAACTCTCAAAGGTCCTACAGAGCTGGAAAGACTTTGAATACACAGATGATGTGATTTGCCCAAGGACCAGGTTAGCTACCAGGCTAGGTGGGGAGGCTCATCACCAGAGGAGTAGCCACCCAGGGATGAATTTTTTTTGCACTTCTACCAAGGGGCAGAAGGGAACAAATAGTTTTAATGAAAGGCTCCCCATTCCAACATAATCATAGATCCTTGAATCGATATATTCATATAACACATTATAGTTATAAAGTTATAGATATGTATACATGTAGCATATAGACATACATATGTATATGTTTATCTTCTCATGTATATGTTGATCTTCACAATAACCCTGTATGATAGACAAAGGAAAGAATTACTATCTCATTTTTCAGATGAGAAAACTGAAGCTCAGAAAGGTTCTCCTGACCATTTAGTAGCAGAGCCAGGACAAGAATACGGGTTTCTTAATGCCCTCCCCACCTTACTGCACTAAATCTGGAGAAAAGGATGAGTTTCTCACATTCAGAGCAGCTTGTCATGATTATCAGGCTTTGACAGTGAGGGTTGTTGTGAAACACATTTGCTATGTGAGTTTCATTTTTTTAATCATATATTTATGTCAATTTACTCCTATCTAAAAAAGGCATAATTTGCACTACCCTACAGTACCAAACACAACTGTTTTGAGAAAATGTTTTGTCCACCTTCAAGTGAATAGGAATTATTGTTATTATTTCTGTTGTGTGTATCCATTGTACCAGGACCGGTCTTCAAATGTAATCCACCCATAGGCCTTGCTTCATACTCCTTTCATAATTATATGATATCATAAACTGCTTAATGATACCTGAAATCCTAGGCTGAGGGCAAATAAGGAGAAATGGGATTTCAGTGCAAATCCATGGAGGATTATGTGCCAGAAGCAGACTTCCCACCCAGGGGAGAATTATATTTCTCAAATCCTCTCCTTAAAAATACTTAGAGATGAACTGATGGAAAGAAGCTATAGGAAGCAGATTTTAGCTTAGTACAAAGAAGAACTTACCAATAATTAAAGTTATCCAAAAGTAGAATTAGTTTCCTGCATGTGCTCTAAACTACCCATTCCTAGAGATCTTTGGGCAGAAGCTGGATTACTATTAGTCTGGGATATTTATCTCTGTTCAGGTAGGGATTGCACAGGTTGGACGCAGGTTGATGCTGTCACAAAATGGAGAGAATAAAGAGAGCAAGAGGGGACTGTACTTGGATAGATGACTGTTGGGGAGGAACCATACAAACCTTGTCCCTTACAGTTTTTTTCTGAAAGATGCCTTGCATTTTATTTTATTTTTTAAATTAATTTAATTTTTATTCTGAATTTATCAAATACCAAGTAGAATGAGCATTTGCATATGCATACTAGAAGAGAAAAGAAATGCCAGGTCTCTATTATATACAACTTGCTTTTCTTTTAAAAGTACGTCACGGGGCGGCTAGGTGGCGCGGTGAATAGAGCACCGGCCCTGGAGTCAGGAGGACCTGTGTTCAAAATTGTACTCAGACACTTCACATTTACCAGCCATGTGACCTTGGGCAAGTCACTTAACCCTAATTGCACCACTTTCCTCCCTCCAAAAAAAAAAAAAAGTACATCATAAGATCAACCTGCAGCTTTCAAAGCTGTCCTTTTCTGGTCTTCCTTCTGCTCTTTTATTTTCATTTGAAAATGTCTCAATGATCTTCTTTTCTTTTGTTTTCTTTTCCTTTTTGCTACTTCCCCCCCCCATCCACCCTTACCTCTACCTCATCCCTTACCACTGAAACAGAAAAGAAAAAAAACCCCGAAGTCATTGTAACAAATATACATAGTCAAGCAAAATGAATTTCCACACTGGCTATATGGGGAAAATGTCTAATTCTACATCTTGTGACTTCCTTAGCTTCCATTAAGTCCCAACTAAAATCCTACCTTCTTCAGAAGGTTTCCCCAACCCCTCTTAGTTCCAGTGCCTTCTTTCTCTTCATTATTTCCTATTATATATATATACACACACACAAGCATGTACATACACACATACACTATATATATATATATATATATATATATATATATATATTTGTTTCCATGTTATTGCCCTCATTAGACTGTAAGCTCCTTGAGGTCAGGGACTGTCTTCTGCCTCTTTTTGTATCCCCAGCACTCAGCACAGGTGGCACATAGTAGGTACTTGTTAGATGTTTATTGTTTAAGTCCATCACCTCTCTGGTGGGTTTCATCATCGGTTCTCTGGAATTATGATTGATCATCGTACTTATGAGAGTTTTCAAGTCTTTTGAAGATATTTTTCTTTACAATGCTGTTGCTATTGTATAAATTGTTTCACTGGTGCTGCTTGCTTCACTCTACATCAGTTCCCACAAGTCTTCCAAGTGTCCAGCTGACCATTTCTTACAGTGCAGTACCATTATATTCACATATCATAACCTTGACCTGACCATGGAAGACTTCTCAGAAGAGGTGGCCTTGCTGTACCTAAAATGATAGGTAATAATCCAATACGAAAAGATAGTAGGGTTAAGACCATCTAAGGAATAGTGGACACTCTGTGGATGAAGAAATGGAGATAAGAAAGGAACAGAAGGAATGGTTGGGTCATAGAGTACTGAAGGGACATAAATGTGAGATAGCAGAACATGTAATAGGATGGAATTATAATTGGGATAAATACAAAGAGCTGATTCAAAAAAATGAATGAGCCCCCAAACAGGAGAGGTGAGACTACACAATAGCTCCTCTGGAAAATGATCTGGTGGGGTTCAGTGATCTGAAAGTCCAGTATCACTTAACAGCAGAATATGAGAGGTGGGAGAATCCAAAGGAGAGCTATCAGGAGAGTGAGAGGCCTTAAGACTATGCCATACAAGAAAGACCAGAAGGAACTGGGGGTGTTGAATACATAATATAATAATTATAATAACATAATAATACACAAGAAAAGAAGACTTAGCACCTTTCAAGTATTTACTTGAAGGGCTGTCATGAGGGAGACTGATTAGAGTAGTTCTGCTTAGCTTGAAGCTATAGAAAGACAGATTTAGGTTTGATGTAAGGAAAAACCTCAAGAGGTAGTGAATTTATCACAATCAATTAACATTTACTAAGTGATCCTTACTAGAGGTCTTTATGAAAAAGCTGAATGCACCCCTTTGTTAGGAATACGGTAGAGAAGAATTTCGGTTTATTTTGGACTCAATAGCTCAGAGATCCCTTACAACTCAGATTGTGTGATTTTGTGTTTGGACTTTTATTCATTTGGTAATAGGGAGCCACTGAAGGATTTTGAGTGAGGGGACGATGTCACCTCTACCTTTTTTAGGAGCTTCACACCTCCAACATTGACCACCACCCCCATGTCTGGAATAAGCTATCTCCTTCACCTCAGCTCCTTAGCTTCCTTAAAGACTGAGTTCAAATCCCACCTTTTGAAGAAGGCCTTTACTAGTACCTCTCCCTTCTAGAATCTTCCCTCTGAAATTACCTTCCACCCATGTTGTATATATCTCGTATTTACAATTCTTTGCATGTTGCTCCTCACCCCCCCGCTTAAATGTGAGCTACCAGAGGGCAGGGACTAATTTTTGCCTTTTTTGAATCCCCAGAACTGAGAACATAATAGCCACTTAATAAATGCTTGTTGGCCAGAGCAGTAATTAGGAACAATAATAACAATAATGCCTCCCATTGCCATGGGGCATTGAAGATTTAAAACATGTTTTTTTTCTAAGGATCCAGGAGAGCAGTAGTGCAAATGTCATCATCTCCATTTTACAGATGAGGAACTGGACTTGAGAAAGGCAATGGTTTGCTTATTGATGAGTATCCGTATTGGGACTGAAATTCATTCAGGTCCCCTAACTCCAGAGCTGGTGTTTTACCCACTATCTACGCTTCCTCTCCAGGAGGAGTCATCTTGTAGCAAGTCCAGAAGGCAGCGGGAGACCGGTTAGGCAAGTTCTTGACTGATAGTGTCCTATAACATGGGTATGTGCTCCCCTTCCCCCGAGCATTTCCGACGATGGCACTATTTGGCTTTGTTTGGGTGAAGGAGACAAAGGAAACCCTGAGTAAAGGGAAGGGGTCTGTCCTATGCCTGTTACAGCCTCTGAGACATGTTGCTTCTTGCTCTTGTAGAAAATTTCAGAGGACAAAGCTCATGTGCAGGATGTCTGCCAACTGGAGTCCAATCAACAGGATTTACTCGGCAGAGTGATGACACTTTAATTTTGAAAGAGCCTTTGTCCCTGCCCATGACTGAGGACAAGGGCTGAGAGACAATTTTGTTGTCCAGTTACTCTTTGGCAACACCTTTGTTTCATCTTTCTCAAGAGGCTGATGGGGCCCTAGGCAGGCACGTGCTGGTAAATGTTTAACAACTGTCTGAAAAAAAGTATATGTATGTTCATAGAAAAGATCCGTTCACATACATGTTTACATGTATGTTCACGTGTGTTTTATGTGTTCTCGCTTTTAGTTAAATCTGCATTATATTTTTATATCACTTTTTTCATTCAAAATAATTATCAAAACAATAAATCAAACCCTGATTTGTAATGTTCGCCAATATCCAAGACATAAATGCTCACATTGAAAATTTAACAATTATCTGGTAGGAGCTGGCTCCAGCCCATGCCTAGCCCCAGGTAACTGTCTCATCTCTTCTGTTCCCATCATGGCAATGTGGAACAGGCCCTGGATTTAGAGTCTCAAGTTTTAAGCTCTGATTCCAGCTCAGTGATTTACTACTCATGTGACACTGGGCAAATCCCTTCCCTGGGCCTGAGATTTTTCATCTGTAAAATTAGGGGGTAGAACACAGAACCTCCAGATTCTTTTCCATGACTAAATCCATGATTATATGATCTTTGCTGCTCTAAATCTGATGATTTAATCAGATCCCATGATCCTTTTGAGCATAAATATATCTACTTCCTAATATCTGAGAGAAAAATAGAAAACACAGTCATAATTCACAAGAGGTAACTTGAAAAAGGATTGAAGGATTTAAGAGCCAGGAGGGATCCTAGAGGCCTTCAGTCTATCAGACAACCAACAAGCATTTATTAGGCACCTACTGCATTCCAGGCATTATACTAGGCTCTGGGGATACAATACAAAAGTGAGATAATACCTGCCCTTCAGGAGCTTACATTCTTCTAGGGGAATATAAAGCATATCTGAGAGTAAGGACTAGGAAAGGAAAATTATCTAGGTTTGAAGCCATAGGGAGAATGGAGGGCAGATGGCAAGACATTGCACTGACTGGATGGCTAGATGGGATGACAGAAAGAAGCTTGGGTCCAAATCTCTAAATGGAGATTCATAAGGCTAAAGTGAAGATTACCTCACCTGCTCCATTTTTTTCATTCAACAGTTGAAGAAAATGAGGATGTGGTACACATCCTACACCACAGAGGGATTTAAATCCAAATTCTCTGACTCCAGATCCTGTGTTTTTTCTGCTATACCATGTTGCCTCTCACCAGAACCCCTCTAAACATAGCTTGGCCAGAGAAGTACGGGGCTCCCTACCCACTTAAGTTATCCACTCCCGGGTCTTAATAGAATAACAACACTACATCCATGGATGAATAGCAATTTGTCTAGCTTCTTCATTAGCAAACTTTTTTTTTCACCATCAGGTAGACAAAGTAACCTGGAGTCAAAAAGTATGGAATAATGGAAACAGGGTCCAAGGAAAAAGTCAGGAGACATGTTTGACCTCATCCTTACTAGCCATGAAATCCAAACCAAGTAACTCTGAGTTTTAGTTTCTTTGTCTGTAAAATGAAAAATTATTGCCTGCACATTTACCGTACAGAATTACATGAAGCTCTTTTTAAGCAATAAAGTGTTAAGGAGGGGCAGCTAGGTGACACAGTGAATAGAGCACCAGCCCTGGAGTCAGGAGGACCTGAGTTCAAATCTGGCCTCAGACACTTAACACTTACTAGCTGTGTGACCTTAGGCAAGTCACTTAACCCCAATTGCCCTACCCTCCCCCTCCAAAAAGCAAAAAAAAAACAAGTGTTAAGGAGCTAAGAATTTGAATTTGGGGGTGGCTCCTTTATGGAGGATTTATAAGAAAATATTAAGTTATATTAATTTATTATAATATATTTGTATTGAATATTATAATTTTATAAAATATTATATATAATATAATAAGTAATAATGATAAACAATTGAGGAACAAATAATCTGTAAGGAAATAATTGCCTTCAAAAGGATATAGAATTCACTTTTTTCCCTCAGTTTTAACCTCTCTGGTGGCAAGAAGGGCCCAAGAAATCAAGCTGAATCAACAAACATTCATTAAGTGCTTAATTTTGTGTCAAGCACTGTGCTAAGTACTGGAAATATGAATGCAAACATGCTAAAGGAGCTTACATTCTAATGAGGCAAGGCTGAGATACATGGAAGATGAAAGAGGTGTAGGTGAAAGTCTAGAGAGTCAAATGTACAGCCTGGAGAGAAATGAAGACATAGCGGGCCTGGGCCTGGAGATTCTGGAAGGAACCAATCAATCACAGGAAGAGGTCAAAAGGACAAAGGGTACTTTCAGTGTGAAAAGTTCAGGGATATGGGAACATCCAGGATGAAGAGGTTTTTGCGGCATGCTAGAGAAAGTCATGGGCATCAGGAGAGCATCTTGGAAAGGAATGAAGAAAGAAGAAATCATTGACCAGATGAATGGAGTTAGGAGTTAGAATGGAGCTCCTTTTACAGAGGGGAAGCAAAACTCCCTACAGCAATTCTATAATTTCACCAGCATGCCACATTGGTTCTTGGGGTTGAGGAGGGTCATTCCTCAGCTTCTGACTCTCATCATCCACAAGATGATCTCACAGGGGTGCAGAGGAAATGGACAGGAGAGCAGTAGGAGTCAATAAATGCATGTCTTGGAATCAGAAGACCTGAGCTCAAGGTCTATCTAGTTCCTAATGCTCACTAGCTGTGTGACTAATGAAAGTCACATCCTTGAATCATGTTTTCCTCCTGAAAAAAATAGTGAAAATAATATTTGTGCAACCTACAGAGATAATTAGAGGAAAGTGCTTTGTAAGCCTTGAAGTGCTCTGGAAAGATACATTATTCATATTTACTTCTTTGCTCAATAGTAAAGGGTGTGACTACTTGAGCCAAATTCATCTGGGGGAAGGTGGGGATTGGGAAGAGGGCCCATATTTGGTTTAAATTATAAATAAAGAGCTTAGAGAAAAATCCCATTTGCTCTTACACTGTCACACACATGGCTGAGTATGAGTCTGAGAGTAGTCCAGAGGCAAGGTTACTTTTATCATTTCATCAGCCTGACCGACATAATCCATAATTAATAGGTTTTCCTACATCGGATTTGTACAAATAAATAAACATTGGCAACTTCTCATTCTAATTGGAATCGGCTGAGGAAAGCACAGGATCGCACAATGTCAGAACTGGAAGGGACTTTTAACACAATCTCTTCATTTTACTGAAGAAACTGAGGCCTGGCTGGGTTAAGTAATTGATTGAGGTCATCCAGGTAGTACACTGCAATGGCAGGTTTGGATGCAAGGTCTTCTGAATCCAAGACCAGGGCTCTATTACACATGAGGCTTTTCCATCTACCATCTATTACCCTGACTACTTGACCCACCATTTTTCTTGAGGTGATAACCTACCCCCAGGACATATTGCCCCCTGCTATTTTTCAAAGCTTTCCATTTGTTAAGTCTTCTCACAAAGAGATTCTCTTCCCTTGGGTGCTTGGTAATTAAAGGCTATTGCCCTTCCATCCTCTATGAGAACCAATAGGTAGAACCTTCCTACTGTGTTCTTTATATATAAACCTACTATTGGCCATTGGTTCTGGCACACTGTTGGAAACAATTTTAAGAAAATCTTTTCACCCACCCAGAAACACCTGGCCGTGTAACCTTGAGCAAGTTACTTAACCCCAATTGCTTAGGGGTGGCCAGGTGGCTCAGCGAGTAAGAGCACGGGCTCCAGTGTTGGGATGACCTGGAGATCGAATCCCGGGCTCAGACACTTAGCACCACACCCAGAAATAACTGGCCGTGTAACCTTGAGCAAGTTACTTAACCCTGATTGCTTAAAAAAAAAATAAAAAAAAGAAAATCTTTTGAGGCTTCCATGACTGATGGCCAAGCACTGCCAACAGAAAGAAAATGATTCCATCATTGTCAGCAGCTGTGTGGTGTAATAGAAAATAATCACCACCACCACCACACTTTAGAGTCAGATGACCTGGTTCAGATCCCAGTTTTGCATCTTATTATCTATGTGACCTTAGTGACCTCACTTGGCCTCAGTTTCTTTAATCTTTAAAACTGGGGGAAGTGTAGTTTGGACCCGATGATGAAGTTCCCTTTCAGCTGTAAATCTGTGATCCTATTACTGCTTGTCTTATTCATACTGAAAATGAAATATTTTTTTTCTCTTTTAATAATACCATCACTAAAGTACTCCTCCAATGCATTATTCAATTTATTTAAATTCAAAGGACATTTAATAAGTTCTTGTTATGTTCCAGGCACTGAGCTAACAACATTTACAGAAATTAGTACAAAAGGAATCCAAAGTGATTTCAGGGGAAGAACATGAATAATTGGGGGAGGGGAGATTCAAGAAAGGGCTTGTGCAGAAAATGACCCTTGAACTGAGTCGTGAAAGGAACTGGTGATTCCAAGAGCTGAGGAGGAAAAGCATGGGAAGCCCAGGGATGGTGGGTGGAATGCTGTTCATTCTTGTGGTGTAAAGGCTGTGGCTCGGGTGTACCATGGGTGGGGTGGATGGTCCATCTCTGCACAGGAAATAAGGAGGTGCATTGTCTACAGAGAATTTAACAACAATAATAAAAATGACTAAAAGTTGGTCTGCTTTTTATTATCACCATGCACCAGCAATTGCAAACAATGTCAGTGATAAAATACTCCTCCCCCAAAAATCTTTTGCTGGACTAAATTCTAAACAATTTCTACATTCACTGTTGAGTATTAATAACATATATGTAAGCTTCAAATTAGCACATTTTTATTACTCATTCTTTAATAAACATTGTATTCTACATGGAAGTCAATTTAGAGAACTCCCAATTATATAGTTGGCCCTCACATTTGCAGACTCAGCTCCGTGTCTCATTTTGAGAGTAAATTCAAAACAATTAGGACTGTTCAAGCTCACTTAAAACGGAATTCAGCGTCTCTAACCTCATGGTGCTATGTATTCTGAGGTTTAAAAAGGAGATTCGAAATAAAAAATGATAGCACAGTGATTGGAAATAAGAACTTGGGTTGCTTCAATTCTGTCATTCTATGTAACCAACCACTTGGAGTTTTTAATTGTATTTACAATTTAAAATAGTGAAACAGTATGAATTGGGAGATGTAATACTTTCATTTGGTAAGCACAAATTTGAGTTCATACATGAAATACTTTACTGAATCTTTAAATACTGATAGATACTGGGTATCTTTATAGTGAAATTTGCTTTGTATTAACATTATTACTGTTTTTAAATTAAAATTATTATTTATTATTTAAAATGAAAATTACTGTTTTAAAATGAAAGAACAAACCAATAAAACAAAAGATTACTCAAGTGTTATGATTTACAGTTGCCTAAATTGTACTTTTGGCCAATATTTCAATTTTATTAATTGTGAAATGTGAAATGGAATTTTTATGAATCTCTGTCAAAATTTTTATGTTTAAGATTTTTCCTATTAGTGTGAATGCTGCTTCATATGAAAGAAACTTTTTTTGAAATTAAAATATTCTTTAATCCATTACTCTTTTCCTTTGTTATAATATTTATTTTATTTAAATTTTTACTGGCATGATTACATATATGATGTTTAATAAAGGAAAATTTCATTATTCATAATTATTATTCATTTTACAAGTTTTACTGAAAATAATTTGAGGGGGGGTTAAAAATTATCTGCTCCAGGTATTGTATAGCCTAGGCATGCCACTGGCCCTGTCAAAACACTTTTTTGGGGGGGCATGTCCTTCCAATCTGGCAAAGCTTCAATGTATTCTATGTCTGTCATCTAAGAACAAGCTGTAGCAGCAAACACCCCAGCGTCCCCAGGGTCGCTGCCAACACAGGTTCTTAGATCTGCTTCGTTAAAGGAAAGCAACTCAAAATGGGTTATCAAGCTTACTTTAATCAGTCAAATATGTATCATTTACCTAGTTCAGGGGAAAAAGGTCAGCACTCCAAACTTCAGAGTATACAGACAGAATTATCAAGACAGAGAAACAGATCAAGTAGGTTTCCAAACTGCCCAACCATTACATCCATACCAAATCAATATCTAGGTTTTTCAAAGCCAGGGGGCTCTCAACAATGGCTTCCCAGAGTCTCATCTGATCAAATCACAGAACACTTCTCAAAGTGAGCCCCAAAGCAAAGCCTCACATCAGGAATTATATAGCCTTCTCCTGGCTCAGAGAATGTAACAACCTTCTGGTCCCACTGGCCAATCAAAAAGTATCTACTGAAAAACAAGCCTCCCACCCCAGGCTCCAGGTGCACTTTAGCCTAGGGGCAGGGAAGATCTTAAAAATTTACATTCCCATTACACAAGCCTAGCTAAGAATGGGAAGTCTTGTAACCAGGAGTGACACTGAAAATAATAATGAGAGCTAACATTTATATAGAATTTTATTGTGTGCCTTGTATTGTATTAAGTGCTTTACAATTGCTAATTCATTTGATCCTCCCAACTGTGGGAGGGAGATGCTATTATTATCCTTATTTTATAGATGAGGAAATTGAGGCAGAGGTTAAGTGATTTGTCCAGGGTCATACAGCTAGGGTGTTTCTGAGGCTGGATTTGAACTCAAGTCTTTCAGACTCCAGGTCTAATATTCTATCCATTGTACCCAGCTAGCTATCTATTAGAAGGTAGCCTATGAGAGCTGGAAGAACCCATTCGAGACACTTTGCCATTCTGGTTTTCTTTCTCTCTACACTCAGAAGATTGGCCCCCAGGGGTGGTATGTTGTAGGCCACATTGCATGGTATAAATCTTCTCTTAATATAAAAAGAGCCTAGGACTGGCATGGGTGTGAAAAACAACTGTACCAGTAACACTACACATCTTCAATGGACTGATCATGATTCATGAGTCATAAACATTCATTTCTAACCACCTTCCTGCTCCCCCTGAAAAGTCTCTCTGATTTGTGATGAGGTAGGGAGACAAATTGGACTGAGGTGCGAGACAGCTGGATCTGTGTCCACTTTCTGCTACTAATACCTAATCCCTTAGACAGATTCCTTCCTTCTCTGGGCTTGTGGGATCATATGTAAAATTAGGAGGCTGAACTAAATGATTTTTAAGGGTCCTTCCAACTCTGAAATGCCATTGTGCCATGCTGTGATGACCTCAGAATTTAAGGACAAGAAGAAAATTAAGACTGAGCTAAAAAGCTAATCATTGAATCCCATAGCTGAGACTCAAACCACTATTCAATGCAATAATCATTCTGTATCAATTCGGATGAGTAGAAAGCTTGCTAATATAACTCCAGTGACAGACTCTGTCTATCACACCAGCAATTTTGACAAGTCGACATCTTGCTTAGATACCTCCAGTGCCAGGGAAGTTACTCTCTCATGCCATCCAGGTCTGATCTTGAGTTGAAATTGGGATCTCTCTTACATCTCCCCACCCCAACCAGGTTCTGTCCCTTGGAACAAAGTAGAATAAGCCTGATCCTGTTTCCACATGATGGGTCTTTAGATATTTGAAAACAACAATGCTGTCTCTGAAAACAATGAAAAAGTGTTTTCTTATTCACTAATGAGCCCTGAGAATAACTGTTATTCTCTGTCACTATCTGAAAGGTCAACAAGATCTGAGTTTATAAGGTCTCATAAACACAATTAGCATTTAGAAGAATACATCTTCCTTCTATCAAGTTGGCTCTGCCAATTAGTACTATGGAGGCAATATGGAATAGTGGGAGATGCATCAATTTGCTGACAGTCCCAGAGCTGGTAAGGGCCAGAGCCATGCCCAGAGTTCAGGTCTCTTGTCTTACAGTCCAAGACTTTCTCTTATTTTATCTCTCTGCTTCAGTGCAAAGATACAGGAAGCAGCAGGTCACATCAGCACTAATTGTCTCCTGCCTCTGATTGCCTTTCTATGCGTTCCAGGGTAAATTCCAAAATGGGAGCAAGCTGCCTGCCACTTCTATCACTTGATGGGGCCAATCCATTCCTTCCTCGTCTTCCTGACAGCACAAGATCAATAGCTGAGATGGCCTCAGATGAAAGAGTTAGAGCTGAAAGGGAGTTTTCTAGACAATCTTGTCCAACCCTCTCATTCTATTAGTGATGGGACCTGAGATTCAGAGAAGGGAAGAAACTAGCCTAAGGTCATCACACAGTAGTTGTAATAAGCAAAGCCAGAATGTTCTCCCCCTTGTGACAGGTATAATGTCAGACACATCTGGAGTCCACGTAAGATTCAAGACTTTAGAGAGGCCTCACTAAAAGTGGACTGCCCTGTGCCCATGGAGTACATGGGTAAATATTTAATCATAGTTTTTCTCCCCAAAACAGTGCACTCAGGATACATTTTTTTCATCTTGATCTGCATATATTTTCTTCATCACTTTCTTAAATCTAAACAATCAAAAACATACTTAAGTCAAGCCCTGATTTGTAGCATTTGATGATTTTCAAGGTATAAATGTTTACATTGAAAAGTGAACAATTGATTTTCATGAACCAGTCGGAGATGGCTCCAGCACGGCCCTGCCAGTACCTTCCCACCAGGGGATAAGCCCCCTACAGTACTGGATGTAGCTAGAAGAACTATGTAGACAGAAATCTATGGTCTGTAAGTCATAGCTGCGATAACTATGTTCCTTAGGAGATAATTTTGAAGGTCCCTGTTTCTAGGGGGAAGGTCATAAGATTCAGTATTGGAAGGGAACTTAAGAGATGGTCATTTGACAGATGGGGAAACTGATGGAGAGAGGAGGGAACTTCCCCAAGGACCTACAGTTAATAAGCACCAAAGCTAGGATATGAACCCAGAACTTCTGACCTGAGACCTGATGCTCCTTCCAGCCTAGACCATTGCTTTAATTCAGCCCACATTTATCAAGTGTCTATGGTACGCCAAGATATGCTAGGCACTGGAGGACACACAAAGGACACAAACACAGGAGTTCAAATACGTAATGTTAGTAAGGACTTTAGAGTGGTACAAACAACCTATTGAGGCAAAAAGGGAAGATCTTTATGGATGTAGGGAATCAGGGAAGTTTCCTGGAAGAGGCAGGATTTGAATTGGAGTGTGAAGGCTGGTGGGAATTCAGCAGGTGATGAAGAGAAGGGAGGATACTCCAGTCACAGGGAATAACCTGAAAAAAGGACAGAAGGCAGGAAAGTAAGAGGCATTTATAAGGGAAGGGAGGAGAAGGTGGAGGAAATGAGCATTTAAGTTCCTACTATGCACCACGCACAGAGCTAAGCACCTTACAAATAGCATCTCATTTGATCCTCACAACAACCCTGGGGTTTAAGTGCCATAATTACCCCCATTTTATAGCTGAGGAAACTGAAGCAGACAGAAGTTAAGGGACTTGCTCAGGGTCATACCCTATTAAGTGTCTAAAATTGGATTTGAACTCAGGTCTTCCCTAACCAGACCCAGTGTAGCACATATGAAGGAAAATAAGTTGGAAGCAGATTGTAGAAGGCCTTGAATGTCAGACTAAGGACTATTATGTTGTTGTTCAATTGTTTCAGTCGTGTCTAACTCTTCATGACCCCATTTGGGATTTTCTTGGCAGAGATACTGGAGCAGCTTGCCATTTCCTTCTCCAGCTCCTTTTACAAAAGAGGAACTGGGGCAAATAGGGTTAAGTGACTTGGCCAGAGTCACACAGCCAGTAAGTGTCTGAGACCAGATTTGAACTCACAGAGATGAGTCTTGCTACCTTCAGGCCTAGCACTCTATCCACTGTACCACCTAGCTGCCCCCATTTCAGCCTGCAAGTCAGGTTTTAACCAGGGGAGTGACTTGATAAGAGCAGGACATTAAGGAAAACGTACAAGATGCATGAGGTTGGTCAGAGACCAGATTCAGGAAAACCAGTTAGGAAGGTATTGCAGTCACCCAGGGAAGAGATAACGAGGTTCTGAATGAAGGTGGTGGTAGAGAGAGACAAGGGGACTGCCTTCAGAGATGTGCAGATGAACCAAAAGGATTTCACAACTGATGGGAGACAGGTGTGCAATGGTGAGGGAAGAGTGAAATATGATTCCAAACTTTCAAGTCTGAGCATAATTGGAAGAAAAAGAGGCACTGGGAGGGGCAAATGGGTTTGGAGGGGAAAAATTGGGAAGCAAAGGCCTAGGATTTCCTTCTTCCTCCAGACCTGGATCACAGAATTGTATCACCTCAGCATTGCAAGGAATCTCAGAGACCAACCCATATCCCTCAATTAACCACTTACATAACACATCAATAAGCATTTATTAAATGCCTACTATGGGCGGGATACTGATAACCCTATATGGTAAGTGGATTCACTCAGCCTTTGCTTAGAATTTTAAATGAGGGAGAAAACCAATGGTGGTTGAAGCTTCTTCGAGCCAATTGTTAAATTTTTAATGTGAGTATTTTACACCTTGGAAATCAGCAAATGCTACAAATCATGGTTGGATTTCTTGTTTTGTTGATTGTCTAGACTTCAGCAAGTGATGGAGAAATTGTTAATAATTTAGAATAAACTTAGAAATGTGTTGTGGGTATTTTGGGGGGGTGGTAGTTGGGGAGCCACTTGTTAAACCCTGATTAGCCCACATCCCTGGGGAGAATCCACTACCTTGCAAAGTAGCCCATTTTGCTTTGGGATAGTTCTAACTATTGGGATTGTTTTCCTGACATCAAACCTCACTTGCCTCTTTATAATTTCCATACTTTACTCTTGGTTCTGCATTCTGGAACCAAGCTGAACAAGGTCAATCCCTCTTCCAAATACTTCAAGACAGCATGTCACCCTTTCCAGTTCCTTGAATTGAGCCTAATATGGAGTGACCTCCTGTATCTGACTGCTTTCCTAGACATTCTTGGTTAAGTCACAAAATGGGAGGAAGTCATCTGCCATTTCTGTCCATTGATTTGGGTAATCTCTTCCTTCCTCTGCTTCCTGACAGCACATAAGCAGTAAATGAGGATAATCAGATCAAAAGATTTAGACCCTTAGAGACTCTCTGATGGAAGCCTCTCATTTTATAGAGAACGACACTGAGGTTCATGTTGTTGTTCAGTCGTGTCCATCTTTGTGACCCAGTTGGGAGTTTTCTTGGCAAAGATACTGAACTGGTTTACCATTTCCTTCTCTAGCTCATTTTACAGATGAGAAAACTGAAGAAAACAGGATTAAGTGACTTGCCCAGGGTCACACAGCTAGTAAGTATCTGAGGCCAGATTTGAACTCAGGAAAATGAGTCTTCCTGATTCCAAGCCCAGTGCTCTCTCCACTGTGTCACCTAGCTGCCCTACTAAGGTTCATAGGGGGAAAGAAATTGGCCCAGGATGATATCAGTTGATATGAGATTCAGAACTTTAATGAGGATTCATTGTAAGTGGGTCCTTCACTATCCTGTTTACCTTCCTCTGGATATTCTTCCGAAAGTATGGTGAATCAGATCTGACAACAATGGCCCAGATGAGCTTGGAGCAGGGTGGAGTACAGAGGGACTATCCTCACTTTAATTCTGGATGCTGCCCACTTTAATGTAGGCTAAGATGATGTTTTCTTAACTGACATGTTGACTCATAGGTCAAATATGAACTTAGTGATCATTAAAATCCCTAGATCTTTTTCAGATAAATATGAATATGTTACTATACCTCCCCTAGCATTCAATTCATAAATGAGCATCTATTGTGCTCATTTATTCATTGTAAGTATTATGCACGGACACAATGCTTAATGCTGGGGATCTAAAGGAAGGCAAAACATAATCCCTGCCCTCAAGAAACTCCCAGTCTGATGGAGGGAGGCAACATAGAAGATTATACAGCGCAGATGGAAGGCGGTAGGTGGAGGCACGGGATGTGTGTGTGGTAGGGCATGCTGGATGGGGAAAGGGCACCTGTAGGAGGTGGTATCTGGACCGAGTCCAGCTAGGAAGGAAACCAGGGAAACCAGTAGGTAGAAGGAAATGGGGACAGCATCCCAAGCTTGTTGGACAGCCAGTGAAAACACTTTGGAGAAGGAGTAGTGATCTCAAGGAGCGGCAAGGGGATCAACATCACTGCACAGTAGAGTATGTGGAAAGGAGTAAAGAGGACCAAGACTCTAACTGATCCTTGCTAACCACGTGGGCTTGGTCAGATCTCTTTATCTCTGAGCCTTAGTTCTGTCCTTGGTAAAATGAAGATAATACTACTTACACTGTACGGTTGGGGAGGTGGGAGGGACAGTTGTGCTTTGTAAGGTGTACATCCAAGATGAAAGTTGCTATTCATCGATGGGGTGTGGTATTTCTGCCCCCCCCCCCCAACTACACAACTTCAAATCCCACCTCTTATACTCCCTGTGTGGCCTTAAGAAAGTCACATTCTCCTTGGGCCTCAGATTTCACATCTGCAAAATCAGAGAGTTGGGCTAAGCAGACTCTTTAAGCTTTAAATTCACTATCCTAGACCCCTGTAGACAGTCTGAGTTTATAATTGATCAATACCAAATCACGTATTGCAAAATATTAGAGCTAGAGGTGATCTAATCTAACCAATGAGGAAACTAAGGCCCCAAGAGAGAGACAGCTACTTGGCAGTGTCACCCAGCTAACACATGGTAGAAAGTGGATTCTAATGCCAGATGCAGCCCTTTTCCTACATCTGTGTTGACTTCCTTGTGGTTCAGCTGAAACAAATGCATCACCTGGTTGCCAGCTTCCTTTAAAATCCTAAATGGAATAAGGCCAGCCAGGAGTGGCTCCTCTCCAAGAAGCCCATGACTACCTTTCCCCAGAGACAGGAAAGCTTTGTTCCAGGTGGGAGTGACACGATGGAATCATGACCAGCCCAAACCCAAAGTCTTTTTGGCTCATTTGTTCTGTGCAATTAAGGTCCTGACTACATTCAAGTGTAAAAGGAAGACAACAAAACAAGAGGTTAAGAAAAAAAATTTCCTCTGTGTTGGCAGCTTCTCTGTAAGAACACATAGCCATGCTTAGATGAGGAAGGCTTCCGACCTGAGACAGGGAAATGAGAGAGAGACAGACAGACAGAAAGAAAGGGAGTTTGCTTAATTTTCTTCCCTTCCACAAACACACTTATCCGATCTTTTTTTCAGGGGCCTCATTAGCCTAGTGTAAGAAAAAATAATAAGGAGGAAACCTTAGGGCCAAGACCAGCCATGTTTGTAGGATAATGGATGGGATCTGACTTCATTGCTTACTACTTATTCCTGAGTAAAACAAGTCTGGGGCTGGAGTGTAATAATAAACCAGACCACACTGAGCTGTAACCTGCTGGCTCTGACCTCTAATTATTCACTCTCTTGGTGATGGCTTGATTGTTTTTCTCCTCACACAGGCCAGCTTAAGAGGGTGGGAGAAAGCATCTTGAGAAGTGGAAAATCAGTGGAATGAAGACCAGCTGGGAAAAGGGACTGACCTTTCTAAGCGAGAGTTTCCTCATCTGCAAAATGGGAATAATAATTCTTCCACTCCGTCTGCCACCAAGATGTGGTGAAAGCACTTTGTATACTTGACAGGGCCATAGAAATGGGAGCTGTTGTTAGTGACCCTCCAAAACCATTGCTCTGGGGAAAACAAATTAGCCTTGAATTACATGTAGCAACAGAAAGGAACTTTCACCCGCTGTGATTTTCCCACTCAGCAGAACCTTCCAAAACCAAACAGTGAGCATATCCTTTTTCATTTTGTATTCTGGTAGGGGTAGTCTCCTATGAGAAATAAAATGAATGAATGAATAAAGCATTGATTAAGTGCTTACTAGATGCAAAGAAGCACGCTAAGCAGAGAAAAGTAAGACAGTCCCTGCTCTTGAAAAACTCACATTCTAATGGAGGGAGGGGGCAGAGATAACACAAATATAACAATATTCATTCCAATATTTTATAGTATGTAAGTATGCATACATAAATATGTGTATCTATGTGGAGAGAGACAGAGAGAAAGAGACAGAGAGAGAAAGAGAGAGACAGAGAGGCAGAGAAAGAGTCAGAGACAGAGAGAGGAAGGGGGGGAAGAGAGATCAAGGTAGTTCATCCTTCATTTCTAAAAGGGTTAATGACATCATGTGTGATGTCTTAACTTGTGCATGAATTAGAATTAAGTGAGGTAGAGTTGCCCAAAGTCATCAGCCTCACTCTCTCTTTCAGAGTCATTGAAATCCAGTTGTAAGACAAAAGTCAGGACGACCAGCAATGACTGGATGACCTCCATTCCACAGCACCTGCTGTGGCTGCCTTCATGGCTGTTGAAACAAATTGTTCTCATCTGCCCATTCTGCCAGGGGAATCCTTCACACACTTGGGGCAGGCATCCCCCTAACTTGCTGATGGCTTTGAGGTCTATTGGTTCCCCTCAACCTGGTTTAACCCATCTGCTGAGATGGTTTTGCCAGGGTATGGCCACTGTGCCTGCTACAGCTTTTTTGGAGCCTCGAGTGAGAATTGGGTGACAGGTAGACACCGAAGGTGTATGAACAGCCCAATTGGTGAATGGCTGAACAAGCTGTGGCACATGATTATGATGGAATACTATTATGGTGAGTAGGATGCTTTCAGAAAAACCTGGAAAGACTTACATAAACTTATGGAAAGTGAAATGAGCAGAACCAAGAGAACATTATACACAGTAACAACAATATTTGATGACCAACTACGAATGACTTAACTATTCTCAGCAATACAATGATCCAAAGACAATTCCAAAGGATAAAAAAAAAAATGCTGTCCAACTCCACAGAATGAACGGATGGAGTCTGAATGCAGATTGAAGCATATTTTTTATTAACTTTCTTTATTTTATTCTTTCTTTGTTGGTGGGGTTTTTTTTGTTTGTCTTTTCTTTTACAACCTGGGTAATATGGAAATATGTTTTGCATGACTACACATGTATAATCTTTATTAAATGACTTACTTTCTCAAGGTTGCAGGAGGGGAGGGAGAGAATTTGGAGCTCAAACTTTTTTTTTAATGAATGTTAATATTGGTTTTACATGTAATTAGAAAAAATAAAATATTTTTTAAAAGAATGTCCATGCATGCACGCACCAGTTCTCCTGTGTCTCAGAAGCAGATCCCTGGCAGCTCCTATATAGATGCCTCCATTTTGGGAAGTTTGGACAAACACCAAACCCCCATTATACTAGCAACTTTCTGAGAATATAAAGGGCAGAGAAGGTATTAATCTGCCTTGGTAGCCAGGTTCTTCATGTGACAAGTCTGTATACCAATGAAGCCATCTTTATTATATTATGAATGTCCTATGTGCTAGAGGAGCTTAGTGGAGACCTGGGAGGCTTCTTGCAAGATGTGAGACTGAAGCTGAGTCCTGAAAGATGGAGCTAGCAGTTTGAGTGTGAGAATGATGTAAATACGCAAAGGTCTCAGTGGATAAGTGTGTATAATAGGTGCAAAGGATGAGAATTTCTTCATGTGAGCCCATCCATGTAATTTCTCACAATCTGCCTTGTTGTTTGTGTTTGCCTTTCCCCTTTCTTCTCTTTGGGATCAATCACTCAATCATAGTTCTAGAGTTAGAAAGGGACCTTCAAGACCACCTAGTCCAACTCTCTCATTATACATATGAAAAAACTGAGAGGGGAGATTATGTGATTTGTCCAAAGTCACACAGATAGTAAATGACAAAGGCAAGATTTGAACCCTTGTCCTTTTACTCTGGAGGCAGCTAGGTGGTGCAATGGGTAGAGTGCCAGGTCCAGAGTCAGGAAGACTCCTCTACCTGAGTCAAATCTGGTCTCAGAAGCTTACGAGCTGTGAGATCCAGAGCAAGTCACTTAACCCTGTTTGCCTCAGTTTCCTCATCTGTATAACAAGCTGGAAAAGGAAATAGCAAACCACTCTTATTTCTCTGACAAGAAAACTCCAAATGGGATCACAGAGTCAGACGTGAATAAAGTAATTGAACAACCATACCACAACCCAAGCTGGCACATGCCATCTGCTTTGATGATGTTGACATGAAAATTCAGTGTAGGTTTGTAACATTTAACATGCAAAGTTGTATGATTCATTAAGGAAGCCAACTCTGGTCATGAGGTAGATGGATGAATCAAGAATAGGACACTTTCATATTTGTGGTTTTGACAAGTAATAAATAAACCACTTTGGAAAGGAATGTTCATATATATACCAGTCTAGATCCCAGATGCAGAGCTGAAAGGAACCTTAAAGGTTATCTAACCCTTCTACAGATTAGAAAACTGAGACCTGGATAATTAAAGTGTCTTGCCCCTGTGGCAGAGGCAATATTTGAACCCCAATCCTCTGACTCCAAAGCCAATACACTTTCTACCCTCCCACAGCAGAAATGTGAAGTAGCTGAAGGATCCCCAGTAAACTGGAAAGAGCCCTGGAAATTGAGTCAAAAGACCAGGCTTTGGGTCCCATCTTTGACACTGCCTGCTTGAATGGATTTCACAATATTTCTACCACAGACCTCATGGGGTTGTTGTGGGAAAAGCACCATGTGAAGTATTGCAGAATTACAAACTTCAAATAAGCAAACAATTGTTAAGCCCTGCAGCACTTGGTGCTTTATTCCTTAATTGGGGGGGGGAGGGGGGAGGAGAGCAGTCCCTGTCTCAAGACCTTGAAAGTCAGACTCAGGGGTTTATATTCTATCCTTGGGCAATAGGGAATCCCTGAAGATTTTTTTTTAATCAAGGGAGTAACATGGTCATTAAGCTATTATCATTCTCTTTGAACACCAATAAATCAAAATTATGATCCTGCTAGGCTTATGAAGGATGCTGAGCTAGAACACATAGTCCAGACCTCAAAGAGTTTATAGTCTAGGAAGGAATATGAGGAGTGTATCCTGGAGTGTGCTGGAGCCAGCTTGAAAAAACTCATGAGAGCTGATTGTTCATTTTTTTGAGTAATAAATAATAACTAGCATTTATATAGACCCTACTATGTGCCAGGAATTGTGCTAAGTGCTTAAAAAATACTTTCTAATTTGATAGTCAAAATGACCCTGAGAGAGGTGCTATTATTCCCCCATTTTACAGTTGAAGAAACTGAGGCAAAGTGAGGTTAAATGACTTGCTCAAGGTCACACAGCTAGTGTGAACATTTATATCTCAGAAATCAGCACATTTTAAACATCAGGGCTTGATTTATTGTTTTGTTTATTTCAAAATTTAAATGATGAAAAAAAGTTAGTAAAGCAAATGAAACTTAAAAGTGTGTTAGACCTTTTGGGAGAAGGGGGGTGGGGAGAGGAGAGCTTGTTGTTAAACATTTACCAGCACACCCCAGAGTATATACACAAAGAGATAACTATGCAAGGCAGAGAGAGGCAGTATGGAGAGCTGACCTCAAATACAAGAATGCCTGGGTTCTGCCTTGAGTGACAGACTGAGGAGTCTGAAGGCTTCATCCTTAGGCAAGAGGGAGTCACAGAATATTTTTGAACCTGGGGAAAAAAGCACAGTGCTTCAGGAAGATTACTCTGGCATTGTGTGTACTAGGGAAAATGGAGGGAGGGACAGCTATTAGTCAACTACCATGACAATCCAGGCAAGAAGAGATAGGAGTCCAGAGTCAGGGGTTGCCATTGCAAGAATCATAGAAGAGATAGTATCAACGGGAGTTGACTGATTACATTCAAGGGAGGAAGTAACTAGAGATGACAGTGGGTTTGAGTATTGAGAGCCAGGAAGATTTGGGGGCAATTGCTATTAGGGCAATTTCTTTGTGTCTCTGTTCTCCTACCTGTCAAGTGGAATTGATAATATTTGTATTATGTACTCACAAGGTTCTTTTAAGGAACAAAGGCAGGCAAAGAGTTTTATAACCATAAAGTGTTGTTTAGATATGAGCTATTATCACTATTATTGTTACTGAAAAGAAAAATCAGTCATCACTTTCTTTAGACCCAGAGAGAAGAAATACCTTCCTTAGAGTTATACAGCAAGTAAATAATTGCTCTAGACCTTGAACTCAGATCTTCTGACTCCAATTTTGTTGTTCTTTCTACTGCTGAGATATAGACTGTGGCTAATAATTTCTTCCTTGCCTACCTCTATAAAGACTGAATGAGACTAGAGATGTGAATGTACTTTGAAAAATACAGTGTTCTCTAGATACCACAGCTACAGAACCCAAACAAGGAAAGAAATAGGGACATTCCTCTACACAAAGCTCAGACTTTTGCTTCCTTTGCCAGAGGAATGGTTATTTTCTGTGAGTGCAGATGCCTTTAAATCAAGGGTACATCCTTAAAGCCAGATGCCTTATCTGGTAAATGACAGGAGAAGTTTGATCTTTGGCCCGAGGGTAGAACTAAAAGGTGTTTACAATCCAGGATAATCAGAGGCAGACATCTAAAAATTAAAATTCTTCGTGAGCCTATCAATATTTATGACTGTGTACAATTTCAAAAACTCCATTCCACAATTTGCATGCCTCACAGGCAGAGAAATATCTGACCTTGGCAATGGGATCATTTTGCTGCTACAATGCTCAGTTTCCTCTTCTCAGCTAAGCCGGATTGAAATTGGGACCCATTTTCCTGTTCTACCAGTTTCAGTCTGATGTACTAGAGAGGTCTCTCTGCAAGTGGACTCAGGTGACCTGGGCTGAAGTCCAGGCTCAAATAATTCCTAGTCATGTGATCACAAGTGGACCCCTTAATTTCTCTGAACCTTAGTTTTCTTATGTAAAAAGAGACTTCTGTGTAAAAATGGAACTAAGAAGTCATGTACAACTATGTCACATGGATTTTGTGAGAAAGGTATTTTATAAAACTGAACCATCAAAATGCATGGTCTTCTCCTCCTCCTCCTCCTCCTTCTTATTGTTATTACTACTATGATTACATTTCCCATGTAAAACATACTATTTTTCCTCCCCCAGCTGAAGTCAGGTGCCAAGAGCTCTGCATAGAATCACAGAATGTCACAGGTGGAAGGGACTTTGACCATCTGGACTAAATAAAGGTCAACAAAAAGGGCTGAACGATTTTTTAATCTATATTGTAAAAAAGAGGAAGATCATAGAAGAGATATTTTAATAGTTTAGAATATGACTATGGATGACATACAGAAGGCAGAACTACTCAACTTTCAATTAGTTTGTTTTCTCTGCCAAGGATATACTATAATCTTTAGATCAGAAAGGACAGAAAAGCAAGATAAGGTAGGGACAATGCCTTTAGTGGAGGGCAAGTCACAAGCTGGCAGTGGATTTCAAGGTTTGGGTATCAAGGATTCACCATAGAATAATTAGCATAATATTTGATCTAGGCAAGAAGATTTCCAGTTTGTCATATTTGCCATTGTATAAGTGTTTGCTAGTCGTTTAGCCTAGCCAGACCCTGCCCTCTAGATTCACCTGAACTCCCTTCATCTGGGTAGCTCCTAGGGCCATGGCTACCTTTATTATCTTCCACACCAACCAGGAATTCTATAGAGTAGCAGACAAAACTCATACTTAAAGCAATGTAATCTTGTACAAGGCAACTAAATAAGGTCTTCAGCAAGTTAGGCAAGTTCCCTGGAGGGCAGTTTCCACATCTGCTATAAATGAGTGAGTTAGACTAAAGAATATCTGTGATCTCTTCAGGTTCAGATCTTCTATGAACCTCTGATCTTCTTTTTCCTTCATGCCTGACTCCTTAAATTGCATTTTCTAGCACTGATGAGTGAAAATCTCTTTATTTGGCTTCTGTCCCCTTAGATGGGATCTTTTTGAAGAGACTACTCTACCTGCACAAGGGATCCCATTTAATCTCATCTTCTCCCTCAGATTACGTCCACTATTATTCCCACTCTCTCATTTAGTTCAATCTCTCCATGTCTATTGGCTACTTCCCTACTGCTTGCACACATGCCCATGACTCTCTCATCCTCTAAAACCCCTCATTTTATCCAATTGTCTCCATTAGCTGCTGTCCCATATCTCTCTTCCATTTTGTGGCTAAACTCCATGAAAAGGCCTTTTTCTCCTCTCACCATCTTCTTTACTCTATAGCCTGTTTCTTATCTCATCATTCAATGAAAACTGCCCTTTCCAAATTTACCAATTATCTCTGAATTCCCAAAGCTAATGGCCTTTTCTCAGTTTTCACCCTTCCTGACCTCTCTGCCTCTCTGCCAAATGTGCCCTTGATATTATTGATCGCCCTCCTCTGGATACTCTTCTCTCTCTAGTTTCCATGACACTACTCTATTCCATTTCTTCCCCACCTGGATAACTGCTCCTTAGTGACCTGGATCTTTGTCAGGTCACTCGGGCTAGTGGTAAGTACTCCCTGGGCTCTTCTCTCCTCTTCTTTTCTTTCCTCTCCTCTCTTCTCTTCTCCCTCTCTACTATTTCACTTAATGATATCATCAACTTCCATGGATTTAATTATCATCTCTATATTGATAATTCTTAGATCTGTTTTTCTAGTCTTAACATCTGTGCTAATCTTCAGATTCATATTTTCCAACTGCCTGTTGAAGATCTCTTGCCATCTGTCCAACAGACATCTTAACTCAATATGTCCAAAACTGAACGATTTCTCTCCCCAAACTTCTACCCTTCAAAATTTCCCTTTGATTGTTAAGGGTACTACCATCATTGCAGTCACTTGGACTCACATCCTAGGTATAATCCTGGACACCTCACTCTCTCTTGCCCTCCCCAACATATCCAATCTCTTTCAAAGTCCTGCTGATTTTATTTTCATAACACCTCTTGTATTTTCCCCTCCTTGCTACTAACACATTCACTATCCTACTACAGGTTCTTATCACCTCATACCTGGACTACTGTAGTAGCTTACTAACTGATCTCCTTACCTCAGGTCCTTCTCTGCTCCAGTCCAACCTCCACTCAAGTGTCAAATTAATCTTCCTAGAGTGAATGTCTGACCATGTCACCTGTCTATCCAGTCAACTCCAATGTCTTCCTAATAAACTCCAGGATCAAATATGAAATCCCCTGTTTGGCATTCAATATGACAGAGTGACACTGGCTTCCTTGCTGTCCCACAAACAAAACACTCCATCTTCTAACTCTTGGTATTTTAACTGACTGTTCCCCACGACTAATTCTTTCCTTCTCCATCTCTACCTCCTCTTCCCTGGCTTTCTTCAAGTCCCAGCTAAAATCCCACTACCTACAAGAAACCTTTCTCTGTCCCCTTAATGCTAGTGACTTCTCTCTATTGATCATCTCCAATTTATCCTGTAAATATCTTATTTGTACAGTTTTTATTGTTTTTTTTTTTCATTTTTAGCTCCTAATTTGTTTCCTCTCACTTTCCCTTCCCACATTGAGAAAATAGGAAAACCAATAAATATTTAATAAACGAGTAGTCAAGTGAAATAAATTCCCACCCTAGCCAATACAGCAGTTTTTTCATACTATCTTCCCCATTAGACTATAATTACCTTATGACTGTCTTTTGGCTTTCTTTATATTTCCATTGCTTAGCACAGTGCCTGGTATGTAGGAGGTGCTTAATAAATGATTGCTGATTGTTTTCCATGCTGATATCCAAAACCTTACTGTATAGTGACACCTGTTGCTTTATATTAGTATACTAATATGGTAGGTCCTGATTTGCATTGATTTCCTCCACTGAGGTAAATCACAATGTACCCATAATTTCCTATCCTGCGTGATTCTTATCTATGTTTTGCCACAGAACCTACATGGAAGATCTACCTGACAGGCTGGAATCCTCCTCTTCCTCCTCCTCCTCTATTTTCTCCCGCTCTGTCTCCTTCTCCGCCTTTTCTCCCTCCTTCCTTCAGTGATCTTAAAAAGTTGAGTTTAACAACTTTAGCAAAGTTGCAGGATATAAAATAAACCAACATAAATCATCAGTATTTCTACATATTATCAACAAAGCACAGTAGCAAAAGACAGGAAGAGAAGTTCCATTTAAAAATAACTAGACAATATAAAATATTTGGGAGTCTACCTGCCAAGACAAACCCAGGAATTATGTGAACACAATTACAAAACGCTTTCACATGAAGTCAGATCTAAACAATTGGAAAAATATCAATTGCTCATGGGTAGGCTGAGCTAATATAATAAAAATGACAATACTACCTAAATTAATTTACTTATCCAGTACTATACCAATCAAAGTACCAAAAAATTATTTTATAGAGCTAGAAAAAATAACAAAATTCATCTAGAAGAACAAAAGGTAAAGAATATCAAGAAAATTGATGAAAAAATTCAAAGGAAGGTGGCAAAGGAAGATCAAAACTAGGTTATAAAGTAGCAATAATCAAAACTTTGGTACTGGCTAAGAAATAGAGTGGTGGATCAGCGAAATAGGTTAGGTACACAAGGCACAGTAGTAAATGACTATATTAATCTACTGTTTGATAACCCAAAGACTCCAGCTTCTGGGATAAGAACTCACTATTAACAAAAACTTTTGGGAAAACAGGAAAATAGTATGGCAGAAACTAGGCATAGATCAACATTTAACACCATATACCAAGATAAGATCAAAATGGGTACATGATTTGATATAAAGGGTGCTACCATAAACAAATTAGGAGAGCAAAGAATAATTTACCTGTCAGATATTTGGAGAAGGGAAGAATTTATAACCAAACAAGAGATAGAGAACATTATGAAATGCAAAATGGATAATTTTGATGACATTAAATTTAAAAGGGTTTGCACAAGCAAAATCAATGCAACCAAGACTAGGAGGAAAGGAGAAAATTGGGAAACAACTTTTACAGCCAGTATTTATGATAAAGGCCTCATTTCTCAAATATGTAGAGAACTGAGTCAAATTTATAAGAATACAAACCATTCCTCAATTGATAAATAGTCAAAGAATATGAACAGAGTTTTCAGAAGAAATTAAGTTATCTATAGTCATATGAAAAAATGTTCTACATCACTATTGATTAGAGAAATACAAATTAAAACAACTCTGAGGTACCACATCATACCTATAAGATTGGCTGATATGACAGAAAAGCAAAATGTTAAATGTTGGAGAAGATGTGGGAAAATTGGAACACTCTTGGTGGAGTTGTGAAGTGATACAACCATTCTGGAGAGCATTTGGGACTATGTTATAAAACTGTGCATACCCTTTGATCCAGTAATACCACTAGTAGGTCCGTATCCCAAAGAGATCATTAAAAAGGGGAAATGACCTATTTTTACAAAAATATTTCTAGCAGCTCTTTTTGTGGTGGTAAAGAATTGGAAATTGAGGGAATACCCATAAACTGGGGAATGGCTGATCAATTTGTGGTATATGAATGTAATGGAATACTATAGTACTATAAGAAATGATGAGCAGGCGGATTTCAGAAAAACCTGGAAAGACTTACATGAACTGATGCTGAGTGAAGTGAGTAGAATCAGAACATTGTACAGAGTAACAGCAACATTGTGTAATGATCAACTATAATAGACTTAGCCCTTCTCAGCAATACAATGATACAAGATAATTCCAAAAGACTCATGATGGAAAATGCTATCCAGAGAAAGAACTATGGAGTCTGAATGCTATTTTCACTTTTCTATTTTTTCTTTATCATGGTTTTTCCCTTTTGTTCTGATTCTTCTTTCACAATATGAATAATGTGGAAATGTGTTTAACATGACTGTACATGTATAACCTATATCAGATTGCTTGTTGTCTTGGAGAGGGAAGAAGGCGAGAGGGGAGAAGGGCAGGAGGGAGAAAAACTTGGAACTCAATCTTATAAAAGTGAATGTTGAAAGCTATCTTTACATGTAATTGGAAAAAATAAAATACTGTTAAGTTGGAGGGGGACAATAAAAAAGTTGAGTTGAGGAGCATTTGAGGGTCAGTAAAATCCTGCACAATTTTTCACATTCCATCTAGCCTGATGCTCTCTTTTTTATATTCAATTCTGGAACCAGATGATATCTAACCACAACTCCTGTCCAAGATACATGCAGTAATACTCTAACTCAATGAACCAACCACGCAAATATATGTTGTAATCTAGACAAGGGGTATTTTCATACATATTATTTTTTCTGCATGAATTGTTAGACAGAATTATTTTGAGTGCTTATGGGTTCATTGAGGAAGTCCTGAAACATTCTAGGATTTGATATTAATCAGTACAATATTTAAATGGATCTGTGATTTAATTGATGTGGATTGTTTCCTCCAACAATGCAGATCACAACCTAAGTATACTTGCCCATCCTAGGTGGCTTTTGTCTATGTTCTCCTGTACATCTGCTGGGGTGAGGGGGAAGGACAACTAAGAAACCAAAAGCCTTCCTTAGTTCTTCCACATATTGAAAAGATACCAGGGAAGCAGAGGTTATCCCTTGTTCTCACCTTGTAAGCAGTTCATCGCCCTTTCTAATAATGAATTCCTTTGATGATATCCTTTCCCCATTCTTCTCCATTGTTTTTTGTTGTTGTTGTTGTTATGCATTATTACCTGCTCACATCTACAATGAGACTCTCCATCTCTCTCTAAGGGACACATTTTTAATCCCTCTGAGATTGTAGTGATCCTTGATTCATAGGCATACAACAAATTCAGATAGAAAAAAAGATGGGTCTTTGTTTCTGGGAGAAGTTTGGAGTCATTAAAGGACCTTTGTGATTTTCCCACAGACCTGCTCTGCTTATTTTCCTTAACTCTTGGTCTAAATAGTTGTCCATTTATGGTATCTGTCCAAAGTACTTATGGATGAGCTCTGTAAGTTGTCTAACTGCATGTCATAATCTGGACAATAGACATTCTTTACTTCTTTATCTTGTATAAATGATTAGGTCAAGTTTTTTAGAATAACTATGGATTTAGTGCAGGAAGTTCTTCAGTATTATGAGATTTGATGCAGCCAGCATGGTGTTATTCACAAACAGGAACACCTGTAGGATTTAATCATCCATAAGGAATTCCTCTTCAAACTGATCTCTTGGCTGACTCTCCCCCATGACATTGGTGAACACCTTTGGTGAGCATCTCTCTTATTTTATGCCTTATCTGATACTGATGATCTTTAGAAGGTCACTGAACAATGTTCAAGTTATACATGGGAGATATTTTGTAGGAAGAAAGCCTTTAAGGCAGCAGTTTGCTCTAAGGAATTAAATGCCTTATTATACTCAACAAAAAAACAAGCAGAATGGAATCTCATATTCTCAATCTTTTAGTGAAGACAAAGACAACTGTGGAATGTCAGTTCAAAAGCCTGCCCATTTCCTGCTAATACTAAGGCTACCCTCAATGCATATGAAGACGATTTTCATAAAAAAAAAATTATGTAGATTGGAAGTAGAAAAAGAAGTTAGTCATTGTTATCTCAGTCACCATTTTTTAAAACTGATATGATTTCTGAGGTTTTTTTTCTTCCATCCCTTTATGATATAGAATTTCTATTCTACATAAATTCTATACACCCTGTGAATTGATCCCTCAACCTGTTCACAATTATACCACTCCAGCATAATTTTCGTTGGTAGAAAACAGTGCTTTCCCCACCTTTGTTCTTTTTAATGCCTATTCTATCTCCTCTGTCTTCTATCCAGTCCTGTAATGTTACAGTTCATGCATTGGAGATTTCCATGTCCATGATGGTGAAAAATTTTTGTTAAAAAAAATCTTTGCAGATTTTTTCTGTTATTTTCCCTGATTGTTATGCTCCTTCCATTTTCATCTTTAAATCTTTAAGGATGACTTTGCTTAGTTGGACATCTCTCCAATCTCTCTTTAAACTGGCTTTATACTCCACTTTCTTTGTGTTTTATTAAACATATATACAAAACATATATTGTAGGGTTTTCTATCATCTTTCTGTTTACTATATGGCTTATAGTCTTTTATTGTAATTATCCACAAGATTTTACAAACAAGTTTATATTCTAAAGTTAGCTTTCATACTTCTCTATTTGGCAAGTTAATCAATGTTTGCTGAATAGGTAGTTTGGAGGCTCTTTTGATATTCTTGCTAAGAAAATGGTTTATATCAGTTAAACTTCTTAGGAAATTATTGTAGTCTGTGTCTATGTCCCTTCTCATTTCTATATTCCATTTTTATTCATTAATAACACATTTACATAGATGAGGATGGGACTGTTTTAATTACACACATTTTCCCCATTTTTTTTTCACCGACTATGTTGATTTTGATCTGTGTGCTACCAAGTTTGTGGTGTAACAGACAGCTGCCTCAGGAATGCAATCCAAAGCATATAATTTCTTGTTTGTTAAGATATAATCAGTTTCATTTGTGTGTATATGTGTTTGTGCATGCAATTTTTTGGTGTTTGCCATATCCATTGCTTTCCTATTCTTTGCTTTAAAAATTATTCATGATTTCTAAGCATGAGGTTTCTGGATATTCTACAAGCCTTTGGTCTTTCTCATTTCTTATTCCTAATTTTGATCAGCCTAGTGTAAGACAAAAACAAAGAGTATCTGGAGGACTAAGTCGTCTATAATCATTGTATTTGGATTTTGTATGGGACATTCTAAAAGATAGTGGTCAACACCTTTGGTGAGCATGTATCCTTGTGTTATGGCCTGTTTGACATTAGCCATCTTTATCTATGGCAAATCATGACTTGTTGATAAAAACTGAAAATCTTTCTTCCTAGCCATTATGTTCCTTTTTCTTCAAGAGATTCTTCTTTATTCCATAGTATCAACCTAGTTATAAAACCCTGTAATCACAGTTACTCACAGTTAATTATAGCAACAGAATCATGCAATCCTAGAATCTCTGATTTGGAAGAAATCTTAGAGGCCATCTGTTAGCTAGAACAATGTTCTACACAGTAAATACTTAATAAATATTTGTTGAATTTGTATTTGAGTTTGAATCTAGTCCTAATCTTACATGGAATAAGAGTGGTCCCCTTAACATTTCCAGCAATTAGATATCTAGGCCTTGCTTAGCTTAACTCTTAGCACAGAGCCAGATACATGGTAAGTGCTTAATAAATGTTTGTTAACTTGACTTGCTGACTTTCTTGAAGGCCTCCAGTTACCTACCAAATCAGTCCATTAGAGTTTCAAACAGCTCTAATCATTAGGAAGTTTTTCTCCCCTTGTATCAAGAAAAAAAACTTGCCTCTCTACAACTTTTACTCATTGTTTCTAGTCTAATCAATCAAGAAGAATTTGTTAAGCATCTACTATGTATTTAACACAGTCTTAGATGCTAGAAATACAAATATAAACAGTTCCTGTCCTCAAAGAACTTATATTCCATCAGGGGAGACAAAATGTACACATATAAATATAGACAAAATAAACACTAGGTAGTTTGTGAGAAAAACTCTAGGGACAAGGAGGATCAGGAAAGGCCTCATAGGTGATCTGAGCTTTGAAGGAAACAACAAATTCTAACAGATTCTGTGGAGGTGAGGAGGGATTACATTCTAGGCATGGAGGACGATGGAATGTCATGTGAAGAACAGCAAGAAGGTCAGTACGTCTGGCCTCACGACAAGTAATAGGAGTAATGTACAAATAAGTCTAGAAAAGTAAACTAAAATCGCTGTTTTGGGGTGGTGGGTTAGAGGAAAGACGGGGAGAAAATTTATAACCCAAAATCTGGCAGAAATGAATGATGTAGACTAAAAATAAACATAAAATTTAATTTAAAAAAAGTAGACAGGAGCAAGGAGGTGAAGAGTAAACAGATCACAATTTAAATGCTAATCAAAGGAGTTTGCTTGTCACAGAGGAAACAGGAAACCAATGTAGTTTACTGAGAAGAGGAGTGACACAGTCAGACCTGCACTTTAGGGACCTTTGCAAGCTGTGTAATAGACGATCTGAAGAGGAGATTAATTGATTGGTTGCTGTTCAATGTTATAACATATATGTTCTAAGCTTCCTTCCAGCTCTAAATCCTATTAACCTATGAATACATCTGCTGCTATCATCACCATTGACATAAATTTCTCTGGATCTTTTCTTCTGTCGACTATCTCATTACTTTAGAAAATTAATCTCATTCTATTCCATCTAGCACCAAAACTACATTCTGAATGAGTTCTGTAAATACAACTAGAAACTTAACAAATATTTCATATGCCACATTACCCTGGATCCAATTAGTGTAGTCTATTTCTAACCATGTTCTCAATATGGTCCTTGACCATAGGCAATTTGTCACGTGTTCTGGGATTTCATCACTATATTCAAGAGTTCAACCACAGTCATTCAAATGATAACATATCATATTTGATCATGGTTCAGTTCATGGGGAAAAATACCATGGTCTGTCTAGAATTAGACTGACTGAAAGAAGCTGATTATGGACTGTGACTGTACAGTTACCCAGATATTGAGATCCAGTTCTTACTGTAAGATCCGGCTTAAAGAATTTAAGGTTTATAGGGTAGCTCTATAGTGTACTGGGCCTGGAGTAAGGAGGACCTGCGTCCAAAACTGACCTCAGACACTTACTAGCTGTGTGACCCTGGTCAAGTCACTTAACCCCAATTGCTTAAAATATTTAAAGTTAATAACTTAATATAACAGGATTCAAGCCATTAGACATATAATCCTCTCAGATACCCAGTTGTCTCATAGACAGGACAGAAATTGCTAAGGTACCACATTTATAAGATGCCACATCAAACCTCATTCTTCATCCCTGCCCCCCAACAAATTCAGCTTACACAGAGAATCTGATGAATCTTCCTAAAAGACATATCTTACAATTTACTTATTAAATATCATTCCCTTGCTTTCCCAAACTTACAACAGCTCATATTTTTATAGTTTTTAAGGGTAATAAAATGCTTTCCTCACCCCAGTATCAAACCATGTTGATAACTGCTTATACTATTAATTCCTGACAGTTTTTCCAAACTCCCTTCTATAATCATCCTAATCAGATCTATGACTTGAGGCAGGTAAATGGTAAAGTAAAGAAAGCTCTGGGCTTGGAAATATTACCCTGACTCCAGGTAATAAAATATTCCTAGAACAGAAAACTTAAAAGATACAGAGCAGGGATCTTGTGGAGCTGCTAGGTGGCGCAGTGGATAGAACCTCAGTGGATAGAGTGGTGTCAGGAAAACCTGGATTCAAATCCAACCTCAGATGTTGCATGACCCTGGGAAAGCCACTTAACCTCAGTTTGCTTCAATTTCCTCATTTGAAAATGGGGATAATAACAGCACCTATCTCTAAGAGTAGTTACAAGGGTTAATTGAGATAATAATTATAGAGTAATCAGCACAACCCCTGGAACAAAGTAAGTGTTATATAAATGTTTTTGTTGTTGTTATTATTGTAAGGGTAGTGAATGATAAGACTGGAAAGAGAAACAGCGGAAAGGAGAAGACAATGGAATTCCTGTCTAGTTCATGACTGTGCTAGCAGCACAAGACATTTCCCCTCAGTTATTTCTAGCTCATATTTTTGCTAGCACTCCCTGCAGGAGTGGAAAAAGGCTTTTCTTCTCCAATGTCTCACCCCACTTCTTGAAAGTAAGAAGTGGATGAGGCATTATTGTTTGGTGTTTGCATGACAATGGACAACTCCTTCAAGGCAGGGGTCTCCAGCTCTCATCTAATGGTTAAGTTTGTAATACCCTTTCTCATCCTTTAGATTTCAGTGTGATCTAAGGAGAAACAGCAAAGAGAGAAGAAAAGAGTGGTCTTGTAGCAGTCTCTAGTTCTCAGTGGTTTCGTAAGTGGTAGTATTGGGAAATAGGTGAAGTCAAGCTTGGTGCTTGATTTAACTCCTTGTCACTTATTTTTGCATTTTGCAAGTGTTCTTTGTCTTTGTCCACTCCCTTCCCTCCTTCTCAGTCTTGCTGCTACACCAGAGAACTAACCATGGAATGTTAACTCTTTCATTTCTAGAGCTGCTGCCTTGGTTTCCATTGTACTGATTGGTGATTACCTTTACTGGACCATTTTCTGTCTGGAACATCCCATCCATGCTTCACTTCCTTCCCTTCTCTATGACCATCTTCTTCACAGCCTTGACAACTGTTTTTCTCCTCCTCTCCATCTTCCTGGCTTTTCAGTCCTGAAACCATGTAAACTATATCAGCTTTGCCACTGATCCTGAATGTGGTGTTAAGCTGCTCCCTTATGGTTCCACTCACAATCTTTCCCTGATACTTTTTCTACTGAAGCCCCATCCTGGCCACCAATACCTTGTGAGTGTTGCTTTCCCCATTAGAATGTAAGTTCCCTGAAGTCAGAAAGTATCTTTACTTTTGTATTTTTAAAAATGTTTGGGACATAGTAAGTGCTTAATAAATGTTTTCTCATTTATTCATTCATGTCATTTGTCTCCTTAAGACTTAACTGGGGGAGATTTGATGGAAATAGGGCTTTGTGGACAGCAGATTAAAATAGCTTATGCCCCTCCTTACCCTCTCTCCTGGCTCTAGACCATCCTAGAACCCATACAAGATGACCAGTCACCTCCAACCCTAGGAACTTCCACATTCACCTGGGCTGCTGGATTGCTCATGAGGCTCGAATAAGATGAGAGTCAACAACTCCATTCATTCCAATCAAATGTAGGGCCCCTGAACCTTACCACCTGCCTTACCATTATTTATCCCCTATGGTCCCTTGGCCTTGTCATTATACCTACTTACTTATATAACTTAAAAGCCAAGGCCTTGCCTTCCTTCCTACTGCTGAACCACTAGGATTTCCAGACCTTTTCATGTTTTATGTGTTGTCTTCCCCAATCAGAGTGTGATCTCTTGCTTTTTTAAATTTTTATCTCCAGCTCTTGGCACGGTGCTTAATAAATAATTAATAAATGCTTTTTCTTTTCTTGTTTTAATATTTTACCCTTTTTGGAGTGGGAAAGGCAGGGCAATTGGGGTTAAGTGACTTGCCCAAGGTCCCATGACTAGTAAGTGTTAGGTGTCTGAGGCTAGATTTGAACTCAGTTCCTCCTGACTCCAGGGCCAGTGCTCTATTCACTGCGCCACCTAGCTGCCCCAATAAATGCTTTTTCAATCTTTTTTATTCATTCGTTCATGATTGTCCTCTGAATACTGTGGACTATAGGTACAGTTTTCAGTGGTCCTAATCTATATTTATTGGTGCTTATTTGGGATTTCCTTTATCCAGGATTCATTCAAGATTTTTTCTTATTTTTTGCCCCATTGAGAGCAAGGATATAAAAAATTTTCAAATTTGATTTTTATAGGATGCAACAGTTGATTTAGAATCAATATTGTCCTGATTTGAGTTTAAGTGTCATAGATGATAGTTAAGGATGGCATCATGAAACCATTAGGGTACATCACATTTTTAAAATTACCATGAGCAACATTACCACTCATGGGAAAACCCTTTGACAGTGATGAAAAAGGTATTGAAAAGACTTTTCTAGTACAAGTTAAACTGTCAATGTGAAAAGGTCATGGGAGAGCTGAGTTCTGCCATGCAGATTCCAGAAAATATCTTAAAGGGCAATAGAAAGATCAATGATAAAGAAAATCAAAGAGAAACAATAACCAGTTTCTCTATCCAATCTCAGATTTCCCAGCAGACCAGAAGCCTGCAGGCACTTGAAGAGGATTTGCAGCAGAGGAAGCTGCAGCCAGCCCAAGTTCTAGTAAACAGCTTGAAACCTGCAGGCTCTCCAAGTGGGACCTGAACCTCACCTGATCCTACAGGGCCTGAAGTGTTCGGATATTCTGAGTGAGGAGGTGCCAAGTGAGATAAAAGCAAGAGTAAGCTCCAATAACAGAAGCCTGAAGCCAGAGGGGATCTTGGCCCTGGACTGACAGAGCAGTAGCAGGGAATAGAGCCAGTCCTTAGGATTGTGCATGCCTCTGAATACCAGGAGACAGAATCAGTCCAAAAGTCAGATACACTTGCAAGAGGAGCTTTAGAGAACATGAGAAACTAACTCCATCTCCAGCATATGATCAGGACCTATCAGGGTCACAACAGGGGATGGAACCAATTCCTATTAAAGATCATGCAGAGAAAAAGAGATAGAGAAAGGAGGAGGCAAACATCTGCATTGGGCCACCAGGAGATGAAGCTGAAATCAGGGATTGTAGCAGAGGATAGAGCAGGCTGTTAATTTTATTATTAGCTACCTCATCCAAAATGCCACTGGAACCACATCCAGCACTACAAATTAATAGGGCATGCCCATCCCACACAGAGAATGGGAGGAGGAGGATCCTGTCCTTGGCACAAAGTCTCAATATAGATAATGAATTTGGAGACATGAGCAAACAGAAGAAAACATAGAATACTGTAAGGAAATAGTTGGGTTTAGAGAAGTTCAAGATGTTAAGCCAGAAGAATAGAGTAATTCTATAAGTAGAACCTCAGAAAAGAGAATGATTTGGTCTTAAGGACTATAAGAGTGGCCAGAAGAAAAGAAGCAAGAGATTTTTTAAAAATAAAATTAGAGCTCTTGAGGGGAAAAAGTGGAAGAAGAATAAATAGCTTAGAACAGAAGGTGGAAAACCTTAGCCAAATAGTGAATGCCCTGAAACTTGAACAAATAGGATTCTCATAAGACAACAAAAAATAGTTTTTAAAAAAAGTCAAAAACCTGAAAAAAAAAACCAGAACATGCAAAGCTATCCTAAAGATCTCTCCAATAAACATTCCTGAATAACTGACCTGGAAAACAGATCCAGAAGAGATCATTTAAGAATTATCAGAATCCCTAAAGAGCCAGGAAAAAGCCTGGCTTTCAAGAAATCAGGGCGGCTAGGTGGCGCAGTGAGTAAAGCACTGGCCCCAGAGTCAGGAGGACCTGAGTTCGGTTCCCACCTTAGACACTTAACACCCACACACACACACACAAAACTAGCCGTGTAACCTTGGGCAAGTTACTTAACCCCAATTGCCCTGCAAAAGGCAAAAAACAAACAAAAAGAGAAATCATAGAAGAAAATTGCCCATAACTATCAGTATCATATGGAAAAGAGCTAGGAAGACCTAGGAAAAAGCCTGGGGACCATATTTCAAGAAATCACAGAAGAAAATTGCCCATAACTATTTAAATCATAATGAAAAGTAAAAATAAGAAGAATCCACTGGTCACCTCTCAAAAGAAACTCTGGGATGATAATACCCAGAAATTCCCTGGATTCCTTGTACTTATTTGTTACAAAAGAGGTTTTCTTAAAAATAAATTTGGGATGTGTGGGGGAAGGGAAGCAGAAATAGTAGAGGCAGTGATAACAATGCTCCCAAAAAGAAAAGAAAATCAATGAAACCTTTAAAAATATCCAGGAAGGAGCAGAAGGAAGGACAGAAAGAGAGAGAAGGGACACATTTGGACAGAGACAGGAATTCCATGCTCTCATTAGGAACTTCACTCCTCAAAAGACTTTGTGGGATTCCACAACTCTAGGGGCAACTACACTGACATACCCAGGATGGCTGCTAGCATAGGTTCTTAGATCTGCTTTACTAGGAAAGATTTAAAGGGTCATTCTTTTTTTAATTACATTCACTAGTTTAGGGGACAAGTCAGCACCCTGAACTTCAGAACAAACAGAAAATACAAGCAGACAAATAAAGACCAACAGACAGGACTCTGCCTGAATCAACTATGTACTTTACATACATCCCTGGACCCAGAGAGCCTTTACATCTGACCAGTTGGGGAGCTCTGTACTTATGGTCACTCAGAATCTCAACCAAGGAGTCACAGTATCCTTCTCATAAGCAAGTCCCCAAAGCAAAATACCAATTCAGAGTATATATAACTTCTCAGAGCCAGAAGGCATCACAGTCCTTCTGACTCAGTGCCTAATTAGAAATTAGCAAAAGGTGTAAAAGTCTTTCTACAAGCAAGCTTCCCTTAATGGGCACCACCTGAGGCATATTAATGGGTGGGGAAGATCTTATATTCCATTAACATTACAACAACATGGAGTAATCACAAACATACTGAGTAATAAATGTTCCCAGAATAGGAATTTCAAAGGCACTGGGAATGGTCTTTAAAAAGCTAGTGGACAAGAACCAGGCTAGAAAGAAAGTAAAAGAGAGAAGAAAATAGGAGCTGAGTCTAGCTTGTATTGGGACTAACAGCATTAAACATTTCACATTTCTTGTGTTGATACAACCATATTAAATTTTTTAAATGAACTATATATAATAGAGATTGGTTAATATACAGTTCTCATTTTCTATCATGTGTGTATGTGTCTGTGTGCCTGTGTAGAGATAAATAGATATAGATATAGATAAATGCTTGTTGATGTTTTTCATGTTATAAAAAAAAGAAAATGCTTTACACAGGGTTATTACTTTGGGGAAATGTTAAGTACTGTCTAAAGTGCAGGGATAAAAAGAAAGAGAAATTTTGGAAACAGCAGGTACATTCCAACACCCCTGAAATGATAACTGTAGGTGGAACTGACTGGCAATTTGCTGTTGACTAGGAGATGATGAGGAAGTTTAAAACTGTCCTGGTAAGAAAAAAAAAAAATTCTACTGTGAAAGATCTAAAGGCATCTCTGTGGCACGTTGAATAGAGTGTTGGACTTGGAGTCAGAAAGACCTGAATTCAATTTCTACCTCATACCTTAAAGACTATATGACTCTGAACAAGTTACTTGACCCCTCTCAGCATCAGTTTCCTCATCTGTAAAATAGGGATAATAATAGCACCTACTTCACAGAAACAAGTGTGATAATACTCATAAAGCACTTCTCAAACCCTAAAACATTACATAAATATGAACTCTCATCTAAGGGACCTACTGGTAAAAGTAACACTACTGAATGTCTTCAGTAGCTCATGATTTAGGAATGCTATCATCGCCAGTAAGTTTGTGATTCAGAGAGGACATCACCCTCAGCAATCAATCAGTCAGGGAATAAACATTTCTTAAGTGCCCACTGTCTTCCAGACACTGTGCTAAGCTCTGAAACAGGGATGTGGTTCTTGCACCACCGTCAGCAGTAAATCCTGCATCCATTGTGTTCATGAAGGGCAGGTTGTCAGCCTCCTGACTACATGGAAATTAACATAAAAAGCTGTGGTCCTTTTCAGGGGATCCATCTACCAAATTAGGGTCCCTTTGGCTCCCAGTCACCAAAGTCAAGCCAGCATGTCAGGAAACTAATGCAGAGAAATGTAAGTTAATGAAAGCCTCAAGGGGACCACTTTTGACCACATACATACCACTTGAAAATGAAGCATCCCAAGATCAATTTTTGTGTGCTTGTAGAGGCTTGATGGGCAATTTGGTGGCCCAAGGAATACATAGGAAGTCTATGTTTATTTCCTCAATATCTTTCAATATGAGAGACTTCTGACCTGGTGTCAGATCTGAAAGGCTTTTCCAAAGGACTAATGACTTCAGAATTGTTGGAATACCAAAGACTGACCCAAGAGACCAAAAGGTTGACATTTGATGAAAAGATATTTTGGTAACATTTGCTAAATCAACACCCTTTTCCTAACTAATAATCAAGCTATAGAGACTCCTTCCCTCAAGGGAACAGTCCCCCTGTAGAGGCTGACTCATTGGGAGATATAGTGATAGTCAGGGGTATCTAGGTAGTGCAGTGAATAGAACACTGGGCCTGGAGTCAGAAAGACCTGAGTTCAAATCTAGCCTCAGACACATACTAGCTGAGTGAACCTGAACAAGTCACTTAACTTCTCTTTGTCTTAATTTCCTCATCTATAAAATGGGGATAATAATAACACCTACACACAGGGTTGTTATAAGGATCAAATGAGAAAATATTTATAAAGCACTTAGCACAGTGCCTGTTACACAGTAAGAACTTATAAATGTTTATCTCTTTCCTCAATCACAAGCTCAAAACTGAGGCTGAAGCCCAAAAGGCCTGAGGATACCAGGGTGGCAGAACTGACAACTTGCCATTGTGGAAGTTGTTCAGTCATTTCAGTTGTGTCAGCTCTTTGTGACCCCATTTGGGGTTTTCTTAGCAGAGAGACTTGAGTGGTTCATCATTTCCTTCTCTAGCTCAATGTATAGATGAGGAAACTAAGGCAAACAGGGTTAAGTGATTTGACCAAAGTCACACATTTAGTAAATGTCTGAGGCTGGATTTGAACTCATGTCTTCCTAACTCCAGACCTGGTGCTCTATCCACTGTGCCACCTGACTGCTCCCAAGACTTTTAAATCAGTCACCATGTTGACCTCTGATACTCAAAGGGTTATGGGTTACACATATAGCCAGACAGGCTCCATTAAGGAAGTCGGGAAATGTGTGTTTGGAATGTAAACTTTACTGGTGATATTATATATACCATGTGTCTTCTGTATTTGTTCCTTGTGTGTCATGCTATGCATTATGAATTATACACCCCTCATGTATTTGGTCCCTGGTATGCAATTTTTCTACATGTTCTTATGTTCCATATGTTTACATGGAATGTGTTATCCTGTGCTCTGTGTCTAATCCAGGCAATTTTAACATGAATTGTATGTCTTAGCATGCAGGAGTACTGTGTATTCAGAATGACTGCCTGTGACTATACACAAATTGATGAATGTAGGATGTAGGTTTAAAGACGTACCAGTGTGCCCTGTTGAATTTGCATCTACTTCACGTTTTTCACTGAGGGGGGACTTAAAAGGGCATGTCTGGGGAAAATCAGGAATTCTATGTTCTCTTTAGTAATTTCATCTCCTAGAATTCTGTGAGAGATTCAGAAACATGGAAACCACACCAACATGAGAGGTGACGAGTACTCCCAGAGCAGGAATTTTAAAAGCACTGGGAAGGGACTCAGATGGAAAAAGCTAGTGGACAAGAGCCAGGTCACAGAGAAAATAGCAGAGAGGAGGAAAAAATTTCGATCTGAGTCTCACTCCTGCTGGTGCTAGCAGAATAAGCTATTTTCTTGTATTTGTGTCTAACTCTTACCATTTCTAGTGTTCCTGGTAGAAGCATCAAAATGAGGCATTTACATGGAAACACTCAGACATGCACACACATCCAGAAAACTGCTTCTAAAGACAAGGTCTCTGCAATGCATTCTGTGCAATGCATCTCTGCATTCAGTGCTCTTTTGGCAAGAAACAGCATTTTGGAGGCACCAAGACTTGTTTTCATGTAATAAGACATGGTTTATCTCATAGACATTGAGACCTCAGTATCGATCTGATGAACATTTTTTTCCAGTTTCCTAGATTGCAGTGATGTGTTGGGAAGCAGGGAAAGGAGATAAGTGAACTTGTATCATCCAGTCCCAAGTGGTTTAGGAGGTGGTAGTATGGAGAAATGAGTGGGGAGAATGTCTGCTGCTTGATTTAACCCTTTGATATTTACCTTGCTTGGTGATTTAAGTAAATCTGTTTGGCTTTACTATGATGTTGTGTGTAACATTCTGCCTTGGTCTGGGAGATTCAGTGGGAAGGTAAGCTTTTGATCTGTGGCTCGAGATAAACCTTGAGTATCATGGAACTGGGAGTGACCAAAAGGAGATCACATCAGGGAGCCCAAGGTTCTAGATCTGTTACCGCCATTCACATCAGATCAGTTACCACAGGTGGATTAGGAGAAGGGCCAGAGTGAAGGTCATTCATAACTGAAAGGAAGCCAGGAGTCTCCCATGTTCACACTGGGGGAAGGAAGTCAACTCTCCTTCAATTAACCACAGAAATTTTCAGTTCTCCTGATAAATTGCTGATTATCTCTCTACAATTTTGTGAAAGTGAATTTATGGCCTAACTCTATGCTACAGCATCTAGGGAGTCCGTTCAGTCCTGTCCCTTCTGCAAAATGAATGGGTTTAATCAGGAGTCTGTTATTTCTGGCCTCCTGTACGGGCTCTGGGAAGAACTCTGGGTTGCTGATAAACTACAATGTGTTTTAAAAAGAACATCTGAAAGAAAATGGAAACTCATCATGAGTTTTTGTATGTGCATATATGTACATATATGTATATTATATATGTATATATTTATATACTCATGTCTGTGTAATTATATTCATAGATAAATGTCTATGTTTATATATGTGTGTATAAAATTATCTATTTCTATTTGTATATGTGAGAGGCAGGATGGTGCAGTAGAAACGACACTGGAATTGGAGTCAAGAGATCTAGGTTTGAATCCTGACTCTGTCACTTACCACCTGTGTAATATGGATAACAATGCTTGCATTTTCTATGTTGTAAGGTAGTCATGAGGAAAGTGCTGTGTTATTTTCATTATCAGGATTATACCTTAGACAGGATATGTCAAAGGCAAGTAGATGGTGAGAGACAGAGAGAGAGACTTTGACTTTCTGGGGTTGGAGTCAGAAAGATCTGAGTTTGAATCCTGCCTCTGACACTTATTAGCTATGTAACTCTGGACAAGTCACTTAACCTGTTTGCCTCAGTTTCTGCACCTGTAATCATGACATATAAAAGTAGTTAGGTGGCAAAATGGATAAAATGCTGGGCTTGGAGTCAGGAAGACTCATTTTCCCTAGCCTCAGACACTTGTAAGCTGTGTGACCCTGAGCAAGTCACCTAACCCTGTTTTCCTCAGTTTCCCTATCCATAAAATGAGCTGGAGAAGAAAATGGTAAACCATTCCAGTATTTTTGCCAAGAAAATCACAAATGGATTTTCACAAAGAGCTGGAGAAGAGAATGGCAAACCACTCCAGTATCTTTGCCAAGAAAAGCCCAAATGAGGTCACAGAGTCATAGACTACTGAAATGACTAAAAAAAAAAAAAACAACATGAGATTCATAAGGTGCTTTGCAACTTTTAAAGTGACTTATAAATGTTGGCTATTATTATTGTTATTTTAATCTCACAAAAACAAACTTGACCCTATTATTCAATGAACTCTAGACTATCATGTTGTGTGTATGTGTTAAGACATCAGATGATGTGTGTCTTCAGCAATGCATAGAGGGGAAAGCCCTGAATTTGGAATCAGTTTGGGTTTGAATCCTGCCTCTGTCATTCATTACTAAGTGACTGGGCAAGACCTTTTCCTTCTTGGCGCCTCAGTTTCCTCAACTGATCCAGATCCTATAATCCCCACGAAGTATACATTTTAAGAAAAAAAAAGGTCAGTGCATGGAAGAAATAGGAAAGAGTGTTTTATGGATCTGATTGGTTTTAAATGATCCTGCAGACCAATTAAAGAACATGTGCAATCAATTGTGCCCAGTAAGACATGTGTTTTCTATTGTCTATTTTTTAAAGCATCTTTTATTATAAAAATTTCGACATTAGGGAAACTTTTAGATGTTGGTTTTAGAATTTATGTCCCTTTGGACAGCACCCATTGAAATCTGTAATCATGTTGTGGAGAGATATTTCATAGCTTAAATATAGAGTGTACTTGGGAAGTTAAGGAATGGGGAATGGCCAATCTGTTTTTCTAGGGCAGGAGTGCCCATAGTTGTGTGCCCACAGTACAAAGGCAGATGGCCCCATAAATGCTGGCTTATACCCGTGCAGATGGGCACCACAAACTGTCTGTCTCAGCCTGATCCTGTCAGGGTTGTTTAGCTCACCCACTCCTCCCTAGGCAGACCTCTCCTTCCAACCTTCCCTTGGCCTGTTTGATGCCTGGACAGCTCAGTCCAGTTTGTTCTCATCTTTATTCCATATCCCAATCTGAATCAAGGATTTAATTCGACTTATATCAGAGGTAATATATTGTAGCAAAAGAATCCAGGTCTCGGCACTGGAGGAGCTGGCTTCAGTGTCCACCTCCAAAACTGAGCTGTATGAATATGGACAAGTCACTGTCCCTTTTTATCAAGATCTAGAGTTGGAAGGGACTTTGGAGACCATCTAGTCCAACTCTCTTTTACAGATGAGGAAAATGAGGCCCAAGAATGTTAAATAACTTGCCTGTGGTTACACAGGGAGTAAGAAATCAGAGGCAAGATTTGAGCCCAGGTCAAATGGGTCCTGTGCTCTCCCACTCTAACTTCATTAATACTAATAAGTGCCTATTATGTGCTAGGCACATACAGGCAGTTAGATGATTTAGTGGTTAGATCACTGGGCCTGAAGTCAGGAAGACCTGAGTTCAAATACAGCTTTAGACATTTACTAGCTGTTTGACCCTGGGCAAGTCACTTAACTCCCTTTTGCCTTAATCCACTGGAAAAGGAAATGGCAAACACTCCAGCATCTTTGCTAAGAAAATCCAGTGGACAGTATGGCCCATGGGGTCATGAAGAGTCAAACATGATTGAACCGCAACAAAATCAGTGTGATGTGAGGGAAAATGTTATGGAGGCAAAGTGATAGAGAATGCTAAGAGAGACAGAGACAGAGAAGAGAGAGAGAGATAGAGAGACAGACAGAGAGAGAGAGAGAGACAGAGACAGAGAGAGAGAGAGAGAGAGAGAGAGAGA
>NW_027185771.1:32836577-32857430 GCF_028583685.1 Petaurus breviceps papuanus
AGAGAGAGACAGAGAGAGAGAGAGAGAGAGAGAGAGAGAGAGAGATGAGAGACGAGACGAGAGATGAGAGACGAGACGAGAGACGAGAGAAAGAGAGAGATTGATTCCATATGGGAAAGTAGTGGGAGGGAAGGATCAGGAAAGGCTCCATGAAGAAAGTAACTCCTAATCTAAGAGGAGGAGGAGGAAGAGGAGTGATAATAGCAACAGCAGTAGTAGCAGTGATAGTGATAGGGGGAGCAGCAGCAATGGCAAAAGCAAAAACAAAAACAGCTCCCATATTTATAATGCAAGTATCGTTCTCCCCATTTTACATAGGTAGAGACTGAGGCTTGAGAAGGATAAATGGCTTGTCCAGGGCACATAGCTATCTCATAGAAACTGCAGAAGGAGCCTATCTTCCCCATTGTCCTGGGCATTCATTTTCCCTGGATTGTACTTGCCAGCTCTTTCCATGAGGTAGGCTACAGCTTATTTACCATCGCGCACACTCTATCTCCCATCTACTCCCACAGCAGGAATTTTCCATTGGCTGCCATCTTGTCTTGGTAGTCAAGGCTTCTAGCAAAAAACAGCTTTAAAATTCCCAGATGGTTGACCGCCAAGAGATGAAATTTTTTAAACCAAAGAATTAACAAAGACTATAAAAGCATGGAGGGAATACACAGGAATCTGCAGATTCTTTGAAGTGTTGGGATATTTCCTATGATGGGAATAATAAAAATAACAACTAACATGCATTGAGTATACTTTACATTTATTATCTCATTTAAGCCTCACAACATCCTCTGAGGTATATATATGTGTATATATATATATATTGCAATCCCTATATATATGTATTATATATACCTATATACATTGCAATCCTATATATAGGTATTATATATACATATATATTGCAATCCCTATTTTACAGATGAGGAAACCGAGACTCGGGTTAACTGACTTGACCATGGTCACATAGTGAATATAAGAAATAGGATTTGAACCCAGATCTTTCTGGTTGCAAGTCTAGCCCTCTCTCCACTAAACCATGCTGCCTTCAATTTTAAGTCATGAATAAGATTTTTTTAAATCATACAAATTTTGATTTGGAACATAATGTCTATTCACATAGAACTATTTTCCCCACAAAGAATTATGGGATTCCATAGAGAGAAGGAAGCTCTAAAAGCATCTGGTCCAATTTATTCTTAAGAAGAAATCTTTCATTGGGGCATCTAGGTGGTGCAGTGAATAGAGCACCAGCCCTGGAATCAGGAGGACCTGAGTTCAGATCCAGCCTCAGACAAAACACTTACTAGCCACGTGACCTTTGGCAAGTCACTTATCCCCAATTGCCCTCCCTTCCTTCCTTCAAAAGAAAAGAAAAAAAAAAAGGAATCTTTCCTATAGCATCCACACAAAGAACTTCAGAGTACTCTTAAGGCAGTCCATTCCATTTTGACTCTGCATGTTAGAAAACTTTTTCTTAAGTTGAACTGAAATCTTTCTCTTTGCTGCTTCCCCCTGTTATCTACCCTTTCTTTAGCCATCTTCCCTATCTGGCTCCTAGTTATACTGGCCAAGGCTAAGCAGAAAAAGTCTAAAGGGAGGGCTGAATTTGAAGTCAGAAGATGAATCCAGATTCCTACTCTGTCACTTATACGTATGCCTTGGGCACCATGGTAACTTTTGCTTTCTGAGTCTCAACTTACCCATCTGTAAAATAAAGCAATTTTATTTAGAAGACCTCTAAGACCCCTTCTAGCTTTCATTCCTCTTTCACATTGGACTAAATGTGAGAAAAATTAGGAAAATATTTCCATCTTCATAGAAACCTGGCTAGAAGGAAAAAGAATTTCATAATCTCATAAATTTTAAAACTTGAAACTTAGACTAGTAATTTAGAAATAAAAGAAATATTTCTAGGATTCAGTGAAATTTGTCTTGTGGGACAGATGCTTCAGCCAGTGTCTTTAGGAACATCTCTGCACAACGCTTCCTTAACCTGTTATTCTCCTGGCTGTTATATTAGCAGAAGTTAAAATTGGGGAGGAAGTCATTCATAAAATAAATTTAATTCTGTTGTGATAGAATTTTATGCTTTGATCTTTTAAAAGATCCTATGGCATGAGAGCTCCATCCAATGGTTCCCATTGCGACCCCTCCTCACCTTAGGGGATGATTTCAAAAGTTGCTGTGGCCAAGATCCAGTCTCCTATTCAACAGCCCTCTGATGATGAGCCTTCCCCAAGTTTGCTAGGCTGATCCTTGCACAACAGACATACCATCCATCATCAGGCCTGAAATCAAAGATTTTCCATCTTGATAGATCCCAGCTATCAATCTTGTGCTCTTGTCCTCTGCATGGGGCCTTTCTTCACCGCCTCCACCCTATTTCAATGCTTTCACTCTGAGATGAACTTCCATCAACTTTGAATATTCTAAATTGTTTGCATGTTGTAATCCCAATGCTTAGCACAGTATCTGCCATATAGGAGGTGCTTAAATAAATCCTCATTGCCTGACTGCTTTATAGGCATAAATTTGGAAAAACCAGGGTCAGCTCCACAGCATATTAGTGAAGGGTGTAAGTCAGATAGAATTTCCTTGAACTACAGCAAAGGATGCTGAGAATATTAAAGATGAAAGGGGCCATAAAAATGTTCTAATACAACTTCTTCAGGTTACAGGATAGGGTCATTTAATTTATGTTTGCCTCAGTTTCCTCAATTATAAAATGGGAATAATAATAGCACCTACCTTGCAGGATTGTTGAGGATCATATGAGATACTTGTTTTAAAAAAGAAAAGGTGCTTAGCACAGTGTTTGGCACATAGTAGATGTAATTTAAATGTTTATTCCCTTCCTTCCCTTTTCTTCTTTTACCACCACTATGTAAATGGAAGTGGGGTGCAGAGATAATCAAAATTCAGTTGAGAACTGTTTTAAATTTTTCCTTGTTTTGTGCATTGCTATGGCCCAAAGTATTTCACCACCAGGTGACCAGACTATTGAGGACGTGCCTCTCCATGTTTAACTAGATTGGTTCTTAGAAGACACTATTGCCAGAACCATTCCCAAAGCCTTTTCAACATAGTAGAACTTGCCAGAGCCTGTGTTCTACTAGCATGGCCTTCAATAACCCAGGGTCCCTTCAATATCCTGATGAAGACTTCTAGGGGATCAAAGAGTTAAAGTTTGAGAAGCATATTGCAGATGTTAAGGTACTCTGTGAATATTAGCTGTCATCGATGGGGTGCTGGTAAACAGCAACTGCCTGTCCAAAAAGATAAATGCTCACACTGAAAATTTAATAATCTCTTCTTGTGGGCTGGTATGAGCAGGTTCCAGCATACCCCTGGCTATTATTACTAAGTTACTCATCCTGGATAGGGCTCATTTTCCTCATCTGTCAGGTCAACAAGTCCACAAGCATTTACTAAATTACCCTAACTCCGTGCCACACACCATGCTGAGTGAGCACTGGGCATACAAAAACACAGGTCCTTACCCTCAAGGAATTTACATTCTAATGAGAGAGACAACAGATACAGAAACAGGTATATATAAGATAAATATGAAGCTGTTCTAATGAGGAACCTGTACTGGCTGGCTGTGAGAGAAGATCTTGGGAACCCCTGGAGGAGTGACAGACACTGCCTGGGAAGGGAAAGCAAGTTAGGGAGAAAAGAATGTCCTAACATGACACAAAGCACCTGGGTAAACTTTCTACATAGAGAATGTTAAATCTGGAAATGACCTTAGAATAGAGAATTTTGGAAGTGGAAGCAATTTAAGAACCCAGAATATAGAAAATCACAGAACTTGAAGAGACTAATAATCCATTCCATCCCCTAACACATAACCTCACCTCTGGCTTGGACTGAAATGATTCAGCTCAAGTTATAAACTCCCTATTTCCCTTTCTCTATACTTTAATATCTTTTTACATCTCTTTCCTCCTCCCTTGTTCCAGTTTCAGAGTATAAAGTAGTATGTCCCATTTCCTTGCCAGAGCCAATCCTTTTACATGTCCTTGATCCTATCACCCCCTGCTCCTCTCCTCCCCTCCCCTTTTCTCCCTTCCCCTCCCTCTTTTCCCCTCTCCTCCCCTCTCCTCTCCACTACTCTTCTCTCTTCTCCTCTCCTCTCATCTCCTCTGGTCTCCTCTCCTCTCCTCTCCTCTCCCCTAGTCTCCTCTCCTCTCGTCTCCTCTCCTCTCCTCTTCTCCTCTCACTATCTATGTAATTCTTCTCCTCTTCAAGCAAACACACTTAGTTCTCCTTTGACCTAGAAATACCATCCTACATCTTTCCTTTCTTTCACTACTAAACTCCTAGAGAGTAACTTACACCATTAGATTGAAAATATTCTTAAAGAGAAGTTCACTGTCTTTCTCTCAGCTGTCTTTCTCCCACTTTCTCCTTCCTTTTTGTTTTTAACCATTCACTCTTCTTAAACACAATTGTAGATGTTAAGGTGCTCTGACTTGGTTTCCAAGGATCACTGATCGGCCCTAGTCCTCTGCTTACCTGTTTCACTGTTCCTTCTCAGTTTCCTTGCCTGTTCATTGTCCTCTTTTTACCCTTTAAGGCAGAGTCCCCTGCTCCCTCACCCCCACTAGTACTCTGTACTAGACCCTCTTCTTTTTCTACCATGCCTTATCCACTTCTATGGGTTAGATTATTATCTCTATAACACATGACTCCCCAAACTACATGTAAGTCCCAATATTTCATTTGAGCCCCAGGTCTCCATCTCTAACTACCTGCTAGATCTAAGGTCCAAGTTTCACGAGCCCCTCACTCCAGGTATCCAAAACTGAACTTAACACCTCCATCCTTAAACCTACCACTCCTCCCAGTTTTGTTATTCCCATTGTTAGCATTACCATTCTCCCAGTTAACCCAGGTGCAAAAAGGGCAGCCATCTTTGATTCTTCCCTCTCATTCATCCTGGATATCTGAACAGTTGCCCAGTCCTGTTCGTTCCACCTTCATAGAAACTCTGATGTGCATTTCTCTCCTCTCACACTATCAGCATTCTAGTTTAGCCCTTCATCAACCTCTCACCCGTATTAAGTAATCACCTCCTAAATGTGATCACTGCCTCCAGCTCTCTCTTCTGCCATCCTTCCTTCACACAGATGCCAGAAACAATCTTCCTAAAACCCAGGTGTGGCCATGTCACTCCCTTGCTCCAAAACCTCTAGGGTAAAATACAAACTCCTTGTTCTGTCATTAAATTTCTACTTCCACTCACTTTTCTAGACTTGTTTCACATTACTCCTCTTAATGCAGTCTATGTTCTAGCTAATCAAAATCACCCATTCTTCCCCAATCTCCTTCTGCCCTCTACTGTCTCTGTGTCATCCTGCAGGCTCTCCTCTATTGCTGGAATGTCCTCTTTTCATCTCTTCCTATTCAGATGCTTCTCTTCCTTCAAGGCACAGCTAGGATGACTCACCATCCATGAAATCTTCTCTCATCTTCTGCCCAGTTGAACGTGAGCTTCCCTTTTTCATATTCTCCTAGAGAAGTTTGTCTAAAACACTTGTTTGCTCCATCACAATCTATTTTGCGTTATATCCATCTATGTAGATGTCCTTTTTTCATCTTTGCATGCCTGATATTTAGAATACAGTGCCTTGCACATGGTGGTCATTTAGTAAATCTGTCGAATAGAATAGAATTCTTACATACACTTGGTCATCATTGGTAACATGCTGCAGTTTACTTTGAACTAACTTCATATTTCATTGTCCTCATTGTCCTTTAGATCATTTTTTTTTTGGTTTTTGGAGGGGGGAAGGTAGGGCAATTGGGGTTGTGACTTTCCCAAGGTCACATGGCTAGTTTTTTTGTCTCTGTGTTGTGTCTGAGGCCGGATTTGAACTCAGGTCCTCCTGACTCCAGGGCCAGCACTCTATTCACTGTGCCACCTAGCTGCCCCTTTTAGATCATTTCTAATTGTGATTCTTCTAAGATCACAATGCTCCATGATTTGCAGCAAAATGAAATCACTAAGATAACATTGATATTAAAGAGAGGTGGTGAGATTTGGGAGTAGGAGTGTACAGATTTAGAATGCTACATTAACTTCAGGTAAGGTCACTGTATCTTTAATTTTGTTTAATTGTTTTACTTTCTTACAAGAGACCACTCATGAAGAGGAGGTGGGGTTGGAGCACAGGCGTATTTTGTAAGTGTATATAATATAAAAACAAAATACATAGATATGATAAAACTTTATTTAAATTTTTTTAAAAAGAGAGATGGGCTTTTGTAGCAGTGAACAGTTTGGAATCATTGAAAGCACTATATAGAATCATAGCATTTGAGAACTGGAAAGGACCTTGGTAGCCATCTAGTACATGAAGAAATCCCCACTATAACGTATAGAAAAAAGTGGTTGTCCAGTCTCTATTTGCAAACTTCCAGGGAGGGAGGACCTACTACCTCTAAAGGTAAGCCATTCCACATTTGGGTAGCTCTAATTGTTTTTCCTGATATCAGTTTCCTCAATACAGTGTAGTCCAGGCTCCTCTTAACTCTAACAGAAAAAAATATGTTTTTAAAAATCTGTATAAACATAAATGAAACAAAATCTGCTTTGTTGTCATCTAAGTCCTGTTTATAGCTCTTCACCAACCTTATATTGAAGAATAAAGGAAAATCTTGAGAATCTTGAAGAAGCTTCAATTCAAGGATTTTTTTTTTTAATTTTTAGTCGTCAGCATTCACTTCCATAAGATTTTTAATTCTAAATCGTTTTCCTGATCCATCTCTTTCTCCCTTCCAAGATGGCACACAATCTGATATAGGCTCTACATATACATTCAAATTAAATATAGTTTGACGTTAGTCATATTGTATAGAAAAACCAGAACTAATGGGAGGAGCCACGAGAAAAAAAGAAACAAAACAAAACAAAAAGAGAGAGAAAGCAAATAGTCTGCTTCCATCTGCACTCAGACTCCACAGTTGTTTCTCTGGGTGTAGATAGTACCTTCCACATGAGACCTCTGGAGTTGTGTTAAAGCTCAAGGAATAATTATTAAGCAATGACTGTGTTCAAGGTCTTGGCCAAGCTATGCTCTGGATGTAGGTCAGGATAGAAGAGCCTTTCTGCAAGTTTTTCTGAGTCTTAATGGGATGAGTATGGTGACCCCATCTTCCAATTCTTGGAGATAGGGAGGGGAATTTTCCTCTGAGCTGTGGCACATCTCTCTTCATTTGCTAATGCTCCACTATTTCCTCCCATTGTCATTACTACACTGTTGACTAGCAAGATGCTCTACACAGGAGTTTGTCTCTGGGGAATTTTAGCAGTACCCTATTTCAAGGCTGGGGGTTGCAATAACAGATAAACAGAGAGGCAGACTGTGATGTAGAGTTCTGGACATAAGTGCACCAGGAGATAGTGGGAAGCAGATTATGCTTCCTGGGATATGGAGGGCTCTTCTTCTTGGCAATCTAGAGATAACTGCCCCATCATTATACAGTCTCAACTTGGACCTTGCCTGAATAGAGGTTAGAGAGAAGGTGGACCTCAGGAGATAGCAAGTGACCAGAGCTATTAGCAGATATAGGAAGGAAGGGGAAAGATAGGCTGTGCCCTTTCCTAGTATATCTTCGTCCAAGAAGCAGGTAGTAAGTGGAGATGTGACATTCTGGGAACTTCATTCCTCCCAGAAAGTGCCTGGTTAATTGAAGCCTTCCTCTCTACCTAGACCAATGAGTTCCTTGTCCTCTGAGTTTGGTGGAGGGGAGGGGTGTGGATTTCTGAAATCCCATGTTTCCTCAGAGAATACCCTTATGCAGAAGCAGCCTAGCCCCTGCCCTTAGAGGTGAGAGTCTAGCACCTTGCAGTCCTCTGAGATCCCCATTTTGTCCTAGGAGCTGCTACCACCCTCATCTCCTGCAGACTATTCTCTGTGCTAGAAAGTGAGGGGTAGGGGTGGGGGTGAGGATTATTGAGCAACTTTTGCCTATTTTTGTTTCAGGGGAAAAGCAAAAATTTATACTCTGTCCCCAGTACTAAAATGTCCAAAAATCAATATGGCATTTCACAGCTCTTCCAGAGTTCCACTACAAAGTTTCCTTTTTCTTACAATGACATTCTGATATTTGCACGAAGTTGTGATCTCACTGGTGTGGATGATGCTTCAATTAGTGACAATCATAACCCTCTCATCCTGCATGATTCTTGCTCATATCCTTCCACTAAGCCTCCATAGAGGATCCACCCAAGAACAATTAATAATGAATATTCTCAGGGGCGGCCAGGTGGCTCAGCGAGTAAGAGCACTGGCTCCAGTGTCGGGATGACCTGGATCAAATCTGGGCTCAGATACTCAGCACCACACCCAGAAATAACTGGCCGTGTAACCTTGAGCAAGTTACTTAACCCCGATTGCTTAAAAAAAAAATAATGAATATTCTCCAGGATGTCATTTTAGTGTCAGTGTGGACATGGCACATGGCATCCTATGATATACCCATCCACAACATGACTTCCATACTAGACCTATTCAGCAACACTGGAAAGAGCCAGGGTTTGTATAGGAAGGGGTATCACTATCAAATGGGATTCTATTTATAAAAAGTGCTTAGCACAGTCCTTGGTACATAGTAGATGCTATATAAATGATTATTCCCTTCCCCCTTTTCTTATCAGAGTCACATTCTAGTAGATTAGGTTGGTTCTCATCTCTTTTATTAGAGGTTGGGAGGTACTAGGATCAATGAAACACAGTTGAATATGCCAAAGCACTAGGTTTGTACCATGCACATTTTCAGCAAAGGATCAGGATGGGGTGCTAAGGAGAAGGAAGGGACCTGTCTAGAGTAGATCAAGCCTATCATTCAGGACTTTTATGAACTTTAAAGGTGGAGAAGGGGCAGGGGAGAGAGAGAGGGCGACAGAGAGAGAGAGAGAGAGAGAGAGAGAGAGAGAGAGAGAGAGAGAGAGAGAGAGAGAGAGAGAGAGAGAGAAACAGAGAGAGAGAAACAGAGAGAGATAGAGACAGAAAGACAGGGGCAGAGATAGAGACAATGAGGTCTTTTTTGCTCTTCCACAATTGGCATAAATGTAAAGTCCTTCACTTAGGTTAAAAACATTCAAAATCACAAGTAAAGGATGAAAAAATGGAACAAAGCTTCGCAACAATTTCTTTGAAAAATATTAGGGGGTTGGGGTGGGATGGTAAGTGGTTAATGAACTGCAAGCTCAAAATGAATTAACAATGTGCTATGACAGCCAAAAAGGCTAACGTGATCCTTTGGGGAGGAGGGAATGGAAGGATCTAAACCTGTGGTTTTAATCAGCATGTGGAAATTCTACACATGCAGAACAGCAATTTATCTCTCATTTATAATCCGAGAACATTGTCTGGGACAGGAAGAGGTGAAGTGATTTTCCCATGGTCACACAATTAACATGGGTTAAAAGCAGATCTTGAACCCAGGTCCAGAAACTTTCCACTTTTAGGCCACACTGCCCATCTTGGACTGTATTGAAAAGTGCCCAGCATGAGGGAGGTGATAGCCCTGCTCGGTCACATCTGGAGGCTTCTGGGATCCATATTTTAAGGAAGATATTGACAAGGGTGAAAGCAACTGGGATGAGGAGAGGACTGGCAACCACAACATCTGAGAATCATTTGAAAGACTGGAATCATTCACCCTGGAGAAGAGATTTATTGGGAACATGAAAGCTGTCTTCAAGTATTTGAAAGGATGTCATAGGGAAGAAAGATCAGACTTACTCCATTTGTTCCCAGAGGGGTGAACTGGGAATCTGTGGGTAAAAGCAACATAAAGGCAGATTTAGACCTCAGGTAAGCAGAACTTTTCTTACAACTAGAGTCATATAAAGGTGGAATGGGGGTACACTATAAAGTAATGAGCTCTCCATCCCTGGCTGTATACAAGCAGAGACAAGGATGAATATCTCTTAGTGATTTTACAGAGAGGATTTCTTATCAAGTATGGGTGGGACAATGTTACATTTGAAATACATTCTAATACTGAGATTCTGATTTTAGAATAAGAATTTTCATATTTAGAAAATTTAGTCTACATTTTCCCACTGTCTAACTTGTATAAAACCTAAGTGAAGCCTATAATCAGTCATATTTTGGTCATTTTTATCATAATTGCAATTGGCGTTACAGAGTACTTGAAAGTTTATAAAACAATTTATATACATTATGGGATTTCATCCTCATAATAGCCCTTTGAGTTACTTGCCACATGGATTACCATCCTGATTTTATAGATTAGAAAACAATTTAATCAGAAAAGTTAAGTAACTTGCCCATGATCAAAAAGCTAATAAGTGTCAAAGGCTGGATTCAAACCCAGGTCTTCCTAACTTGGGATCCCCCTTTGGACCATATCTTCTTTTACCAGGAAGTTGATGTTCTTGGGTATTGTGACTTGCCCCCAGCCACTGACGTTTCCCTGCCCCCAGAAACAGAGATTCATACTCCCTTGACTTTTTATCTCTGAACCAAGTGAATCCCCAGTGAAATGGCCCCCTTCCCCTCCTCTGGCCAGTTAGCTTCCTCTTGCCAGTCTCCTCCTTGCCCAGAAGCTAGAAAAACACATGGATTCCTTTGAAGCAAAGGACAATAATGCTACCATCATTCTGGGACCTACAGCAGAGTCTAGTCTAGTCTGTGAAAACAGTCGCATAGTGAGGTGCCTGATTGTGGCAACCAAGATATTAACCAACTTTCAACCATATACTTCCTGCCAATGTGGTCAACAGGGCACCCTTGAATTAGACACTGGAGGGCAAAGACCCAGCCTACAGCTTTGGCAACCCATCAGAGCTAGTATCAAGCTCTGTGGGAAGTGCTATGCTCTTGGAAATATTCCTACAATGAAACCAAAATATATGTTTTGCTTTGAGGCAGATTCCCAGTGTGTATTCTTGTCCTACCTTAAATTACATCATAGAATGTCTCAAAAGAGAGGAATCTTAGAACATAGACCTTAGAATGTCAGAATTGGAACACATATTAGAATACATAGTTCTAGAGATGGAATGGCCCTTAGAACATAAAACAAAGAGTATTAGAATTTCAAAGGCACTTTAGCATGGAGCATAGAAAGTCAGAACTGGAAATGCCCTTAGGATATTGAATATAGTGTTAGTACTGGAAGGGATGTGTAAAAGATAGGTAAAGTGATATAACCAAAATATTTTTCAGGAGAAGTTGGTCTAAGAGAGTTATCTTACTTTCAAAAACAAAGTTCTGAAAATGCAAAAAAGAAATTTCCAGTGAAGAAGAAAAGGAGAGTCATTCAAAGAGAGTCACTTGTATGTACAGAGAACTCATAAGTCAACTCAGATTTTTTAAAATAACATGAATACAAAATTGAAGCAATGTCAGGTAGCTGAGGAATTATACAGAACTTATATGGAAGAGCTAATAAAGTTCTATAAGAACATTGTCAGGACTGCTAAAGTCCTAAATGAGCCTGACTGTGGGTGTTAAGGACAACCAAAAGAGGCAATTTTAGCCAGGTTGGGAACAAGAAGAAGGATCAAAGTAGGGATCAGTCTACTCTTTGGGGGACATGTGGTCATGGTGAGATAGTGGGGGTAAAAAGCAAACTATATAGCTCTTACTTTATTTCTGTTTCAACCATCCAAGAGAAGACTCAGACTGGGAAACACAGAACAAAAATGGTTTGCAGGATATTGAAGACCAAAACAAGTGATAGATACTTTGATATACTTGGGAAGTACTCTAAATTCAAGAGCACTGAAAGAACTGGTAAAGATGGTGAGGGGTAGCTAGGTGGCGCAGCGAATAGATCACTAGCCCTGGAGTCAGGGGGACCTTAGTTCAAATCCGGCCTTCAAATCTTAAGTGTCCAAAGACACTTAACACACTTACTAACTGTGTGACCTTGGGCAAGTCACTTACCCCAACTGCCTTGCCTTCCCTGTCCTGAAAACAACAAACAAAAAAAGAAAATGGTGGAGCCATTGTCAGTAATTAAAAATTGTAGAGAGTTGGAGAGGTGCAATAGGACTGGAAAAGATGCAGAAAGGAAGCAGAGTTGACCAGGGTCTGCATGAAACAGTGCTTCTTGTTAACTTTGTGCACATGCTAAAACCTGCTCTACTGTCCCCTTTATTTATCTCTGCAAAAAGAAGCCACAAGCCATTTAGCTACAACTTTCTTGTTTTCTGGTTTCATTTATATTGAGAATGTTGATATTTATATGGTTTAGTCCTCCTAGTGATATATCAACTCATTACCCCTAGACAAAGACTCCACAGTCTTTGGCAGATGGTTGATAAATTATGGCCGGTGCATAAACATTTGTTGCAGATGGAGAAGTAAAGAAACTCTACAAAGAACTTGACAAAATCCATCAAATCAAGTTGGCATATAACCTGATACATAGCAACTTGAATGCAAAGGTGGGCAAAGGGAAAGAAGGCAAAAAATCTTAATAAATGCATAGGAAATCCTTTCTTGGAAAAGACTGTTTATGGATACATTTTACTTTATTGAGTCAAATATTTTTTGTGATTGGCAAAAAATCATTACAGTGGGATTTTGTATTCTTTATGCCTTTCTGGCCGTTACAAAGATGTGGTCTTACTGTAGAAAATTGTCTACAAGGAGAAATAAACAGTTCAACAAAATTATCCAATACATCAGCCAAGACTGAAAGAATATACAGTGTTCTGTTCCCATACCCTTAAACCTCTGCAAAGAATAGAGAGAGGTATATTTTCTTATCTCTTCTCTGGAACAAAGTTTGGGCATTATAATTACCAGCATTTGTAATTTTTAAAATCTTTCTCTACATGCTTGAATCTTCTTTATTTCCTCTGTGGAGCTCATCTGAATTAGAATGTTTAAGTGAGAAAAATTTTACTATCTCTTTCCTATTCATCTGTCAACCTAATAGACAATGCCATAGCCATGTTAGTTATTGTTTTCCCGGTCCTTCTTGCTTCAGTTGAATCGGTCTTCCCATGCTTTTCTGAATTTTTGCATTTATCATTTCTTATAGCATAGTAATATTCCATTGCATTCTATACCACAATTTATTCAGCCATTCTCAGTGAATTGTGTTGCCCTTTTCTAAGTAGTAATTCGCTTCTTTCCCCTTCTTATTTATTTCTCCTTCTAATTTATCTGGAAGTCCAGTTCGCCCTCCATGGGTTTACTCTCTCTGTAGCTCATTCAAAGTAGAATATCTGAGTGAGAAAAAATATGCTGTCTCTTCATTCCTATTCATGTTAGCCCAGTAGATCATATCCATTCCTCCCTCCCTTTTTATTTATTCATTTTTGTTGTTGATGATGTTGTTGTTTAAGGACCCTTTTTGTTATAAACCTAACTGATCAAGATCTCAGTTCACGAAGGAGGCAAGGTGGAAGGATAGTAGACGTCATCACCAAGTATAGTGCCTTTCATTAGGATATGCACTCAGAATTTTATTTACTTTTTAAAGATAAATATTCATGAATTCTCAGCTAAAAGACTTTATCAAATTAAATAAATGAATACTTAGCTAAAATTTTTATTTTTAAAGATTAAAAACTAAACTTTGCTTAAATAGTGAGAATTTTGCAAAGGGCTCCTTTTCATTAAACTTCCTGCCCCCCCAAATACAGAACAGCCTTTCCAGCCTTATCTTCTTGGCTAAAAAGAGCATCCTTCCAACTGGACTTTGCTCCTCTACCTCCGCACTTTGCTGCAAGTGTCTTTGGTGGAGTTTAAGGACTGGTGACCAGAAATACATCGTTTGAAAATTTAAATCTTAACTTTAGTGGCCTTTCTTGTCCATACCAACCAGAGCACCCAGGGCTGCATTCTATATGCCATGGCATGGAAAACAAAATAGTCAAAGGAATCAAAAGGAAAATAAATGTCTAGTTGATTTTTCCTTGTTCTGTCATCACCTGATTGGAGTCACTAAGCAAGAGCAGGCATGTCCCAGGGGCAAGAAGGAACAGGGAAAGCAACCTTCTTGATCCTGATGAAAAATGGACTCTGCCAAGCAGATGCATCCCACCAAAAATGGGTGAGGCAATGCCATGGAGAGTGTCATAAGAAAGAGAGGCACCTGACTGAAGGGTGACCAAGTATTTAGATAAACTTTCTTCTCCCTCAGGAAGCCAGAGAGAAGCAGAAGAAGTAAGGATGTCACTGAAATAAACACCACAAGAACCAGCAGACTCAAAGCCCAGGATGCTCTGTGTACAGGGCAGCCACAGAGAAGAGAAAGCTGTGGGCACACATACCTATGATGGACATACTGTTTCCTGACTTACTGGCCTTGGTCCTACTCCATGGTTTATACTCTTATGCCTCTCCTACCCCTTCCCCCAAATGTTTAAAATCCTAAGGGATCCCTCATCCCCTCTCCTGAGTAGGACTGAATTCCTGGGAAGTACAGTCTTTCCTTGGAAATGGGGGCCTCCAGAGGTATTTCAAATGAAATCCATTACAGGGCTACCATAGCACCCCAATTCATGTAAACATGTTTCTATTCCTCCCCCAGGATGAGAATAGGGGTATGCTGGTAATTGTTCAACGACTGACTCTAGAAATTCATTACATATTTTTAAGCTTAATCTTCATTACTAATATTTTCTCCATCATTTTTGTAAAACCTAAACAATCAACAAAACAATAAGCCCCAGTTTGTAGTTTACTGATTTCCAAGGTGTAAATGCTCACACTGAAAAATTAACAATTATAATCTAGTAGGAGTTTTCTCCAACACATGCTGGATGAGACCAAGTTCTTACTCCCTGACCCCAGGTCCATTGACTCCACTATTCTTATGCTACCTTCCCATACCTGCACAGATAGTCGAAGGGACAAAAATTCATTTCTCATTCCACTCAAAGACAGACTTAGTGGAAATACCTTTCCAGCTTCCTCCTTTTTCTTGCCTTCCTTATCCCACCTGAGAAATTGCCTTCTGAGTTTACACTCTCCTTCCAGACCGGGATCCCATATACTCTGTGAAATGATTCAATTATAAGATATTACGAGTTTTAGCATCCACAGTTTTACTTCATCTCTTTCTCCTTCCCTTCTCCTGACTCTTTATCCCTCTAAATTATTAACTCTCTAGAGCCTCTTAGATCATAGATGTAGATCTGGAAAGAACCTTAGAGGTGAAGACCTACCTCCCCCATTTTACAGGTAAGAAAACTCAGGCACAAAGAGGTTATTGTGACTTGCCCAGGGTAGTAGTGTCTGAGGTGGGATTCCAACTCAGGTCTTCCTTACTCCAGGACACAGCACCAAGCTACCTTTCTGATCTTTCTGATTTCGATCCTCTCAATGATCTGCTTTTTGTTGTCTTCTTGGCTATTGATTACTATGTGAAAATGTTTTTGGAGATAATAGCATTTTCTAGTCCTAGAATCACCTGAGAACTGATTTCATTGTTTAGACTTTTCTTGTTATCTGAGTTTATTGACACTACTTCTGTTTCACCCATTTTGAAGTGTTTACACACCTCTGGATTCTTCTAGAGAAATGATGTGAATACCTCTCTATTGTTGAAGTTTTTTCTGTTTTCATGGATGTAATATGCTTAGTTTGGGGCAAATACACAGTAATCTGTGTATTTAAATCTCTTCCTTTCTTTCTCTCACAAACAAATAATGTAGGGCTATATGAATTGATTCTTTAATGACTAAAGGTCTTTCTCTTGGCTGTTTGCAATACTGATTTCACTTCAAAATCGTGAAATTTAGCTTCTATATTTTTTGGTGACTGAAACTTTGAGTTTCTCTCAGTCAGTATTCTACTAATTCTACTGATTCTACTATGATATACTATGTTATATGTTACGATGATTATATAACTATATAATATAACTATATTACATTATAACTAATTATATAACTATAGTTATATGTTACTATGATATATATATATATATATATATATATATCCTGATTCTACTATGTTCTCTATTCTTAATACTTTCTGTGATCTGCAGAGAACTCCAAATTAATGGACAAGTGACAATGCTCAGACGACTAGTAAAGCACTGGAGAATACCAACAAAAACTGGCCATGAACATCTCATTAGAGAGTATACACTGAAGCAACACACTAGCTGCTGGGAAGTAACTCAGGGCATGCCCCTAAATGCCTGAGGCTAGACAAACCGCGCCCCCCAAAGTATACTTATAGGTATAGATCATCTTTTCTTTTGAGTTCTGTGAGCCCATTTGTATGTACATCTGTTCATTCTTTTTTTTTCTTTTTACTTTTTGGAGGGCAATTGGGGTTAAGTGACTTGCCCAAGGTCACATGGCTAGTTTTTGTGTTAAGTGTCTGAGGTGGGATTTGAATTCAGGTCCTCCTGACTCTAGGGCTGGTGCTCTATTCACTGCATCACCTATTCATTCTTTTAACCTTGTTACCTGCAAGGGAAGATGTTGACAATATACCAGGTGGTACCAAAGAGTGAAGTTACTGGATTGCCTGGTAGGAAACAATGAGCCAGACGAGTGAGAAATCTCCCAAAGCATAACTAGGCCTTTCATGCCCTATGAGAACTATTTACACAAGAGTTACATCTTAATAGATCAGATTGGAGCTGTTAGAACTACACTGGTGTTATCTTCTCATCTTTATCTTCTTTTCTAGGCAGCTGGGTTATATAACAGAGTGCCAGGCCTGGAATCAGAAAGACCTCAGTCTACATTCATCCTAAGACATTATCTGTGACCCAAGATTACCTGTGTGACCTTAGGCAAGTAACTTACCTTCTCTGTTTCAGCTTCCCCAACTGTAAAATAAGGATAATAGCACATACCTCAGGAAGTTGTTGTGAGGATCAAATATGATATCTGTAAAGTGCTTAGCACGATAGCTGATGCATTGAAGGCATTTAATAAATGCTTCCTTTGTTCCTTCTGATTTATGTTGATTTTGACTTCTGCTCTAACTAGTCTATGATCTAATTTCTCATAGACAACTAATTCAGCAGTGCCTTCCCATTCCTTTGTAGATTTAGAGCTGAAAGTAGCCTTAGAGGTCATCTGGTCCAACTCTCTCATTTACAAACGAGAAAGCTGACATGCAGATTTAATGATTTAGTGATTTTCCTGGTATCACAGAAGCAGATCTGTCAGTGGCAAATCTGAAATTCTGACTGAGGGCCTTTGACCCCGATCCCAGCACACTTTCTATTGTACATGTTATCTCAATGAAGATGTAATCGGTTTCATTTTTGTCATAATGCTTGGTGTTCTTCACATTCACTGCCTTTGCATTATCTTTTTAAAGAAAATATTCTTGACATATAGGCACAAAGATTCTCTGTACACTATAAGACTCTGGCTTCTCTCACTCTTAATCCTAAACCATACTTTCCAACACATTTTTTTCCGCTAGACTTGCCCACCTTTGCAGTGAAGTCTCTGAATATCAAAGTATTTTCAGTAGTTTTTCAGTCATGTCCAACTCTTTGTAACCCCATTTGAAGTTTCCTTGGCAAAGATTACTGGAGTGGTTTACCATTTCCAGCTCATTTTACAGATGAGGAAACTGAGGGGGTTAAGTGACTTGCCCAGGGTCACACAATTAGTAAGTGCCTGACACCAGATTTGAACTCAGGTCTTCCTGACTTTCAGGCCTGGCACTCTATCCACTGTGTCACCTACCTGCCCTTGGAATATCTGCACAGAGGTACAGATCTGGGGGTGAGGGAACGGGTACCAACATCTGTCTGACAGTGGGTATCTTGCTCCTGGTGGGAGTGGAGTATTAGGTCAGCAAAATTTGACTGGGTTTGGGATAAGTTTACGGTGCCCTCTGATAAGAGCAGGTGTTGCTGGTCTCTCTTCCTGACACCCATTGACATGTTGGGACAATGGAGAAAAGTATCTGTGGCTTGTTAAACCTCAAAAGATTATCTTATATGGGGCTGCCAAAGATATTGCTTAATCATTGTACTGCAGTGGCACATTTTGAAAAGAGATTAGACTGCTTTATGGCAACCACGCCAGGAGAGGGTGAGGTAAGGACACACCACACACCTGCTTCAGAGGCAGCATGGACAATGAGATTATAGTGTGGGTTTGTAAACCCTCCCCCTCCCACCACCTTTGTCCTGCTCTCCAAGGCTTGCAGCCTACGTGTCATCCTCTACACCTCACTATTTTTCACCCCCCATCTTCAATCTGTTGCCAAGACCTATCAATTTTCACCTTTGCAACATCTCTCAAATCTGCCCTCTTCTCTCTTCTGATACTTCCACCATTCTAGTGCAGTCCTTCACCTCGTGCTCAAACTATTGCAACAGCCTGCTGGTGGATCTGCCTGCCTCAAGTCTCTCTCTCCATTCAGCTGCCAAAGAGATTTTCCTAAAGTGCAGGTCTAACCATGTCACCAGTACCACCACCCCCGTACTCAACAAACTCCAAGTGGTTTCCTATCTCCTACAGGATCAAATATAAAATCTTCTGTTTGGCATTCAAAAGCCTTCATAATCTAGCCTCCGTCCCCACTCCACCTTTCCAGTCTTCTTACACCTTACACCCACTTTCTTTGATCTAGTGACACTGCACTCCTGGCTGTTCATGAAAAAGACTCATCTCTCCACATTTTCACTGTCCCTGGACTGCCTAGAGTGCTGCCCTTCCTCATCTCTACCTCCTGTCTTCCTTCCTTTCCTTCAAGTCCCAACTAAAATCCCATCTGCTGCAAGAAACCTTTCCCAATCCCTCTTAATTCTATGCCTTCTCCCTGGTGATTATTTGTTGATCCTGTAGATAGCTTGTTTATATTTGCCTGTTTTTTGTCTCTCCTCCATCAGATTGTGAACCCCTTGAAAGCAGGGACGGTCTTTTCCCTTTCTCTTGTATCCCCAGCGCTTAGCAGAGTGCCTGGACATAAAAGGTGCTTAATAAATGCTTTATTGATTGATAGATTTATCAGAGAACTTCCAGTGACCTCCAGAGTTTGTCCAGTGATTACCCAAAAATGACTGACATCTCTACTGGAGTCACAGTGGGGTTACCCTTCACCATAAGTGAAACTGTCCCTTTTGCCACGTTATGATTACAATTCAGGTGTAGAGGGAAGTATGCTCAATAACTCTTCCCTACAAACAGCCTCTGGGAAAGTCTGCTCCCTTGTCAAAAGTGAAATTGAGAACTCAGATCCAAATGGGAGGGACTGCTACTGTTGGGAGTTCAGTTTTGCTGGCACATTGGAACGTGGCCAGTTTTAATGCTATAACCTTTTAATTCTGATTCTGTTCAGTAAATTCTAATCAACAATATGAGTGTGTATTCCTTTGGGTGATCCCAGATTGAAAAGGAGATAAGCATTTTAATGGGATGAGGAAAACCCAGACAATTTTGATAAACTTATGAAACATTGTGTAATAAATAATCTTGACATTTTTAAGCTATAGACTAAACCGAGGAAACAAGGCAGGAACTGAGGGGCTGGAAACACTTCCCTGTACAAGCACTGACGACCATTTGGAGACCCTACAATTGGCACATGGGGAAAAAGAGGTCTGAGCAGGTAACTCAAGCTTGGAGTTCCACCTGGTGGCTGATGCAGGGACTGCCTGGTGATTAGCTTTCTTTAGATTGTGGATATTGCTGCCTACCTCTTTCCTACCTGCTCTTTCTACCTCCAGTGCCCATCCAAAAGACAGATGTGTTTGTATAGCCTAAAACTACCTGGTCTTCACCCTATATAAGCCACAATTATGCTTCTGGTATTTTATTTTGCTTATGCTCATTATGAAACTTAATAACTAAGAGTCCCATGAAATGATGCTTCTTACGGCTTTTGTGAGCATGACGACACTAACTCCACAAGCTCCTTTATTTGACTCTCCCAGAATTTGTAAGTCATTCTCTCACTTTGTTCTTATTTTCATTTATCATGAGACTGTCAGTATTTGTATGGTTCAGATATGGTAGATTGGTATCTAGGTGGCATAATGAATAGAGTGCTGGACTTGGAATTAAGAAGACTTGAGAGCAAATCCTGCCTAAGACATTTCTTGGCTACATGACCCTGGATAAGTCACTGAGCCTCTGTTTGCCTTAGTTTTCTCAACTGAAAAATGGGGATCATAGCAGCACTTATCTTTCAGGGTTCTTGTGAAGATCAAATGAGATATATGTAAAGCACTTAGCAGAGTATCTGACACATAGTATGCGCTACATAAATGTGTGTTCTCTTCTCTCTCTTTCTCCATCTTTTCCCCCTCCCAATAAAGTATGGAGAGTTGTTTTATATTTTGGGTTGCCATGACCAGAGACTCTCTCATCTAAGTGCCAGCCTGCTGGTGATAAGCATCATCATGGATAGTCAGTGAATATAAATTTATTAAGCATCTGCTATGTGTCAGGCACTGTGCTAAGTGCTGGGAGTACAAAGTAAGGAAAAAGACAGTTCCTACCCTCAAGAAACTAGCAGTCTAGTGGACAGTAGGCATGTTTGTCCACAGGCATGCACTTGAAGCCATCCTACCTTGGTAGAACCTGCCAGAGATTACATTCTATTGACATAATCTTCAAGAATCCAGTGCTCCCTTTTCTTTTTTTTTATTTTTCAAATGCTTTATTAACTTCTGATTTACATCATTCATTTCCACCAGATTTTGAGTTACATATTTTCTCCCTGTTTTCCCCCTACCCACCGCCCCAAAATAGCAGTCCCACAGGATATCCCCTCCTCCAATCTGTTCTCTCCCATATTTTCTCCCATATGCCTTTCGACTTTTCCAGTGGCTCTCTATACCCCAGTGCCTATATATCTTATTTCCCAATTACATATAAAATAGTATTAATAATAGTATATATATATATATATATAT
>NW_027185771.1:32857530-32904875 GCF_028583685.1 Petaurus breviceps papuanus
TCTGATTTTAAAACTTTGAATTCCAGATTCATTCCCTTCCTCCCTTGTCACCCACCCTTACTGGGAAGATAAGCAGCTCAGTATAGGTTGTACATGTGTGGCTAATGCAAAACAATAACATAGTAGATATATTGTAAAAGAATGACTATATTTGCCTCCCTCCTATCCCACCTCCCACTTGTTCTATTCTCTACTTTGATCCCATCCCTTTTCAAAAGGGGGGTGCTTCCAATTTCCCTCCCCCCCAGCCTGCCATCCCTTCCATCATCCCCCCTCTCATCCCCTTCCCCCCTACTGTTCTGGAGGGTGAGATACCCTATTTAGTGTGTATTTCATTCCCTCCTCAATCCAAATCCAATGGAAATAAGGTTGACCCATTCCCTTTTGCCTTCCTATTCTTCCCCTCCATTGTAACTTTTCCCTTGCCTCTTCTATATGAGATTTACCCCCATTCTGTCTCTCCCCATCTCCTCTCATTATATTCCTCTCTCACCTCTCAATTTCACCTTTTAAGTATCATTCCTTCCTGTTAAATTGGTCCTGTGCCCTCTATGTATACCTGTAAACATATATACACACATTCACATATGTATTCATATGCCCATATACCCTCAAATATAGACATATATATTTCTATTCCCTTCAACTATTGAGAAAAGTTTCGTAAGTTACAATTATTGTTTTTCCATGTAGGAATGTTAATAGTTCAACTTTGATAAGTTCCTTATGATTTCTTTTCCCTGTTTACCTTCTCATGCTTCTCTTGCTTCTTGTATCTGAATGTCAAATTTTCTATTCAACTCTGGTTTTTTTTTTTTTCATCAAGAATGCTTGAAAGTCCTCTATTCCACTGAATGACAATATTTTCCCCTGAAACATGATACTCAGTTTTGCTGGGTAGGTGACTCTTGGCTTTAATCCCAGCTCCTTTGAGCTCTGGAATATCATATTCCAAGCCCTTCGATCCCTCAGTGTAGAAGCTGCCAGATCCTGGGTTATCCTGATTGTGTTTCCACAATATTCAAATTGTTTCTTCCTGGCTGCTTGTAATATTCTCTCCTTTAATCTGGGAATTCCGGAACCTGGCTATAATATTCCTAGGAGGGATCTTTTTGGGATCTTTTTTAGGAGGTGACTGGTGGATTCTTTCAACCTCTATTTTGCCCTATGATTCTAAAACATCAGGGCAGTTTTCTTTGAGAACTTCCTGGAGGATGATTTCTAGGTTCTTACTTTGATCATGGCTTTCAGGTAGTCCAATAATTTTTAAATTATCTCTCCTGGATCTATTTTCCAGGTCAGGGGTTTTTCCCATGAGATATTTCACATTGGCTTCTATTCTTTCATTTGTTTGGGTCTGTTTAACAGAATCTTGACTTCTCATAAAGTCATTAGCTTCCATTTGCTCCAATCTAATTCTGAAGCAATGATTCTCCTCATTGAGCTTTTGAGATTCTTTTTCCATCTGGCAAATTTGGCTCTTTAAGGCATTCTTCTCCTCATTGCCTTTTTGAGCCTCTTTTGCCATTTGAGTTAGTCTGTTTTTTTAAGGTGTGATTTTCCTCAATCAGGCTGTTTACTCTCATTTTGTAATTTTCTTGCATTGTTTTCATTTCCCTTCCCAATTTTTCTTTCACTTCTCTTATCTGCTTCTTAAGGTCCTCTGTGGCCTGTAACCAGCTTGTATTTTCCTTTGAAGTTTTTGGTGCAGGATTTCTGACTTCACTGTCTTCCTCCTGTTCCATGCTTTGATCTTTTTTGTCCCCAAAATAGGAGTCTAATGTTGGAATCTTCTGTCTGCTTTGTTTCCTTTGCCCGGTCATGTCACTTGACCCCTGGGCTTTTTGCCACAGTAGGACTCTGCCACCAGACAGGGGAGCTTTCATCCCAAATGCTGGGGTTTTCTCAGCTGCCAGAGGTATTAGATGGGTGCCCTCTCTGAGGTCTCCACACTCTCTGGCAAGCTGGACACACACCCCAGAACCTCCACCCTAGACTGCAATCCAGATCCAAGCAGGTTAAAGCAAGAGTGATTAACCCTCAGACTGGTGCTTGGTCCCCCTACACTCTGCAGGCCAGGAGCTGAAGCTGCCACTGGCTGGCTGTGCTGGGTCTCAGAGGCTTCTCATCCTGGGGGCAAAAGCCACGCACTCCCACTTACTGGGTCCCAAAGTCCAGACTGCACTGAACTCTCACTTTGTCCTTTGCATCTATGTGTTGATAAATCTGGAAAAGGCCACAGCTGCTGCTTATCTAGAGTCCCTCCAGAGGATGGTCAGGCCCGCCCTGGGGCTAAAGCCTTGGGGTGGGGCTGGGCTTGGCTCCCAGAGCACTGCGCTGGCCACTTGCTGCCGGCCTGCCTGGCTGTCCTCAGTGGGAGGTTAGCTTCTCTGTGTCATTTTGTGGGTTCTGCAGCTCCAAAGTTTGTTTAGAGTCCCCTTTTTACATGGATTGGGGAAGGTGGAAGCCAGAGCAGTGGGGAGGTCCTGCTTCTACTCTGCCATATTGACTCCACCCCAGTTCCCCCTTTTCAATATGGTGAGGAATTAAAGTAAGACTTTTGTGGAGGCTGTGGATAGTGTATGCACAGTTTTCAGCAGGATGTAACAAAAGTTTTCATGCTTTCTTGTCTTGGGTAACCATTATTCATTCTGCCCACTGGGACCCTAACAAGCTGACTTGGTTTAGTGGAAGTAGTGATTTAAAACATGGAGACTTTTTTTTTATGGAGACCAAGAATAGTGATATGTTTAATGTACTAAAGTCCACATTTTGGTGAATTCTATATAAGCCAGTGTTAAGAAGGTAATGCATTTCTTCAGACTTATCATACTGTTTATTCTTGCACAGGCTGTTGTTATTCACTTGAGAGTGGCCTGTCCCTGTGGACAGGGACCTGGAGAGCTGCATTCATTGATGTATATCTTTAATGAGTAGTCATATTTAGTTACACTGGTTTTGTTTATGCAAAATCTCTTTAATTTTATATAATCAAAATTATCCATTTTACATTTCATAATGCTCTATTTTATTTGGTTTTGGTTACATTGGTTTTGTTTGTACAAAAACTTTTAAATTTTATATAATCAGAATCACCCAGAGTGCTCATATTTAGTAAGAGTATTTTTTTATTTTTTTATTTTCCTCAGTATTAAATCTCTCCAGATCTTGAAGCTGGGGTCAGCACTCACCTCACCTAAAACACCATCCTTGTGAAAAATATGTAGGGATGTGGACTAAATGATAATGTACTGTGGAGAAGTGCTGATAAATATTTTAACAGCTGGATTTCCAGGAGAAAAAATGTACTCACAACACACTTTCAAATTTAATCTGCACTATAAACATCTTCTTCATCTCACAACACATTTTCAAGTTTAATCTGCACTATAAACAATAAACAAAGCAATAAATCAAACCCTGATTTGTAGCATTTACTGATTTCTGAAGTGCAAATGCTCATATTGAATATTTACTGATTAGCTCTCCCAAGTCAGAGCTGGCTCTAGCACATCCCTGTTATCCTGAGAGAAGAAATGGACCCAAAGAATAGTCATTAATGGATCAATGTCATCTTGGAGCAGTCTAGTGGACTGAGATCTAAGGATAAATCCTTATCCTTCTGCTACTTAACATTTTTATCACTAATTTGGATGAAGGCAAAGATAGCCTGCTTATAAAATTTGATAATGACACAAAGTGGGGAGAGACAGCCAACATATCAGAAGGCAAAGACAGCATCCAACAAGTTCTCAGTAGAGTAGAACAGTGAACTAAGTCTAATATAATGAAATTTAATAGGGATAAATATAAAGTTTTAACACTTTAAAAAATCAACTTTACCAGTACTGATTTTACCCCCATCACTTTGCAAATGATTATGAAGAGGTTCACAGAGATTACCCAAAAGGATTTATCCAAAGTCACACAAGTAGTAAGGGGCAGAGCCAGAATTCAAATCCAGGATCCTTGTTTACTAAAATCCAACTCTTTTTGCTGCCCCATTCTTGAGAAAGCTCTTAGGATTTTCCAACCTCCAAATCCTCTCTAAGGTTGGTCACAGTCAGATAAAGATAGGCTGCTCAGAGGGTCTTTGTGAGCTCTGGAAGGCTTGGGCTCTCACTAAAAGAGAAGACAGGATTAACTGGGGCTGTTGGAGCACACAAGAATAGTGAGCATGTATGCTCATGAATTTAGCCATACAGAAGTCCAGACACTTTTTGTCCTTATATTTTGCAAAGGGTTTTTTCCCCTCCATATATCTGGTTCTGAGCAAAACTCAATACACATTTTTATCAGAATAGCTCTCCTCTAATATCCAGTGCCCCTAGGATTTAATAGGGAAATTTTAAATGGATGTCTGGAAGGGTGAGTTGATACCAAAAAAAAAACAACCCTCAGAAGAAGTTGGGGGGGGGGCGTGGTTCATTGTTTGAGACAACATTTTCCAAAGCCACAGCTGGTTTTAGTAGACTCTTCACACTTGCCAGCGTTTCATATACTCTTCCATGTTCACCAAAGAAGAACAGGACAAGACGAACATCTAAAACTGGGCACAAATGTGAGTGTGTGTACACAAACACATCTATAAATGGTAATAATAGCTAGTATTTATATAGCCCTTTTAAGCTTTCAGAGCACCAATATCTAACACCATCTCATTTTATCCTCCTAACAACCCTAGGAAGTAGAAAAGAAGCAAACAAGCATTTATTAAGCACCTATTATGTCCCAGGCATTATGGTACAAATATTATTTCATTTAAAACTCATAAGAACAGGTAGGTGCTATTATAATCCCCATTTTGAAACTAAGGGAACTGAGGCAGAGTCTATGACCTGACCATGATCACACAGTTAGTAGTGCCTGAGGCTGGATTTGAATTCAGTTCTTCTTGACTATAGACCCGGCACTTTTTCCACTGCATGACCTAGCTGCCTCTTATGGTCTGCTTAAAGCTCAGGCTGTCTGGCCTTGCGAGTCAATTTCATTCTGGCCTAGAAGTCAAAAGACCTGCATTCCAATCCTAGTTCAGCCGCTAACTTTCTATGAGATTTAGGAAAGTCACTCACTCCCCCAGGTCTCAGTTTCCTCATCTGCAAAATGAGGGGAAGAACTAGATGATTTCTAACTCTAGCTAACTTGCCGATCCAAGTGACATTATCCTTCCCAGTTCTAACATTCTAGTTTCCATGCCTATGGTGTCTGAGCTAATGTCACATCTGGAATTCATATCCATGTCTCCTGATTCTAGGAATGATTCTCTCTCTAAGATAACATACTCCGTCTCCTATTTTGAGATCAGAGACAATTTTATTATTATTTATATTATGTAATATTTGTATCTCATATATTATTCATAAACATAAATATATTTGTGTTTATTGTTCATATTATCAAGTTTTAAAATCCCATTTTTAGATAATTACTAGCTGTGTGATTCAGAACAAGTCACATAGAACCTTTGTCAACTTTCATCTGTTTTCTCATCTGTAAAATGTGAATGATAGCAACACCTACTTCACAGATTCTACCACAAAGGAACATATTTGCTGCCTGGCATCCCTGAAAGAGCAGTGTTCCTAAGTAGATTCTTTTTGACTATACATTATCTGCAAGAGCAGGTCCAAAAGTAGGTCCTGAGATGGTCAGTTTACTAAGAGTTGGTGGCTTCTGATGAAATCTGACAGCTTGGCCTGTAGAGTTATTCCTCAGGGTGTGCTGTGTCCCAGCTCCCATCCTCACCCTTTCCTTTTGCCAAGTCAAAGGAACAACCAGTGAAAACTCAAAAGTTATGTTTTCAATAGTATGAAGGAAAGTGGGCAAATTGTCTAACTATAGGAACCTTATCCAGTTAAAGGTGTAACTTAGCTCAATTACAAATCACAGCAATTCCATTCTACAGACATGTATTCAGTGCCTGCTATCTGCGATATCCTATGTTCAGTGATAAATATATAAGAATAAATATGAACTAGACCTCAAGAACCTCGCAACCTAGGGATGGGGTGGAGAAAAGATAGGAAGATACATGTATATAAATAATCATAATACAAAGTGGAGATTTCTTCATCTGCAAAAGGAGGTGAGACTAGATGGCTTTATATTCCTTACAACTCTAAGTCTATGAAACTATGATCTTAAGTGTTAGGGAGAGGTGTAAAGAGGTAGACAGAGACAGACAGACAGACGGACAGATAGATAGATAGATCATAGATAGACAGATAGATAAAAAAGCATTTATTGGATCTTAACCATGTGGTAGGCACTGTACTAAAACAGACAATCCTGGACTTCAAAGAGCTTACATTCTAATGGAAGATAACACATAAATGTGTGCTGAACAGGGGAAAAGTGGAAAACGGGCCCTTCCCAGAGGCATGGTGGGAAGACTGCAGGAAGTGGCATGGCAGCCTGGTTCTAGTCTAGATGTGGCAAAAGTCTCCAGGAGAGTTCAGGTCCAACCAAATTGCTATGGGACATTTGAGGAAGGAGTGATTGCTTTCAGATGGAGTGGTCAGAGAACGTGTTTTGGAAGAAGTGACACCTAACCTGGATCTTAAAGAATGAAAGGACTGAGCTGGAGGTAGGGACCGGAACCGTGGCATGAAAGACCATGTGAAGACCAGGATGGGGAGTGATTCGCCCAAGGTCACAAAAGTTAGTGGCAGAGTCAGGATTCAAACTGAGATGCCCTGATCTCATTCTTAAGCATCACATCCAATTTATGAAAACTCTTTTTAGAAGGCTTGTTCCAAAATTATTAGAAGGAACACAAGTACAGTTGTGGTAAACAGCTCCTGAATCCTTGCTTCCCTCTATGGTTTTCCCTTCCCCTACAACCAGACCATTAGGAGATATTTTCCAGCCCTGCTGTTGGGCTGGGCATTTTTTAGTTTTGTGGTTGGGATGAGTGATCTCCAGCCAGAGGCTCAGTGCACAAACTCACATTCCAGTCTCCTTGGGCAACCACAGCATCACTTCTCATTCCCCCAAGTCATCACTTTGAAGAAAAGGCAAGGTTTTTCAGAATCCAATTCGAGAAAATCAAGGCAGGCCGAAGCAAATGAGTTTGTCTGATGGCAGAATAAGGGATAAGCACTGGGGAGAACAGCAGCTGACACTTTTCTGATGCTTACAAAAGCCTCAAAATAGACAGGGAATTAATTATCCTCCTCATTTCACAGATGACAAAACCAAGGTTCAGAGAGAAGTAACTTAACTACAGTTGCATAGAAAGTAAGCCGCAAAACCCATATCTGAACCCAGGTCTCTTCACTCCAAGTTCAGTGCTATATCTAACACGGCAGGGTAAAAATGTAGAGACAATTAACATCTAATATCAATTCATTTCTTCAGGTTTCATCAGACATAAGAGCTCACAGGCTTAACTGTTCCCAGTCCTGCTATGAAGAAATTATGGGAAAATTCAAGGGTCAGTTTAAAACAATGATTATTCCTATTTTATTATATAGGGTGCTTGAGTAATAATAATAGTGTCATCTATGCTATAGAACTGCATCTCAGAGTTTTAATGGGCTAAGTTCAACCTTTGGGGCTGCTAAATAAAATGATTAAGGTAATTTTTCTTACTTTTCTAATGAGCCATACTACCCCCAAACTCTTATACAATTTCATAGACATATGACTGCATTAGAGTTGATCTCTTCCTTGGTTCCCAAGGGAAAAGCACTCAGGGCTACTGAAGATTCAAGCAAATTTCCCCTCTGGCTAGTCTGGCTTTCTTTAGGGATCTACGTAATCTATAATTAAGATCTTCCTTTGAGGGGGATTACTAGAGAGATAACCCTTTCCCAAACCTATATAATACTCATGATGTACAGTATGGTGAAAGGCAAGATTCAAGTTTTCTTCTCCAACATTACAGCTCTACCCTGAGATATTCTTTGGTTTCAGCTCCTACTTAGTTTTACTTGGTCAAAATTTTAATAGATTAATCATACTTCTTATTTTAAGAGATCTCCAAGTAGTGTCAAACTTACCTTTCTTGTCTTTCTGCTTCTAGATTTCCTTAATCACATATCTACAAGTGAATCATTAGGAGATTTAATAATGGAAGTATAGTTGTTTACAAATGAGCAATAATAGCCACCAAATCTTTGAGAATCTCTCATTCTTGAAGATTCTCTGAATGTGGGTGGAGGATGACTGTGACTGTCTTCTCTGGGTCAGAAGACTGTCTTCTTTGTTGAGATATACCAACCAACCCTGATAATTCATGTCTCCAGCCACTTAATCCTCAGGCTGTTGAAAACTTCCAGGGGTCCCTGAGATTTACTGGGACAAATATGCTCGAAGTGATTGAATTCCTTCGGGCAGGTGAAGGCTATCTTCATCTCTTCTTCTGCCATTGGGATATAATAGTATAAATAAACCAATACTGGTGTAGGAGGAAAAACCCTTGATCAATTGAGTCTCTCCAATCCACTTGATGAAATGTTAGGGCATGGACGTTTTTAGAAAAAGACACCGCTTTGGAGCTGAATAGGACATATGCTCTGGCTCCTGGCTGGAGGACATGAGCTTTGCTGGGATGACACATGAATTCCTTTGGACCCTGTGACAGAAGATTTGTGTTATCAGGACACAGTAAGGAAAATAAACTCTTGTAAGACAAATTCCTTTTGGAAAAGCCACTCCCCTTACTAGCCTATAAGAAGCATGAGGAGAAATTGCTCCATCTCTTTGGGGTAATCCTTCTGTTTTGAGATTATTTTTGAAAACTTTATCTCCCTTGAACTTCCAGCAAGGATAAGGAGGATTTTCCCTCTTCCCCTCTCCCAATGACAATGGTAGCTATAAGCACATCAATCAATCAATAAACAAACATTTATTAAGTGCTTACTATGAACCAGAGATTGTACCTTTAACTCTACTGATATAAAGAATGGCAAAAGGACTCCCTGCCCTCAAGGAGCACACATTCCAATGGGGAAAAAGAGGGACACCATGTAAATATGGACAATATATGAGATACATACCAAGTAAAAGGAAGTTAACTTTAGAGAGAGACTCTAAAAGCTAGAGTGATGTGGAGGGAGAGAAGACCAAGAAAGTCTACTGTAGGAAGTGACATTTGAGTCCTGAAGAAATCTATGCACTCTAAAAAGTGGAGGGATGAAGAAGAAATATTCTAGAAATGGGATCAGTCAGTATAAAGAATAGTAAGCAGACCAATGTGACTGGGTCATAGACTGCATGGAGGAGAATAAAGTGGAAAGATAGGAAGAGGTCATAGATTATGAAGAGCATGGCAGAAATAACGTGTGCTTGTCTGGGTGAGCTAGAATCCATGGTTGCCTTCTTCTTTTATTTTTCTGTCTTCCTTTCTTTCTATCTGAGGAGAAGAGAGGCTCCTGCAGCAAATAACTCAAGAAAGCTACCCATGGATGATCAGTCGATCTCAGTCTTGTGAGCTGCTCAGACAATACAGAGTGTATATGAAATCAACTGTTGAACAGTCCCACAAAACTTTCTTTACCTTCTAGAGGAAAAGAGGATAAGAATTATAGGACGTTTGAGATATTTTGTTTACTTTTGTTTTTAACTGCTAAGCATTTTCTGTGGTTGGAGGCAATTAGTAGCTGTCCTATACCTGATATATATATTGTACATAAGAGTACCTTTTCTTGAAAGGATCTTGTTACTTGTATTTTGGGGAGACTCTGGATATGAGCCAAGTTTAAGCTTGCTTTTAGAGCAGCAGTTCTCAAAGTGTGCTACAGGGACCCCTGGGAGTTCTTTAAAACCTTTCAGGGGGTCTACATGACCCAAATTGTTTTCATAATAATACCAAGACATCCTAATTTCCGATGTGGCAAATATCAAAAGATATAATCTACATAAACAAAATCCTCAATAATTTTTAAGAATGTAAAGGAATCCTGAGATCATAAATTTGAGAATTACTATTTAAGAGATATCCCCAGTGTTACTCTGGGGTGAGAACAGAGCCAGAGAGAGAAAAACCTCAGTCTGACCACCTCTTCTATAAAGTCAAACCTTTCACCCCACCCAATGAATCCAACTTCAGGTGAAACCACAGCTGGAGCCCCTTCTGTGGGCTTGGAGTACACTGGGTCTCACAGTACACTGAAAACACTGGCTGCCTAGAAACTAGCCCAAGCTATCTTAAACTTCTGGCATACCATACTGTGCTCTCTTGTTCAACATCCAAAAGTTCAATAGACTCAACGAGGTAAAATGTGTAACTTTCTGGATTTGTCATTGAAACACTTAGATAGATCCTAATCCTGGCTCATCTATTGATAATCTGGGTGACTTTGGGCAAATTACTTAACTTCTCTGGGCCGTTTTCCTCATATGTAAAACAAAGGGATTAGGCAGGAAAACCCTTCCAGCTCTAAATTTATGATCCTATGAAGTAATATGATTCTTCCTGTCTTCTTCCATATATTTACTAGTAGAGGTGATTTATATTAATTGCTAGGCTCCACAATGGTGCTGTTGACCATTGTTTGACACAATGTTGCTTCTGAGGTCTTCCATCATAAATAGGAAAATCTTCTGTGACTTTTCTCAAAAGAGCAGGAAGGAGTCAATAAAATGTATTTTATTGGTTTCTCCTCGGGCACATCCTACATCCTCTTCATGCAGTACACACCTATCCTCTTCCTGAGCTGCTCCCTAAACCGGTCCTTTATTCTTCAAGCACTGGAGAGCCACCAAAGTTAAACAAGTGCGGGGGAGAGTCAGTACAAAAGCATGGAGATGGAATCTTGGATGGAATCTTCATATCCTTATCATTTAAATCATATGGCACTCCTTTAACAATTTTCTCTGCGTCTCTAGGTACGTCACTACTCACCATTGCTCTAAAGAGTCAGCACCTACTTATACTATTCATTTCAGTTCCCATAATCATAGCATTCAAAACAATACAATTGAAATAAATACTCAAAGCACACAACCAAACAAAAATTATCTTAAAGCAAGTGATATGACCTCTGAAGGACACACCTCAGAAAACGTGGTTATCTAATCACAGACTGAAAATATGAAAAATAAATGCTTTTCTCCAGTGGATCCTGTCAGTGATAGCATCTAAGATGAAGACACTAGATGAATTCCTACAATATCATACTTTGAGGAATTCCCTAATTTGTACTTTTGGTCCCTCAGACAAGAGGTATAGCCCCTAGGTTCAAGGTAAGCACTTTGTGGGTCCTTATCTATTCAAACAATCCACTTCACCAGTACTTAATTTTTCCAGCCACTCAGAGGTCATAATCAGTTCCAAGCAAATGCAATAATAGCATAAGAAAAATAGCAGTCAATGTTAATCGCTGCCAGGTTCAGCTCCAACGATTTAAGAAATTCTCCCTGCCTCTCATTCCTGGATTAAACTCGAGACTCAACTGAAATGCCTCTTCTACTCTACCATCTTTGGGTTTAAAGCACAGGGTTTAAGCTATGGACCTTTCAGAAAGGCAAAACCCTGACACATCAAAGCGTCATTAGCCTAGGTAACAAATCCTCAGTGGTCTTCCTTCCGACAAGGAGAGCCCATATGTTTTCAGAGTCTTGGTTGAAATAAGTGTTTACTCTACAAGAGGAGATTCCCGGCCCCAAGTGCCAGCTTCTTTGGCATACAGAGGAGGGCTGGATAACTAGCACCCAAAGGCTTAAAATTATCATTAACATGCTTAATAAAGACAGGGTCTCAGTCAGAAACCTCACTCTGACGTAAAATTAAAAATTCTTCATGGCTCCCTGCTTACTGCTTAGTTGTTAAATTGTACCCAATGCGCATCAGTTTAGCATATGCCTTTCCGACAAACTGCAGAAAGTTTGGGAACATCCATTTTTTCAGCCCTATTATTTTGGTCTACTATACAATTAGGTGGCACAATGGACACAGTCCTGGACCTGGAGTCAGAAAGACATGAATTCAAATCTGGCCTTAAACACTCTGTGGTCCTGGGCAAATCAGTAGACATGAATGAAGGAGCTGCTTTAAATAGGATAGGAAGCATGGAGTATAAACTAAGGATATGATTTATTAAGACACACTTACCCAGAGACAATGAGCTCTCAACTTGGGATCTATGAGGTCGATGGATAGATTTCTTGGGGGAGGGGTACATGAGGTAAATTTGGATGAGGAAAATTATGTATTTTCATTCAAATGGAATTTCATTCATTTGATTTCCTTTGTAATCCTATATATTTCATTTTATGTGTTTCAAAACATTATTCTAGGGGCAGCTAGGTGGCGCAGTGAATAGAGCACTGGCCCTGGAGTCAGGAGGACCCAAGTTCAAATACGACCTCAGACACAACACATTTACTAGCTAGTGTGACCTTGGGCAAGTCACTTAACTCCAATTGCCTTGCCTCCCCCCCTCCAAAAAAATAATATTCTGGGAAGGAGTCCATAGGCTTTGTTAGACTGCCAAAAGGGTCCATGACACAAAATAAGGTTAGGAATCCCTGCCCTAAGCTCATGACGGAGAAATGACACTACCTACAAGTGGATGGAGTCAAGGAGTGCATTATAGCCAAAGACCTGAGAACCAGAGAGAAGCATGGAGAACTTTGCATTTAGTATGATGCAAATGAGAGTGGGGCTATACACTTGATTAAGATCATATACTCTGGGGGCGGCTAGGTGGCACGGTGAATAGAGCACCAGCCCTGGAGTCAGGAGGACTTGAGTTCAAACCTGACCTCAGACACTTAACACTTACTAGCTGTGTGACCTTGGGCAAGTCACTTAATCACAATTGCCCTGCCCTCCCCTCCCCCCTCCAAAAAGCAAAAAAAAAAAAAAAAAGAGCACATACCCTGGTCCTAAATATTGATTAAAGTCAGACACTGGTCACAGTCTCTCCCCTCTCCTCTCTATCACCCATACTATAATGTCATTATATGTTACGGAATTTAGTTACATGTCAGGGATATGACTTAGATTTAGCATTTATTATGTTGAAAATATCCACAGGAGGTACTGGATTAAGTTTATCTCAGTCACCATCTTTGGCAGAATGAAGAATGGACCAGAGGACTCAGATGCCTGGGTCAGTTTCAGACTTATCTGCATAGTACTGACAGGTGAAGAAGTCTGTGGAGACAGGGGCAGGGAAAGTTCAGTCTTATATTTGCCTTCTATGATCAACACTGCAGGACATTAGTTCCCAGTGAAAAGAAGTCTATAGTTCCCCCAGTGCCCAATGGGAAAGATGGTATGGAAATGTTCTCTCTAGGATCACACCACAAATGAATAGTTTTACAAAAGGGAAGAAGTTTGTAGCAAATGTGCTGGAGACATATTCTAGCTCAAAGAGACACTATGTGGGTCCCAAAGAAAGGATGATATATACCAGAACTAGCTGGATCTTCAAATTGGATCTCATGGGACCACAGATGCCTGTGTAGGAAACCAAACATCTGATAGGATGCCAGATGTGGAAATGGCAAGAATCAATTCATGATCCTATGAGTTGCCTGGTAAATACTGAGTTATATGAGCCCAGTTCTGAGGACATTGAAAAGGGTTGAATTTTACTTTCCCTGCCCTACCCCATCCACAAAGCCCAATTTGTCACAAAGCAAAAAACATGAAAAGCAGTTCTAGGTTTTGGTGGGTCTGCACTTTCAGTGTGCCCAATGACAACAGGTCCAGATGAAGGAAGGAAATGTTTATGTATGCTACACCAAATGGGCATCAAATACCGTGTGTACTTAATTAAATTATTAATTAAATTATTAATTAAAATTAATATTAAAATACCATATGCATCTCCTGACTCAGGTAAGAGAAAAATTCTTTCAGAAAGAAATTAATTTAAAACTAGCACAAATGGAATGGAATGTGGTATAATGAGGGGGAAATGATGGATTTGAGGTCACAAGACCTGGGTTCAAATCCTGACTGCCAATTATTACAATATGTGGTCTTCGGCAAATCACTCAACATTCCTCCTGGGCCTCAGTTTCTTCATTTGTAAAAATAAGCCACCAAGTCCCTTTAGATTCTAAATCTATAATCCTATGAGCTCCCTGGTAAGTATTGAGTTATATGAGCCCTGAGGACATCAAAAAGGGCTGCATTTTACCTTCCCTGCCCCATCATGTCCACAAGACTCAGTTTATCTCAAGGCAAAAAAAAAAATGCCAGCTTCATGAAGAAAACCCCTAACCATACAATCTAAAGGGATGGAGCTCCCCTCATGACAGATCTCAAAGTAGTGGTGAGATGACTTGTGAGGGATGGACTTAATAACAAGAGCTAACATGCACAGAGCACTTCAGCATTTACAAAACAATTCACATATATCATCTGATTTAATCTGCACAACAGCCCTAGAAGTGACTGCTATTATGGTTCCCACTTTATGGATGAGAAAACTAGGACTAAGAGAATTAAGCTACTCGCCCAGGGTCACACAACTAATTAGTGTCTGAGGCTGGTTTTGAACTCAGATCTTCCTGACCCCAGGTCCAGCTCTCTATCCACTATGTCATCTAGCTGCCCCTCATAAGGAATTTTTTTTTTGCAGGGCAATTGGGGTTAAGTGACTTGCCCAAGGTCACACAGCTAGTTTTTGTGTTAAGTGCTGAAGCCAGATTTGAACTCAGGTCCTCCTGACTCCAGGGCCAGTGCTCTATTCACTACACCACGAAGCCACCCCCCCTTATAAGGAATTTCGTAAAGAGGATTCTAGTTTCCCACTACAGATGAGTATAGAAGATCCCCTCTGTAGCCACTTCCAGTTCCAAGATTTTATATTCTTTGTTCATCCTAAGGTCTTCTCAGCTCTGACCATCTGTGATTTTGTTTTTTTTTTTTTAGAGTAACAAAACATATCTTACCAAAACATCAGATTTATATGTGTTTCCAGATAAGTCACACACAATGGCCAAAAGTTTTATTCTCACAGGCAAGTTTCTAAACTTGACAGTAGAATAACAACATTATTGATGATGGCAATAATTTTTTAAATATTCCTGATTTTGCTCAAATACTTAAACTTAACCATTTGGCTAAATGATAAACATTCTAAAATTAACTGGATAGCTGCTTTGACCTATGCAAATAGCATCACCATAGTAATAGAAAAGATCATAATCATATCACATTATGAAAACATGACATCATTTGATCCTCCTGACAACCCTATGGAATAGATGCTACCACTATCCCATTTAAGAGATGAAGAAACTGGGGGTGAGAGAAGTCAAGTGATTCATGAATTGTTACATCGCCAGTAAGCATCTAATGGCCTTCTTGACCCCCAATCAAGCATTCTATCCACCATTAAATGGGAAAGGAAGCCCAAAGAACTTAAATGCCTTTTTTTTTTAAAGAAACAGCCCTGTAGCTAACCATAACACCTACCTTCATTCACAGTACTTATCCTTGAACTTGAGGTACATGGCTTTCAAATAAAGAGACAATCGTCCCATTGGAATAATTACATCAAGGCTCAGAACGTTGTAGAGTCATTAAATGAAATTAATGGTCACTCAAAAGACTTGATCCAAACTTTTCACTCTGGAAAAACAAAGCGGATGAAGATGAATATTGCCTAGACTAAATTATGCAGTTGTATGGACAACATATAGAACTCATCCATCAATATATTAAATACTTTTGGGGCAGATACTTGTGAGTTGGAACCAGAGTTAAAGAGGAAGGGAAATTGCAAACATTATTTTAATCATTCCAAGCTTCTCACTAAAACAAATGCCTATATTTTTAGATATTATTATTCTTCTAGTGATGGATGGCTTTGAGTTATAGAACAGTGTATCCAAGGAACTGAGTTTGAAGAGTACCCAAGGACAAAAGAGAGACACATGATGGGTGAGATCAGGTTGCAAAACATTTTTTAGAAAGGAATTATGCAGAAGAAGAGGGTCTAGAAGATGCCATTAAAGAAATGTGTAATTAAAAAGAAGATGGGTTAGGCCTGTGGCAAGAGTGAGGGACTCATTAAATTATCTACTGATTATCTTCACAAAGCCAGGAGAATTGAAGGAAGGTACCAAGTCTTTTGGATCAACCCCCTGTATGAAAACCCATGGGTGAGAACCACAAAGGATAGGCTGGCATGGATGTGTAACAATCTGCATCACTGGAAGAAATATCTATATCAATTACATCACAAATCCACTGGTAAATCAGAATATTATCAGGTCACTTTGGGAATATTATATTCAATGGCAGAAACAAGAATAATGAATAGAAATTACAAAGAAATGGGGGGAGGCTAGGTGGCACAGTGAGTAGAGCACCTACCCTGGAGTCAGGAGGACCTGAATTCAGATCCAGCCTCAGACACTTAACACAAAAACTAGCCGTGTGACCTTGGGCAAGTCACTTAACCTCAATTGCCCTCCAAAAAGCAAAAAGAAATTACAAAGAAATGAATATACAGTTCATGTAAGGAAAAACTTCCTTACAATTGGATGTATCCAAAAATCAAATAGCCTGGTGGTGAATTCCTCCTCCCTAGAGGCCTTGGAGAAAAAGATAAATGACCACTTATTGAGTGTGAATGGGTCAGAATAGATGGCCACTGAGGTTCCTTCTGACTCTAAGATTCTGTGATTCTGTAAAACCATGGTGGGGAAAACACTAAAAGTTGAGGTATACCATTGCTTTCAAGCAGTTTCATAACAACACAGATGATCCTTCTAGCTTCTGCTCACGTACTACAAAAGTGACTGAGTTCGAGGTATAGACTTGCTAAAGTGTATTTAATCTCCAAAAGGCTGAAGATGGTCTGGGCTTTTATTCCATGATATGTCTAGGACTGTATCCATTCATTGCCAACAAAAAAGAAAGAGATCTTGGCAGATCAGAAGAAGTGATACCCATGAAGTTCAGAGTGAATTTAAATATTATTCATGGCATAGAGCCTCGTCCATTCTCTGGCTGTTTCTATGGCTTGGGCTTCATCGGTCTTCCACTGCTCTGCTACATCGTTTGCTAATGGATCATCTGGATTGGGGGCACTTAACAAAGCCTGGATTGAGAGCAGAACTGTGAGGATCTGTAGTGCTGGAGACCATTTATCTTTCAAAATATCTAAACATATTCTTCCCAACTTATCCACATTAGGGTGATAAATTTTGGTGATGAAACGTACTTTAGGAGCTGTCATTGGGTATTCTTCGGGAAGGAAAAGTTCAAGTTTAAAAGTCCCTCCTTCAAAGGGGGAATCCTGTGGCCCTGCAATGGCCACGTGAAAATGACGTGCGTTGATCTCATCAGGTTCTGCTTTTATCCCAGGAACCGATTCTGCCATTAAACCCTGAATTTCCTTGACAATTCTATGAGACAGCCTGGACATGTTGACTTCTCTAGACTTCAGCCTCCGGTGACAATTTGTGTTTTAAAGGTCCTTCCAGCTGTGACCCTCCATGCTTTATGTCCTAACGGCCCTCCTAGCCCTGACATTCCATGTTCTACATTCTAAATTCCCTCCTAGCTTTGACATTATATGCTCATCTAAACACAGAATCTTGGAGTTGAGTAACAGAGGCCATCTAAATAAGATTCCTCTCTAGAAATTGGTGACAGGTGGCTATTCAACCTCTGAAAACCTTCAGTGATAAGAAATCTACTACCTATCACAGTCACACATTTCATTTTTGGACAGCTCTTTTGATCAGTCCAGAAATCTTTCTTTCTATATCTTCCACCACTTAGTCATAAGTTCTGTTCTCTTGGGTCAAGCAGAACAATTCTAGTCCCTCTTCCATATTACTGCCCTCCAAATACTTGCCATCATCCTTTCTCCTCCCTGCTGCAAACCAAGTCTTCCCTTTTCCAGGATAAATATAACCAGTTGCTTCAATCTATCCTCCTTTGGCATAATCTCCAGTCTTTTAGTCATCTTTAACATCCTTTTGCGAATATATTATAGCTGAGATCCTTCTTAAAATGTGGAACCCAGAACTGAATCTAATATACTCCGTATGTGTGGCCTTGTCGGGGCAGAGCAGAATGGATCTATCACCCCACCCTGCTATGACTCTCTTGAAGAAGGTTAGGATCACACTGGCTTTTTGGATTGCAGAATTACATAGCTGACATTTTAAATTCCCTAAATGTCCCAAGTCCTATTTAGCATGCCTCCCTTGCCCTGCTTGTGAAACTGAGTTTTAACTCATGTTTAGGAACTTTATAATTATCTCTATTAAATCTTAATTAGATTTAGCCATCATTCTAGCTTATTATATTTGAGATCCTATCATCTTACATGCTACCTTCATGTAATCTGTGATTTTCATTAGCGTTTCCTTTGATCAGCACTGTGATGTAATGAATAGAATACTGGATTTGAAGTCAGGACAAAGGAAGCCCTAGTTGGGAATCCTGCCTCTGGCACTTCCTAGCTTTGTGACCATGGGTGAATCATTTAACTCTGAACTTCAGTTACCTCAATTACAAAATGAGGATAATTGTACCTGCGGTCCTACCTTACGGGATTGCTGTAAAGTTCAAATGAGATAATATACAAAAAGTGAAATTATAAGATACAAGACTTCAAGGAACATAAAGTCTCCCACTAAGTTGATCTATTCAGAGTGTTTATTGATAGTGTGCAAATTCCTAATGAACATTTATACAAAAATGATACATGATATGAGCCCTCTTCCTCTCACTGTCATCCTCAAGTACCTGCTTTAGCCGAGGTAGGAGAAGGGAAGCTATCTGGAGTCTAAGTGAAGCCCAGGCAACTAACAAGTTCTGAGTCATAGGATTATGGGCCTAGAGCTAGAAGGGGACTCAAAGACCATCTGTCCAACTTCCTTGTTTTGTAGATGAGAAAAATCGATAAAACTTCCAGATGGAAGTCCAGCAGAGATCTAGTGATTTGCCCAAAGTCAAGCAGGTATAAATGGCTGAGCTAGGATTCAAACCCAGGATTTCTGCTGACAATCCATTGTATCTCTTTGCTCCCATAATGTTAGGGAGCTGTGGTGGCTTATGCTTAGGTGGACAAAGGGAGCTGCATGTACCAAGTGAGTGGGGACAAACCTCCCTTGTGCTAAATACTCCAAAGCTAAACACGAGTGGTAGAATCAGGTAAGATTCAAGGACTGTACCTCTCTCCTATGCCTCCAGGTGAAGGGGCTCATCTAATGAGTCTGCATCAATAAGTGTCATTTATTATGTATGCCTTAATTGAAGTCATTGATGAGTATGACGAATGGCATGAGGCCAAGAACTTCCAATAATAGCTATCATAGACATAGAGCTTTAAAGTTTTCAAAGTGCTTTATAAATATTATCTCATTTGTTCCTCATAACAACTCTGGGAGGCTGATATTATTTATTATTATCCCATTTTTATAGATGGGGGAATCTAAGGAAGACAAAGGGTTTAAGTGATTTGCCCAGGGATACATACGTAGGAAGTGTCTGAGGATGGATTTAGAACTCAAGTCTTCCTGACTCCAACTCTTACACTATATGTCCTTCACCAGAAACCTGTGATCTAAGTCCCAAGGCCCCGTCTGTCTCTAATATTCAATGCTCTAAGGCAGTGGTTCTTAACTTTTTTGGTCTTAGGAACCCTTTACACTCTTGTAAACACCAAAGAACTTTTGTTTATGTGGGTCATAACTATCAGTATTTATTGTATTAGAAATTAAAACATAACATTTTAAAAATATTTATTAATTCATTACAAATAGCAATAACAAATCCATTACATATTAACATAAATAACATTTTTATGAAATAAAAACCTGGTTTTCCAAACAAACAAAAAAAAGTGAGACAAGTGGCATTGTTTTACATATTTTTGCAAATCACTTTCATGTCTGACTTAATAGAGGACAGCTGGATTCTCATATTTGCTTCTGTATTCAAATTGCTGCTATATGTTATTTTGATTGGAATATAAGAAGAAAGCCCAGAATCACACAGATATGCAGTTGGGAAAAGGAGGAGTACTTTTATAGGCAAAAAATCTTAGTATTATTATTCTGAAAATTGTTTTGACTGTGGTGACTCCCTTGAAAGGATCTTGGGGATCCCCAAGGGTCTGTAGCCTATATTTTAAGATCTGATGTCCTAAGGTAATTCTCTAAAACTATAAATTGCAGAACAGTCACCAGTCTGCAATGGTAGAAGTTTCATAACCTGGAGTTTCCTATAAAAATAAATAAATTCTGCTTACAGCATTCAGATCTTTGAGATCTCTTTACAATTTGGCACATTAAAGAGAGGAAATTAAACGATCCATTAAATCATAGTTTTGCTATGGATTCAGACTGGGAGCACTCTAGATGATCAAGTTCTATGTCTCCTTCCAACATTCTAGGTTCTAAGTTCTAGATTCCCTCTCTTTTCTGATATGCTATGGTCTAAGGAATGTACTAGCTCTGGTATTCCAGAGCTGTTTTAAGGTACCTTCCACCTCTGAAACTCTCTGTTTAAGAATCTCTGTATCTGGAAGGAAACTACTAGATATGTACCAGAATGTTTCCTGGTCAAATAGTACTCTGGGTTTATTATTAATTCTCATTATTTTAGTTTAGTGATTTTTCAATTGGGTCCAACTCTTTATGACCCCATTTGGTGTTTTCTTGGCAAAGACACTGAAATGGTTTGTCATTTTCTTCTTCAGTTATTTTCAGATGAAGAAACTGAAGCAAACAGGGTTAAGTTACTTGCCCAGGGTCACACAGTTTCTAAGTGTCTGAAACCAGATTTGAACTCAGGAAGAGGAGTCTTCCTGCCTCCAGGCCCAGCACTCTATCTACTGAACCACCTAGCTGCCCCACTATTATTATTACTATTATCAATTATTACTAAGCAGGAAAGGGTTAGAATATAAACTTAACAATGAATCACATCTGTTGTCCAGCAGTTCTATTAAAGGATGCAGACTGGGCCTAGTTTTCTAACTAAGCCACATTACTCCCAGGATTGTCTTTGGGGGTAACAACTGATCCTGTCTGGGGCTATCCCAGCCAAAGGAATGGAGTCTGTTCCCAAGGGCAAAGGACAACATTGCGGAGTTTTTAAAACTCTGCTGCTTGTGTTACACAAAATCTGCAGAGTCAAACACATTCTTTTCATATTTTCATGACCTTTGGGAAAGGGAGTCGGTTGGCAACTGGGCTTTGACATTTGTGATCTGCTGAATGCTAAATGATAACAGGAGAAGCTATTGGAGGAATGCTGTACAATTCACAAAGTACTTACCTGGCCAAAGCCCTATGAGGATAGCGTGCAAAGATTTTCATCCCAGTATTGTAAATGAACAAATTGTAAAGAGGATGTGACTTGACCAAGGTAACGGAACTACAAAGTGGTAGAATTGCAATGTAAACCCCGCCAAGATTTTTCAACTCAGAAGACTCTTAGGCAACTACTCTATCCTCTCTTGGCCTCAGTTTTCTCATCTGTAACATGAGTGCATGGACTAGATCAGGGTATCAAAGGGAATCCAGGCCACTAAAATGTGTGTAAGAATCTATACCAGTGACATACTGATCTATGTTAAGATGTTAAAGTCATCTACTATCTATTGTATTTTTATTAATTCATTAAACATCTTCTAATTTCATTTTAATCTGGTTGGGGCAGCACTTGGGAATATTATGGGCCACAAACCCCCAATTTCTCCATCTGTAAAGTGAAGATAATAATACTTGAACTGAGAGACAGCACTAAGTAGCAGATAGAGAAAAGGTCTGGAGGTCAATAACATCTGGCTTCAAGTCTTGCCTCAAACATACTTACTACAGGACCACAGACAAATCACTCAGTCTTTGTGGTGCATTGGACAATCCTCTAGAACTATAAAGTACAAATGATCACCTTTCATCCTGATTCCTTATACCCATGAGGTAGCTAGATGGTACAGTGCCTAGAGTAGGGTCAAGATGATCTGAGTTCATCCAGCCTTTGGTACTTACTACCTGTGTAAACCCTGAGCAAGTCACATAACCTCTGCCTGCCTTGGCTTCCTTATCTATAACATAATAGCACCTACTTCCCAGGGTTGTTGGGGGGATCAAATGAGATAACATTTGTGGAGTGTTTTGTAAATCTTAAAATACTCTATAAATGTTAGCTATCATTTTTTTAACCTTTTTAACATTCACTTCTAAAAATTTTGAATTCCAAAGACTCTCCCTCCCTTCAGCCCCTTCCTCACTGATTGAGAAGTCAAGAGATACATCAATTATACACGGGAAGCCATACAAAATATATTTCCATTTTTAGCTATTATTATTAAAACACAAATCTGAATTCCTCCGTCTCCCAGAAATACATACACTACCTACCTTATGGAGTTATTCTGAAGAAAGTGCTTAGCACATAATAAACACTTTACAATCACTTGTTGAATTGAACTGAAGTGTTTTGTAAACCAGAAAACGCTGTGGAAATGTGAGCTATATTATTACTATGAATCTTCACAGTCATATCAATAACAGAGAAGAGTTGTTTACTTTCCCACACCATTTGCCTTTGCCAAGAAGCCACCCCATCAGGCTAGCCTAGGAGCTCCTGGAAAGCCACTGGAGTTTCCTTAATGATCTCCTTAACTAAACAAATCAGTAGTTGGTTGGACTGCCTGAGAGCAAACACTTTCAAGTGGCATTCAATCCTCTCAAGTTTTCAATGCTCCACTGGCTCCTATAAGACACATTGGTCAGGTTAGGGTTGTTGGCAGTCCCTGCCATGTGCTGATCCTCTTATGGGAAGGGCTTATGATTTCAGTATACAAAGCCCCACAACACGAAGAGTAGTCCCCATCTGGCCTGGTTCTCCTCAACTCCATCATTAGCCTTTTGTTTATAAGGAAGAATGAAGGCCACTTTTGAAGATATCCAAAAACACAGAAAACAAAACAAACCGCCATCGTTACAGACAGTGAGCTAAGCCCATCTCCAGGATCTGCAGTGTCTGGTAAAAACACACCCTCTACTGGGCATTTATTTTCATTATTTATGCTAAAAACAATCTACTCCTTGTTTTCATGCACCATCTTCTACATGAAGCCCTGACCGATTTCCTTCATGTACTAGTGCCCTCTCTCCCAAGCTATCTTGTATTTAACTACTTTGTATACATTTGTAATTATTCATTTCCTATTTAAACTGGGTACATTTAGATATGTTCTTGTCTGCTCCCATTAAAATGTAAGATCTCTACTGTGAATCAGAAAAGCAGTTTGGGATTAAACACATAAAGTAACTAAAGTGTCCATATCCTTTGACCCAGAAATTTTACCCTACTGATGAGAAGCCCCATATACAGTTTGAGTGACATTATAGGAGCTCCATTTCTCTGTTCAAAGGGAGGGAAAGTCTATTACATCAAAATCAAGAACACTATGGCCATCAGTGGTGACAATGTGTACCTCAACCATTGCAAGCATTATGTATGCCAATATGAACCACTATCCACTTCGTGGCCAATGAGCTGCCACGATGAGAGACCTAGAGCATTCCCTTGCCTACTGGCTGGTCTCCCTGCCTCACATGTCTCTCCACTCCAGTCTGTCTGCCACAAAGCTGCCCACATGATCTACTTACAGAATAAGCATGACCATGCCTATCTGACCATGTCTCTCTCCTTGCCCCTCCCACTCAATAAACTCCTATGGCTCCCTACTACCTTCAGGATCAAGTATAAAATGCTCTGTTTGACTTTTAAAAGCCTTCATGACATGTCTCTTCCTACCTTTCCAGTCTTCTTTCATTTTACTCTTTGCCCCATACTCTACCATCCAGTGACACTTAACTTCTTAGTCTTCTTACATGCCATTCTCCATCTCCCAATAGCTATCACCCATTCTTGGGATGCTCCCCCTCCTCACCTCCATCTTCTGGAATTCTTGGCTTCCTTCAAGACTCCATGCTAATTCCACCTTTTGCAAAAGATCTTTTTTGATGTCCCCCTCACTACAGCCTTCCCTCTGAGATTATTTCCCCTTTATGGTATATGTACAGAAAAGACATTATCTATCATCTATCTAGATTTCTCTTGTGTGTACATAGTTGTCTGTATATTTTCTTCCCCATTAGAATATGAGCTCCTTGAAGGCATTGCCAAAACTCTGCACAACACCCAGCACATAGTAAGAGCTTAATAAATATTTGTTTACTGACCAAAATATTTATAGCAGCACTATAGTAATAGCAAAGAATTGGAAACAAAGTCAATGCTGACCTATGGACGGATGGCTAAACAAATTTTGTTACATGAATGTAAAGAAATATTACCGGGCTCTAAGAAATGGCGAATATTATAAATGCAGTGAAGTATGCAAAGATATCCTCAATTTGATATAGATTGAAGTAAGCAGAGTCAAGAAAACAAAAGATACAATGATCACAACAACATAAATGGAAAGAACAACCACAAAACAATAACAAGTGAGTGTCACAAGCTTATAAATGACAAGCGTGGCTCCAAAGAAAAGATATAAAAAGACACACTCACTCCATTCTTTGGCAGATGTGGGAAGTCCACAAGTATGATACATTGCACATATTTTCAGACCTTTTACTGATGTTTTGATTTTTTTCTTGATTTCTGTAAAAACATTATTTGTTATGAAGGAAAAGAAGAGGAGTTACTGGGAGAAATTTTAGTAATTAAAAAAGATGTCAATAAAAATTATTTTTAAAAAAGAATTTGAACATCGTAAGAGAGGGATTGTTTCATACTTTGAACTTCGTACCCCTGGGGGCCTAGCCTACTGCCTGGAACAAAGTAGGCACTTAATAAATACCAGTTGATTGTCTGATTGTAAAGAAAGAAATAGGTAGAAGACTTATAGAACATCAGAGCTGAAAGGGATTTTCAAGATCATCTGTCAAGGCCATTTGTTTTACAGATGAGGAAGCTAAGGGCCCAAAGAGCCTAGATGGATGTGAGAAGAAAGTACATTTTCAGACATGTGGAATGGCCAATTCAAAGGCACAAAGATGGCAGCTGGAATGCCATATGTGAAAAACAGCAAAGAGGCCCATTTGACTGTGTTAAGAGCATACATAGCATCATGTGTGTGTGTGTGTGTGTGTGTGAGTGTGAGAATCAGGGTTAAGTGACTTGCCCAGGATCACACAGCTACTAAATGTTTAGTGTCTGAGGTCTATTTAGACCTCAGGTCCTCCAGATTACAGGACTGGTGCTCTATCCACTGCATCACTTAGCTGCAAGCCGTACTTAGTCTTTGTTTGGGCCTCGAATGGCTCAGAAATGAACTTAAATAGCAATTGTTTCTGTTTGGGCCAGAAACCCTGAGAGTCTTCCCCTCCCAGATCTTTTTTTTTAAGAGGACATTCTTTGCTTCATTTCCATTTAAGCCTTAATCACTGAATAGGTTTTGTCTCAGTCAAACTAAGACCTGTTAAAAAGCCTTAGTTTGAAAAGGCCAAGGTTCCCCACTGCATCCTGGGCCATCTCTAGTCATTCTGACCTATATCTGGCCACTGGACCCAGATGACCCTGGAGGAGAAAGTGAAACTGGTGACTCTGCACAGACCTCCCTCACTTCAATTCACTTGAAGGTCATGGGTATCACCTTCCTGATGTCATGGTCCTTTTCAAAAAAGAAGGAAAACAGCTAGAGAGTGCTTGTCAGGAGGGATTTGTAAGAAGGGTGAGAAGGTAGAATGGAGTCAAGGTGTGAAACTTTTAAATGCCAAAAAGAGCACTTTATCTGTTACTCTAGAGGTAATTGGTAATTTATTAACTGATGACCTGGAAAGACCTGCCCTTTAGGAAGAAAAATATTTTAGTGTCAGCTAGGTGAAGGTTAGATTGGAGAGGAAAAAAACTTGAGGCAAAGAGACCAGTTAGAAGGCTACTGTTACAAGGTGATGGAGATTGGGGGTTGGGGGAAGGTGGCACTGAATTCATTGTATTCGCCACCTTGTTTCCTTCAAGATTCATCTCAAATTACACCTACTGCAAAAGGCTTTTCCTGGTCCTCCCTTCCCCACCTCTAGTGCTCTTCTTCTGAGATTACCTCCCATTTACACAGTATATGAGGCAGAGAGGTGGTGAATAGTATCTGACTTCAAATCCAGCCTCAGATACTTACTAGCTGTGTGACTTTGGGAAAGTCACTTAACCTCTGTTTGCCTCAGTGTATTTGGTACATAGTAGGTGCTCTATAAATCTTAGCTATTAGTATATAGATGTTAGCTATAATTACTATATTGTATTGTGATGCGTTATTATATATCCTATAAGTTTATATCATTTGTCTGCTCTCTCCCACTGGGCAGCTAGTGGTGCAGTCAGGAAGATCTGAGTTCAAATCTAGCTTCAGATACTCACTAGCTGGTCATATATTCACTGGGCAAGTTCCTTAATCCCTTTTTGCCTCAGTTCCTCATATGTAAAATGGGGACACACTGGAGAAAGAAATGGCAAACCACTCAGGTATCTTTGTCAAGAAAACTCCATGGACAAAGCCCACGGGGTTACATGGAGTCAGATAAGACTGAGCGACTCTCCTATTAGGTTAGGAGCTCCTTATGGGCAGGGACTGTTTTTTTTCATTTCTTTGTATGCCCAACGTTTAGCACAGTACCTGGCAAGCACTTTAAGGCTTGTTGACTGAGTGGAAGAAAGGAAGCATATGCTAGAGATACTGTGGATGCAGAAACAAGATTTAGCAACTGATTGGATACAAAAGGTAGAGGAGAAGGAGAAGTCGAGAACACGCGGAGGAGGTTTCAAACCTGAATGACTGGGAGGTGGTGCCCTGGATAGAAATAGTTAAGCCAGGAAGAAGGGTAGGTGCTGGGAGAGAAGATAATTAGTGCGAAAGAGCGAGCCAGGAATATTGCCATGGCAACTATCCCCATGGCGACCATCCCTATGACGACCATCTCCATGGAGACCGTGCCGGTCCATTCTGAGACGGTGGCCGCGGAGGATCATGTCGATATTGCTTAGAGAAAGGCGATTACTGGCCTGTCTGGGGAGGGCCCCTTTAAGGCGCCGCGGGAGGTTCCTCGCCCCCTCCTTCTAGTCTTCTTTGTCCGCAGTCCCCCTCCCTGCTGCCGCAGCCCAGCCGCAGTCCTTGGGAGAGTGCGCGGTCCTACGGCTGCAGCTCGGACGCAGGTGACTCGCCTCCCCTCCTGCTGCCGGGGTCTCTCTCTCCTCGGCCCGCAGAGCAGTAGGTAGGTGGTCCCATCCCGGCCCCTCGAGGGCCGGCACCTGCAGAGCTGCGGGCGATGCCGCCGCCACCCCCGCCTCCGCCGCGGTCCTGCTTTCCGGGTCCGGGACCCCCGCTGCAGGGAGATGCCTTTCGAGGCCGCCCCTCCGACCGCCCGCAGCTTTGGCCGGACCGTGCTGCCGTGGCTGCGGGAAGAGCCGAGCCTTGATCGTCTCAGCGCCCCCGGCCGTTAGCCCCGTGGCGGCGGCTGCGCCCCCCCCGCCCCTCTTCCCTTTGTGTAGCCGCCATCTTGACCTTGAACTTGACCGAGCGGGTGGCAGCAGGCTAGACGTCCGCTCCCGCCTCTCCTCGCTGCAGCTGCCGCTGGGGCTGCCCGACAATGCCCGCTCGCCTCGGACGCGATGGCCCCCGAAGGAGTGCCCGCAGGCCTCGAGGAGCCCCCGCCAAGCCCGCAGCTGCGACCACTGCCAGCGGTGAGACGGCCCGAGGCGGAGCCCGCGCCCCGCCCTGTGAGCCCCCGCAGCCTCGCGCCCCCCGCCCGGACAGCCTCAGCGCACCCCCCTGACCAGGGTCCAGCCGGAATGACCCCAAACCCCCCCTCCGGCCCCCTCCTGACCCCCCAGACCTGTCCGTTCACTGCCTAAGGCCGCGGACCCGCGCGCCATGGATGGACTCAGCTCCTGTGCATTCTCTGTTCAGTTCCTGTCTTGTCCTGGCTCCCAGCTGCTGCTCCGCCCTCTGCCCGCCCCTGAGCAAGGAACCCACCTAGGGGGTCCTCCTGATGCCCTGCCTCTGACTCCTGGCACCCGACCTGAACTTGCAGCCTGCCTGTTTTCTCCTGTCCTGATGACTGTATAGTCCTCTTCTTCACCGTCTACAAGGGGCGAGCCCCTTCTCTCCCTACGGACTGCGCAGAAGCCTCATCCTCGAGGCCACGGACCTCTCCAGGGACCACAGATGGAGCGCGCCCCCAAGGGTCGCCATCAGGCTTCTGCTTTCCCTTCCCCCCTCTGAAGGACTGCGAGGGGACTCTTTTCACTTCATCCTCAGTCTTGAGGATTTCCCTATCCGTGTTATTATGACTCTCCCCCTCCCCCCCCAATTTAATACAATTTGGCAAGTATTTATTAAGTGCACACTATGTGCTTGGCGCTGGGTACACAAAGACAACAATGAAACATCCCCTTCCCTCGAGGAACGGGGTTATACTGTTTTCCCACTCTCCCGTCCATGGGGAGAGAACTTGTGAGCAAGGTTCGTTAATCTGGAGCTGCAAGGACCTTAAGGGTCATTTAGTGCAAACCTCCAGTTTTACCGGGGAAGGCTGGGGCCGGAGACAGATAAGTGGATTGCCCAAAGTCATGCAAATAGTAAATGACTGACACCAACGGAGTTTGAATCCAAATCCTCTGGCTGCAAATCCACTGCACCATATTGGAAGAAGTGGGAGGGGGGTGGGGGGATGGGGGTGGTGTCTGTGTCTGTCTCTCTCTTGTCTTCTCTGCCCTACCTATGCCCTCCCCTGGAAATCCCAACACCCATCCTTCCTCCCCACCCCCTTCGCCAATCCTGTACCTGTGAAATGTGTATATTTATTCCATATTTATATAGAGAGAAACTCCTTATTTTGGAGAGTGGGGAGCAATTACTGAGCTCCTCAGGACTTGCTGCTAATGATATTTCATTGTGGGAGATGTCTTTATTACTGTCCTCAGATGAAATCCTTGAGGAAGAGAAGAGAATTGAACCCAGGCATCTGGGTTGGGTCAGAAGCAGAAGGAGGCAAGGTGTAGAAGCAAATTTACTAATAATCATAACAGTTCCAAAATGGAATAGATTATCCGAGAAGTTTATAGGTCCCCCCTCCACTCAGGACTTCCAGCAAAGGCTGAATTGCCACTTCTTGGGTATGGTGTAGAAGGGATACTTGTTCAGGGTATGAATTGGACTGGATGTCCTTGAGGTCTCTTTGAACTGTAAGATTTTGTGATTCTGTGCTTTGTAATTATGTATAAAGTGCATTGTATAGAGCCTGGGGAGATAGTCTTTACCTGCTTCTTACTCAACTGTATTGGGGCTTTGGGGCCTGCTTCTGGCTATATGTGACTCATCGATGAGGGATTTGTACTATAGACGGCTGCCATCCTGGTAATATGTATCTCTCACAATGACTTTTTTATTTTCTTATATCCCTAGCACTTAGCAGAGTGCCTGGCACATAGTGAGTACTTAATAAATTCTTGATTTTTTAAAGACTCCTAACTGTCTCCTGAGCCAAAAGAGCTCAGTAGACTCAGATAGACAAAAAGGGCTTTCTTCCTCTCCAGCTGTGAACCGTCATAGACTGGTTCCAGCTGGGTCCCCAGTGTTGGGTGGGAAAAGGGACAATTTCCCGGTCTCCCACCTGGCCTCCATGCAGCCATCAGAATGTGGCTGCCCCTGTCTTTTGTGTTTGTTCTTATCTAGTTTTAGGCAAACAAGTATCCTGTAGTGCATGTGTCTAGTTCTAGCAGTGTGAATTTTAGGTTCCTAGCAGCTTGGCCATCATCGAGAAGACTGGCCCATGCTATCAGCAAAGGAATGCCAAGAGTGGATGAACAGTGCAAGGCCAAGATAACATCAATTTGTATTCTTGAAAAATTGCTTTATATTCTGATATTTAAATATAAGCATCCCAACTTATTGTAACTGTAGTTATAAGTGAAGTTACTGAATCCTATTAAACCTGTTAATTCTATTACAGTGTGCTGATTCTTTCATGTTTAGCATTTATTTCTGTGTAGTCATAAACTACTTGTTCTATACGTGGGGTGGGGATGGGATAATAAACAATAAACAATCTAAGTAAACACTCAACAAACAATAATAAACAGCCATCATTAAGCACTCAATAATAAATATAAATAAACCATCATTTATTAAGCACTTGCTTTTACTAGGCCCTGGGCTAGTCCTAGAGAATATAAGGAAAGGCAAAGCTGTTCCTTCTCTCAAGAAGCTCACCATCTAATGGAGGAGAGCATGCAAGCGAGTGTACAAACAAAACATAGGGCGAATTTCAGGTAATCTGAGAGGGAAGGCAGTAGCATTAAGGGGAATCCGGAAAGACCTTGCGATGGTAGGACTTATAACAGATTTCAGGGAATCCAGCAGGCAAAAATAAGGGAGAGAGTACCAGGCATGGGCATCATGTAGTGAAAAATGTCCAGTGTAGGAAGATGGAGTACTTTTAGCAAGAAACAGAAAAAATAGTGTCACTATATTACTGACTTTATGGAGAGACATAAGGTTTAAGAAGATTGGAAAGGTAGGGAGGGGCCAGCTTGTGAAGGGCTTTGAATGCAAAAGGATTTTACATTTGATCCTGAGGGTGATAGAAAGTCACTGGAGTTTGTTGGGGGAGGGGGAGCCAGGGGGAGACATGGCCAGACCTGTGCTTTAGGAAGATCAATCTGACAGCTGCTGAACAAAGAATGGATGGGAGTGGGGAGACACACACACACACACACACACACAGCAGGGAGACCAGCGAGCCATTGCAGGCCAGGTGACATGATAAGGGCTTGGATCACAGTGGTGGAAGTACCAGAGAAGGGGATGTGATCTATACAAGAGATGTTATGAACATAAAAATGACATGTCTTGGCAACTGTTTCATGGGATGTAGGGAGTGAAAATGAGTGAGTCAAGGATGACCCCTAGACTGCAAGCCTGGGTGACAGGGAGAGTGGTGACAGCCTTAGCAGTAATAGGAAAATAATGAGGAGGGGAGGGTTTGGAGCAAAAGATAATGAGGTAACATTCAGACATTAAATTTAAGATCTCTACAGCACATCCAGGTCAAGATGTCTAATAGACATTTGGAAATTTGAAACTAGACAGCAGGAGAAAGGTTAGAGTTAGAAAAGTAGATCTAAGAAGCCTCTACATAGAAAGATCATTGAATCCTTGAGAACTTATAAGATCACCAAATGAAATAGTGTAGAGGGAGAAGAAGGTCCAGGAGAGAGCCCTGGTCAACAGTTAGAGGTTGAAATCGAGGTGAATACCCAACAAAGGAGAGAACCAGGAGAGACCAGAGAATGATCAAAGGCTGAAGAGAGGTTAAGAAGAATGAGGATTGAGAAAAGGTCATGAAATTATTGGCAACCGCTTGGAAGTCAGACATAGGTTAAGAAGAGAATTAGGGGAGAAGAAAGGGAGGTATCTGCCACAGGTAGCCTTCTCAAGTTTACCTACAAAAGGGAGGAAGGATATAGAATGATAGATGGCAAGGAAGGATAAATCGAGGATTTTTTGAGAATGGAAGAGACATGAGTGTGTTTCTAGGCAGTAGGGAAGCAACCAATAGCCAGAGAGTAATTGAATATTAGCAAGAGAGTAAGCAGTCTACTGGAGAAGATGAGAAGGAATGGGATCATTCGTGCATATAGAGTTTGCCCTGCAAAGAGAAGGGCCACCTCTTCATGTTAAATGAGTGTAATGGGAATGTAAATTTTAAAGATCTTCCCTGCCCCAGGCTAAAGTGCACCTGGAGCCTGGGGTGGGAGGCTTGTTTTTCAGTACTTTTTGATTGGCCAGTGGGTCAATAAGGTTGTTACATTCTCTGAGCCAGGAGAAGGCTATATAAGCCCTGATGTGTAGCTTTGTTTTGGGGCTCACTTTGAGAAGTGTTCTGTGATTCGATATGGATTTTGGGAAGCCGTTGTCCAGAGCCCCCCGGCTTTGAAAAACCCAGATGTTGAAACCCAGATGTTGATTGGGTCTGGACGTAATGGCTAGACAGTTTGGAAAGCTGTCTACTTGATCTGTTTCTGTCTTGATAATTTGTCTGTATACTTTGAAGTTCGGGGTGCTGACCTCTTTCCCCTGAACTAGGTAAACGATATATATTTGACTGATTAAAGTAAGCTTGTTAACCCATTTTGAGTTTCTTTCCTTTATCAAAGCAGATCCAAGAACCTGTGTTGGGGGACACCTTGGGGACGCTGGGGTGCTTGCTGCTACAATGAGTAAAGAAAGAGTTAATGGCAAAAGGCATAATGTGAGATAAGAGAAGAGGGAGTTCTTTGTGAATGGCTTCAGGTTTTTTTCACTGAAATTTGAAGCAAAGTTCTTAGTTGAGAGGAAGTGGGAAGAGAGCTATGGGAGGTTTAAGGGGAATTAAAAGGTTTGGAAAAGCCACTGTGGTGAGTGGGATAGTAAATTGATTAGAGAGGTGTAAGTGAGGGCCTACTTGAGATCATGTAGCATAAATCTATAGTGGAACCAATCAGCAAAGTTTTCTCATTTTCTCAAACTTCATTCACTAAGCAAATACAGCAGATGGTGGAAGTAATCTAAGGCCGAGTTTTGGCAAAGAAAGATCTATAGGAAAAGGAGGCAAGGGACTAGAGAAGAGTACAGCATTGAACTACTTCAACGGGTCAAAATGGAGAAGGAAAGGGAGTGTAGCCAATGTAGAAGTGAGGACCTGGGAAGAAACTAAGGGGTGGAAGGATTAAAGCCAGTCATGGGGAGGAAGAATAGGGTTTGGAGTTGGGAGGAAGATGAAGAGGTGGAATGACAATAGATTGTGATTAAATAAAGAAATTTCAGAGTTCATCAACATGAACTCCCAGTTACCCAAGCTTGCAACTTAGATGTCGTCTTCAACTCCTTTGTCTGTGTGTCTGGCTGGCTGGCTCTCTCTGGCACTCTGGTTCTTTCACCTTCCACATTCATTCTGTTGCCCAGTAGTGTCAATTCTACCTTCACAGGATCTCCTTTAGTATATACCCCCTTCTCTGTTTCCAAGGCAAACCCTTCTATATGCATGAATGACCTCATTCCATCTCATCTTCACCAGCAGACTAATAACACCAGTCCTAGTAAGAGGACAGGAGTTGGGAAAGACAGAAAGACTCAGTCTGTGGAGAATGAAAGGAGAATGTTCTGAAGATCAGAATACAACAGTTGCCAGAACTTCAATTGGGTTATTAACATGAGCTGAATGAACCTCAGAGGAGGAGGGGTTACTGAATGATAGTCATATCCAGAGAGGCCAGAAGTGGCAATGGAGAGGAGGGAATATTGCAATTCCCCTACCATGACCAGTGAGTTAGGGGATGTGAGTGAAAGTGTAACCAGTACTGGAAAGAGTGGCCACGGAAGCTATGTCATCAGACGGGAGCAGGTCTCAGTGAGTGCAAACAAACAAGTTTCAGATGAAAGTTAGTTTATCTTTGGAGCAGGCATTCCAGAGAGAACAGTGGAAGGGGTAGAAAGCTTTAGAATGGGACATTGGGTGGGCTGGGTTGAGGGGAATAAGAATAATGGAATAGTCAGTAGTGGGGTGGAGACCAAATTTCAGGAGTTCAGAATCACTGGGATGAGGATAGGATTATAGGGTGAAACTATGTTAATCATTGAAGAACAAATTCAGGTATGTTATAATTGTCTATAGGGGTAGGGTCTTGTGGTGGAGTTGTCCCAGGGGGCAAAGCAACTACTATGGAACTGTAGGTGGCAAGAGAGGATGAGAGAATGACTGCTCAAGAAACAGGATGCTCCCCTTCTTCCTAGGAAGACACAGACGCAAGGCAGCTGCTGTGGAGAGAGAATGAGTTTTGGACATGGTGAGTTTGAGAAGCCTATGGGATATCTAATTTGAAATGTCCAATAGAGAGCTGGTGATGTTAAACTGAAGCTCGGGAGAGATACTAAGGCTGGGTAGATACATCTATGCAGGAGTTATCTTCCTAGAAATGCTCATTGAGCCCATGGAAGCTAATGAGGTCACCAAGTGAGAGAGTATAGAAAGAAAAGAGAAGGGAATTCAGGACAGAGCTTTGTGGTACACCCACAATTAGTGGTTCTGTGAGTGAATTAATGAATAAAAAGGGTTTATTAAGAATGTATTACAAGAATTTACATTTTAATAAGGGGAGGCAACATATATGGTATATTTGGTGGTCAGGAAAGAGTTGTGGGGCCTGGGAAATCACAGAGATGGTGAATGAAGTCATAGGAAAGTCTATTGTCATACCCTTTACAGAATCAATGGTAGAATTGACTTGGTTCCTGAGGTGGGAGAAGTAGAAAATGTATGTAGGGTAGGGGAGTATAGGGAATGGCTACCAAAGATGGGGGAGACAACTAGATGGGATGTGAAGTACAATCTCATCAGGATGGTTAGATATAGCAGGCTATGTGAGTTCACTCACCCATCAGGAAAGCTCAGCCCCAAAATGGAAATCCTAAAGCTAAGTGTATTATTTCCCCAAGGCCATCCAGGATGGTTGGAATATGAAGCATGTCTTAGTCTGGGGCTGGCTAGATATAGAAGTCTATGTGACTTTCTCCTTCACTCTGAATTCCTATTGCCTAGGCAGATGTTTCTCTGCTTCCACTATTCCATAATCACCCATTTTAGGTCTACCCTGCCTATCTCTATCCCACTCAGCCCTATCTTTCTTTCATGTCCCTGCCCTCAAGAAGCTCACAATCTAATTGGGGAGACAACATGCAAACAACAGCAAACAAATACACTATATATGGGAGAAATAGGAAAAATCAACAAAAGGAAAGTACTAGAATCAAAAGTGTTTGAGAATGGCTTCCTATAGAAAGTGAAATCTTAGCTGGGATCTGAAGGAAGGCAGGCCTTAGGTTCTTCAAATGTCAAATGCAGACAATAATACTTGAGAGATAACCTGTAATGGTGGATAAAGAACTGATCTTTCAATCCAGGAAGATCTGGGTTCAAGTCCTGACTCTAATATAAACTTACTATATGACTTCAGGCTAGTCCATCTAAATAGGTAGAGGGAGTTTCCACAAGGGGTTGCCAACACTGATCAAATCAATTCCTTCCCCTCAACCAAAAAAATATCCCCCTAACCTGCCCTCCTTGGCTTATAGAACTGTTATGAAGAAAGCAGAGTTATATAAATGTGAGCTATTATCATTTAATTTTTCCCAGTCTTCTCTTCTGCTTTTCAAGTCAATAAGGGAGAAAATAACCAGCCCAAAGTAGGTTGCATCTCACAAATAGAGATAAAAGATTACGAAGATCTATAAATAAGACAGATTTAAACAATTGGAGAAATATTAATTGCTCGTGGGTAGGCCAAGCCAATATTACAAAAATGACAATTCTACCTAATTTGCTTATCCATACCAATACCATACCATACCAATAAACTACTAAAGAATTATTTTATAGAGTTAGAAAAAATAATAACAAAATTCATCTGGAAGAACAGAAGGTCAAGAATATCAAGGGAATCAATGAAAAAAAGGTGAAGGAAGATGGCCTCACAGTAACAGATTTCAAACTATTACAAAATGTGTAATCATCAGAACAATCCAGTACTGGATAAGATATAAAGAGGTAGATCAGTGAAATGGATTAGGTACACAGTACACAGTAGTAAATGACCACAGTAATCTAATGTTTGATAAACTCAAAGATCCAAACTTTAGGGGCAAGAACTAATCATTTGACAAAAATTTCTGGGAAAACTGGAAAGTAGTTTGGTAGAAAGTAGGCATAAAACAACATCTCACACTGTATACCAAGATAAGATAGTACAATAGCATAAGTAAATTAGGGGAGCATGGAAAAAAATGTACCTGCCAGGTCTATGGATAAGGGAAGAATTTATGACCAAATAAGAGATAGAACCATGAGGAGTAAAATGGATCATTTAGATTACATGAAATTTAAAAAGTTTTATACAAGCTAAACCAGTGTAGCCAAAATTAGAAAGAAAGCAAAAAAAAAAACAACAGAAAATTGAGGAAAATATTTTTAATTAACTAATTAAGTTTTAGTTTTCAACATTCACTTCCATAAGATATTGAGTTCTAAATTTTTTTCCTCCCCCTCCTTTCCCCCCTCCCTAAGATGGCCTGCAATCTGATATAGGGTTTACATATACATTTAAATAAACATATATCCACACTAGTCATGTTGTGAAGAAGAATTAGAACCAAGGGGAGCGTATTGTTAATGTATTGTTAATGGAATGGGAAGATCTTTCTTGTTCATTAATAGACCTATGTGACTTGCTTTGAACCTGAGTCAGTTGGAAGTCCAAGTCACATGGAGCCTGTGGTGGGAGGAGCTTGCCAAAAAGGTGGAGCAGGAATGGATAGAACAAGAAGTGGGAGAGTGAGGTGGAGCTGAGAGAGAAAGGAGGCAGAGAGAAGTAGAGCAGCTAGGGTGAGTGAGAGAGGGAGGATTTTTGCCTAGGGGAACTTGTTTTGTGGGGAGGACTAATGGAGGGAAAGCTTGGGATGTTGGTCTTCCCTGCATTGGAGATGTGTATGGATTTTGTCTTAAAAAGAATACTTGGAGTGTTGGTGCTCCCTGCATCGGCAATGTGTGTAGACTTCTTTGTTACTATGATGGATTTGGCTTACTGATGTTTGAATAAATATCTTGGTTTCATCTTCAAGGAGGAGAGTCTGTTATATCTTGAAAATTCAAACCTGGGACTTCACCTGCATATTCATAGCAGCTGTTATGGGTATTGCATTGGCAAAATAGGGAAGAACCATGAGAAACAAGAAACAAACAAACAAAAAAAGAGAGCAAATACTATGCTTCGATCTGCATTCAGATTTTCCATCATGAGTCTTTTGGAGTTGTCTTAGATCCTTGCATTGCTAAGAAGAGCTTAAGTCTACCAAAGTTGTTCATTGCACAACGCTGCTATTGTTCCCCTGGTTCTGCTCATTTCACTAAGCATCAGTTCATATAAGTCTTGCTAGTCTCTTCTGAAGTCTGCCTGCTCATCATTTCTCATGGAACATTCCATTACACTCATATACTTGTTCAACCATTCCTCAATTGATGGACGTCCCCTCAATTTCCAATTCTTGGCCACCACAAAAAAAGCTGCTATAAATATTTTTGTACATGTGGACCCTTTTTCCATTTTTATGATCTTTGGGAAACAGACTTAGAAGTGTTATCTCTGGGTCAAACTGTATGCACAGTTTTACTCTTTCCTTTGGGCATAGTTCCAAATTACTCTCCAGAATGGTTGGATCAGTTCACAACTCCACCAACAATTCATTAGGGTTCCAATTTTCCCATGTCTTCTCCACATTTTCCTGCATCTTCTCCAACATTTTCCTCTTTTGTCATGTTAGCCAATCTGATAGATGTGATGTGTTACTTCAGAGTAGTTCTGATTTGCATTTTTCTATTCACCAATGAGTTATTTTTTCATATGACTATAAATAGCTTTAATTTCTTCATCTGAAAACTGCCTATTCATATCCTTTGCTATTTATCAATTGGGGAATGACTTGTATTCTTATAAAACTGATTCAGTTTTATATATAAAAAATAATTTTTACAGTGAGCTTCTCTGATAATAGCCTCATTTCTCAAATATATAGGGAACTGAGCCAAATTTATAAAAAAAATAAGTGCCATTGCCCAATTGATAAATGGTCAAACTTTGTGAATGTGAAGTTTTCAGAAGAAAAAATCAAAGCTATTATTCTATCACATAGGAAAAAATTCTTTAAATTCCTATTGATTACAGAAATGCAAATTAAAACAACTCAGAGATACCACCTCACACCTCTCAGTGGTTAGCATGATAGAAAAGGAAAATGACATGCTGGAGGGGATGTGGAAAAAATAGGGACATTAAGGCACTATTGGTAGAGTTGTGAACTGGCTCAACCATTCTGGAGAACAATTTGGAACTGTGCCTAAATGGTTGTAGAATTGTACATGCCCTTTGACCCAGCAATACCACTACTAGGTCTGTATGCCAAAGAGAAAAGAAAAAAGGGAAAGGGGACTATATGTACAAAAATATTGATAGTAGCTTTTTTGGTGGTATAAAATTATTGGAAACTATGGGGATACTCGTCATTTGGGAAATGGCTGAACAAGTTGTGGTATATCATTATGTTGGAGTACTATTATGTAAGAAATGGTGAGCAGACTAGTTTCAGAAAAACCTGGAAGACTTTATGTGAATTGATGTAAAGTGAAATGAGCAGGACCAGGAGAACATTGTACATGGTAACAGCAATACCATAAGGACCATAAAATGTGAAAGACTTAGCTACCCTGATCAAGACAATGATCTAGGGGCAGCCAGGTAGCACAGAGAGTAAGAGCACCGGCTCCAGTGTTGGGATGACCTGGAGATCGAATCCCGGGTTCAGACACTTAGCACCCACCCAGAAACACCTGGCCTTGTAACCTTGAGCAAGTTACTTAACCCCGATTGCTTAAAAAAAAAAAAAGACAATGATCTAAGACAATTCCAAAGGACTCATGATGAAAAATGCTATCTACCTCCAGAGAGAGAACTAATGGATTCTGAGTGTAGATTAATATATACTTTTTTCACTTTCTTTATTTTTCTTGTTTTGTAAGCGTGTTTTTTTTATTTTGCACTGCAGCTAATAATGAAAATTTTTTGCATGACTTCATATGTATGATTGATATCATATTGTTTATCTTTTCAAGGGGTGGAGGAAGATTGGGGGGAAAGGATCTAAAATTCAAAATTAATGAAAATAAAAACAAAGAGTCAATGAAGGTGGTGAAAGGTCTTGTAGGGTCAGCAATGAACATTAGGACCTCTCTTGGGAGTTTTTGTTGTTGCTGTTCTGTTGCTTTATTCATGTCAGCCTCTTTGAGACTTCATTTGGAGTTCTCTAGGCAAAGATTTTGGAATGGCTTGCCATTTCCTTTTCCAGCTCATTTTACAGAAGAGGAAATTTGTTAAGTGACTTGCCCAGAGTCACACAGCTAGTAAGTATCTGAGTCTGGATTTGAGCGAAGAAAGATGAGTCTTTCTGACTCCAGATCCAGCACACTAGTCACTGTACCTCCTATCTGGGTTTATTTTGGGGTTATCCCACATCGACAATTGAACAGACATTCAGAGGCAAGGCTGGGCAGAAGAAGAACAAATATTCATCTGAAGGCATCTCCTTCACATTTCTATCTGAATCCTTAGTCTTTGAACACACTTTGAATAACAGGGTTAAAGACAAATACTCGTTGTTTTATGTCTGTCCTAACAGCCACTGATGTAATAGGAGGCAGTACAGGGCAGTAGAAGAAGTTGGAATCAGGAGATAATAAGCTTGAGTCCTGACTCCTGGAGTTATGTGATTTTGGGCAAGACACCCCTTTCCGGGTCTCAATTTCCTAATATGTAATATGGAGGTAATCACAGCCATGCTACCCATAGGACAGGGCTATTATGAGAAAAGCTCATTGTAAACTGCATTGTGCTTCAGAAATGCCAGCAATTACATGTAGCAAATGTGTTCTGGCCCTCTCTTCCAGAGTCAGGCAAGACTACATCCTCCTCATGGTTCCAGGGTATCCTGAAGGGTTTGAGAGTGGCTTTTCCTCTACTGAATCCTCTCCATTTGTTAGGGGCCAGGGACATGCTCTGCTGGTTCCATTTAATCAATTAACATCAGGTAGCTCTTACACATGAATTTTACTTCAAAGATATAGCAATAACAAACACACAAACATTCCGCCCCAACACCTCTGGGACATACTCTCCCCCCATATCATCCATGTCTTCTGGGAAAGTAGGTACAAAATTTAGCTTAGTTTCAATACAACACTGGTACTACCAAGTTCATGTCCAGATATGGCAGGACAGCCAAATGAATCTTATACTGGGTTGAAGCCCAGAAGGTCATTCCCAAAGAGAAAGCTTTGAGTACTCAGGGTATTGATGCTTCATTGACCATAAAAACCCACCCTGCATCTTGATTCCTGAATTCTTGTCACTCATTCTCCCAAGGTTGAGTGAGAGTAACCAGGATCCCCCAGAACAAATGAGACAAAGAGACTGACTGAAGTTGACAGGTCTATTTGAATGGCTCATGTCAAATCCACATCTATTGCATGTGGATTACCAACCTATGTCAGTTACAGGATATCTACACATGCTTCATAGTCTCTCTCCAAGGCATTTCCTTTATATGCCATCATGGTTCTCCCAGAAGCAGGCTTCCCAGGTTCTCCACATAGAGAGATACCATTTCTGGTGCACTGCTCATAATCTAGATACCTTATTACATGTTATTATGAAAAACCAGTTAGCATATCACACGTTGAGGACCTTAGTTGAAACAAGACTAAGATGGTTATTCATGGTATTTAAATATCCCTAATTCAGTCCAAGAAACAAGTCTGATCCAGGCCAACTTTTGAGCTCTATCCCACATCCAGCAGAGGGCAGCAATATACAACATAGGATCAGCTCTCCTCTACCAGGCATATAGGACCTGAGGTCCCATAGATCGGGGTGCTCTGTCACCCAGTACATATCACAGTCTATCCTTAGCTTCTTAGCCTGTGCAATGCTTATCCAAGACTTTCCATTCATCCTACACAGAAGATAACAATAATAGTAACAATAGGAGACATTTCTATAGTGCCTTAATATTGGATCTCACAACCACGTGAGATAAAGGCTATATTATCCCCATTTTAGCGATAGGGAAACTGAAGCACAGAGAGGTTATAACTAATCCATGATCCTCTAGCCAGAAGGGAGACTCCTGAAGGTCTTCCTCTGCTTCCTTTAAAATTGTTTGGATACCTGTGCAACACCAGGACTAACCTATGTGATTGTTTTCTAGTCATAACCTCAATAATGTCTTTTTATTTTATTAATAAAACAAGCATCTCCATAACATAGTATAATAAAGAGATGATTGCATATGAAGCTGCAGATCTACTGTGCACAATTTGCTATTCCTTTCAAATATATAATAAAATTATCATGTAAATTATTTTTTTTCTTCATTTTCTCCCCTCCCAGAGATAGCTACTATTAGACACAAATAGGTATATATGTAAAATTATTCTATACATACTTCTATTTATCAATTCTTTCTCTGGATGCAGATAGGGTCTTTCTTCATATGTCCTTTATAGTTAATTTGAGTATTTATGATACTCAAAATAACTTATTCACTCAGTCATTCTCAATGATGTCTTTAATTATATATATAAGTCATAACTGATAATATGCTTCACCCAAATTACACTCACCATGTTTTTGTCATTGCCCTTTGAGTTACCAACACCACCGAGTCTTCTGAGAGTAAGATATCCCATAATTAATGACCATATAGAATCACTAAGAAAAATATTAATATTAAATTGATGGTTTTTTTTCAAAACAAGTTCAGCCATCATATTTATCTATCAATTATCTTATTACTTGAAGATGTAGTTCATCCAGACTTAGTGATTTTGCTAAACTTTGCCTGTTCATCTCATCACTTATTTTTTAGAGTCATAGGGCCACAGAGTGCTGAGAGGGACCTTAAAAGTTATCTAGGCCAACCTCCTTACTTTGCAAGCTGATGGGACTCCAGCAAAAAATCACTTCAAGTGATTTATCCAAAGTCCTGCAGATAATAAGTGGTAGAAGTGGGATTTGAACATAGGTCTTCTGAATACAAACCCAACACTCTTTTTGTTATTCCCTACTTAACTGCTATTACTCTATCCAGCAACAACCTGAAAAAAAAGACACACACACTAAGACTTGAAGAGTTCCTTCTCATTGTCTTCAGTTATCATCCCATCCTATTCTGAGTAGTGATTCTAGCCTCTCTTCAGTCTTCCTTGTGCCCCCAACACAGTATTTTTTTAAAAAAAGAAAGCATGTTCTTCTTTCCATAAATTTGTTAAAAATGGGGCCTCTTTTGAGCTTCAGCAAAGTTGAAGTCATTAGGAGCTAAAAACTGGCAGCTAGATGGCACAGTAGGTAGCGTGCCAAACCTGAAGGCAGGAGGACTAATATTCCTGAGTCCAAATCTGACCTCAGACACTTACTATGTATGGGTCTGGGCAAGTCACTTGACCCTTTTTGCCTCAGTTTTCTCATAAGTAAAATGAACTGGAAAAGGAAATGGAAAACCATTCCAATCACTCTGCCAAGAAAACCCCAAATGCGGTAATGAAGAGTCAGACATGATAGAAAAAATAAACAAATGAACAAATGACTGAACAATGACAATGGAGGAAAAAAGAGAGATTATGAGTATTTTTTTAATTTGTTTTATCCTGAACTTAATAAATAAAACAAGTAACATAGTAAAAAAAAAATATGATTGCACATTAAACTGCATATCTACTATGTACAACTTGCTATTCTTTATAAATATATAATAAAATTATCATGTGGAGTGGCTAGGTGGTGCAGTGAATAGAGCACTGGCCTTGGAGTCAGGAGGACCCAAGTTCAAATTCCGCCTCAGACACTTAACACAAAACTAGCCCTGTGACCTTGGCAAGTCACTTAACCCCAATTGCCCTACCTTCCCCTCTCCAAAAAGCAAAAAACAACCTAAAAGAGTAGAATCTGGGGAGACTAGGAGGCACAGTGAATAGAGCACCGGCCCTGGAGTCAGGAGAACCTGAGTTCAAATCCAGCCTCAGACACTTAACACAAAACTAGCCCTGTGACCTTGGCAAGTCACTTAACCCCAACTGCCCTGCATTCCCCCTGGCAAAAAAAAAAAAAGTTATCATGTAACTTTCTTTCCCCCCTTTTTTCTTCCCTCCACCCCCCTGCCCTGCCCCAGAGATGGCTACCATCAGATACAAATATATATTTACATGTGTATATATGCATACACACACATATATACACATATATGTGCATATGTATATGCACTTCTATGTGTCTATTTACCAGTTCTTTCTTTGGATGCAGATAGCAAAATTTGCACTAAATAATCGAAGAGCAAAATTAGTAGAACCAAGAGAATGTTGTATACGGCAACAGCAATAGTTTTAAGAACAACTTCAATTCAAATCCAGCTTCAGATACTAGCTGTGTGACCTCAGGCAAGTCCCTTAACCCGGCTTGCCTCCAAAAAACAAATTAAAAAAACAACTCTGAATCTATGAGATTTAAGGGTGAGGCCCTTTCAAGTGGGGTTGAAGCATTGGATCACAGTAGGGAATCTGAGTAGCTAAATTTCCAAAGGATAGACTGTCCCCCTCTTCTACCTTAGGGTATAGAAGTCTTCAGTACCTTTTCCGCCAGCCATTCATTTCCACAGCACAGAGGAAGATTTGGCTATGTGCAGGATAGTCACCATAAATTATGGTGTGGTCTCTTACCTCAGAGGCCCAGCTCTAAACCAGAAAGAATTGTCCAAAAGGAGAGTATACAACTCTCCCACCTCCTTCGTGGGAGGTAGGATATAGGGCATGGATGAGGTGTTCAGGAAGGATTAGTACCTCTGAGTATATATATGAGGTGTGTGTGTATATACAGTAACCAACAGGCCTCAAACTTGTCAGTGAGTTGGGGATGTCTACACCAAGCATGTGAAGACTTCCCTCCCCCACCGTGAAGGAATGGGCAGGTGACAACAATGAGTTTCAACAGCCATGAAGGCCCTGAAGGAGGTGCTGTGGAGCTTAGAGATTGGTCAGACACCAAAGACGCCAAGGTTATCCACTGCATCCCCAGCCATGGCCAGTCTCTTGACTTTTGTCCCTGCCACTGGACTTTGATGATCCTGGGAAAGTGAGACTGGCAACTTCACACAACGCTGCCTCACTTAAATCTCACTCATGCTCAAGTTAGGACATTGACCTTGTGATGTCATTGTTCCTCTTTGAAAAGGAAAGATGAACAAGAACAGGATGCAGTAATCTTCAATACTGAAGCCTTTGGGGAGAAAAACTAGAGGAGGTCCTGCCAATCCCAAGCTAAAGGTCTTTGCCCTTCCTCAAGGCGACCAGGAGCATCCCGGCTGGAAGAGCACAGTCATTGGGACGTGCTGTTTCCTTGATAAAACATCAGCTCCCTGAAGGCAGGAACTGTTTCATTTTTGTCATTTTATCCCCAGTGCCTAGCACATTGCCTGTCACATTAATTGCTGCTATTTATTAATGAATGCCCTTTCTGAAGAATACAGTAGAACCCCATCTGAAAGGGCCCAATATCATTATTAATAAATGCTAATTTATTCAAGCTTATTGAACGTTGCCAAGAGCCAAGAATATTTCATCCTGGAGTAAAGCCTTAGACACCAATCCTGAGCAAAAGCCAAGAACACACTCCTTGTTCAAGTGTTTCTTTGGATTGCTCATCCTCCCTAAACGGAGATGAGGAAAATAGACTGGCACTTGAGTGTGAGTTCAGTTAGACCTTAAGGACCTCACCAGCAGGTATTTGCTGACCCAGATGCACTACCTAATCTCCCTTCTTGTGCCTGAGACAGAACAAACTGATGCCATTCTTCATCATCACTAGACCCTAGAGGGTGGAAGTCCTTATCCTTGGCTACCAAACTTCCACCTCCTACTTACCTAATCTGTGTGATCCAGAGTCACTAAGCTACCTCCTGCCTCCCTCCTTCCCCTGTTACTATTCCTCCTCTTTCTCCTCCACCCTCCTCAGTCCTAGCCTTTCTCATCCCCATCTTGATCTTCCCTCCTCTTCTATTGTTTCTGCTACAGCCCCAGTTCTATCATCAATCTTTCCTCTTCCTCCCATAATCCTTCCAATCTCTTCTACTCATGGAAACCTCCCCCTACCCCCACCCACTCCAGAAACCACCACATTCCTAGCCATCAGCTCTAGTTCTAGGTACACTTTGTCTCATGCCACTGACAAATAGGACCAAGAAGACTAGGTATTACTCCTTACTCCTCACCATCACTTCCAGAACCTCCTTCTGCCAACAATATTCAGCAGCTTCTCATCTTTTAAGGTTTATTCCATCCTTTTTTTTTTTTTTTTTTGGACAGGCACAGGGACCCTGACCCCAGAGAGGGGCGGGGGCCTTTATTATTGACAGGCTGCAGGTATCAGCGGTTGGACTTGGCCACACGCTCGAGTTGGAGGAGCCCTTGGAGGTATTGATGAGCTCGTCGGCCAGACACTCGGTGATGGTCTTGATGTTGCGGAAGGCTGCCTCTCGGGCCCCGTGCAGAAGAGCCAGATGGCCTGGTTGACCCGCCGGGGCGGGGACACGTCCACGGCCTGGCGCCTCACGGTCCCCGCCCGCCCGATTCTGGTGGAATCCTCCCGGGGACCACTGTTGATGATGGCGTTCACAAGAACGGGCAGCGGGTTCTCGCCCGTGAGCAGGTGGATGATCTCGAAGGCGTGCTTGACGATGGCACCGTCATGAGCTTCTTGCCGTTGTTGCGGCCGTGCATCATCATGGACTTGGTCAGGCGCTCCACGATTGGGCACTGAGCCTCGCGGAAGGGCTTGGCGGCGTAGCGCTCGAAGCTGTGCGGCAGGTACTTGGCATACTTCTCCTTGACGACGATGTAGTCCTGCAGGGAGATGTCATTGATCTGCACGTCGTCCGTGCTCCACTTGCCTAACATTCTCGGCCATGGCCGGAGCCGCAGTCTCCCACTCCGTCATGTCTCTCGTTGTCTGTGGCTCTCGGGGCGGGAAGAGGGTCTTTGAACGCCGGCGCGGGGACTCAGAGTCACGGCGGCGTTCACTCCACGCGCCTCAGTCAGGCTCCGGAACAGGAAAGAGCTATTCCATCCTTCTATAATAATAATAATAATAATAATAACTGATATTTTTATAGCATTTACTATGTGCTAGGTATTAGGCTAAGTGCTTTATGATTTATGATCTCATTTTATCCTCACAACAACCCTGGCAGGCAGGTGCCATTGTTATCTCCGATTTACAAATAAGCAAACAGAGATTAAATAGCTTGCCCAGGGCACCCAAGTGTCTAAAGTGAGATTTGAACTCCAGGTTTATCCTGACTCCAGGTCTAGTACTCTATCTACTGCACCATCTAGATGCCCATTAGATCCTACCCATATCTACTGTAGTCTCCTATTCTCCAGGTATTTCTCCTCCTTTCTGAAGGACTTCAAGACTTGATTCCATGGCTTTCTCTTCTCCCAAACCTTTGCCCTTATACTTGAGGACTTTAGCATATATGCTGATAAATGTTGGTATATTATCAAACATCCTGGTCTCCCAATTCATTAATCCGAATTCTTATAATCTACACCTTCACTTCACCTCAGCCACACACAAGAATGACTCTTGTCTTACCATCACTCATATCAATTTGACTTCTACATTCCAGAACTCTGATATTTTATCTATAACAATTTTCTATTCTTCCCCATCTCTCCATTTCTAACTAAATCCCTCCTCCTAAATCTAACCTATGTCTTCAATGAGACCTCTAGTCATTCACTTTCTCTTAGTCTATTGCCCCTGCTTTGGTCTCTCTTCCCATCAAAAACCCTCTAGTTAATATGAGCTTCTTTGGAGCCTATTCAAAATGGCTCCCGCATACTTCTGCCTATCATCTTGCCATGCACAGCCCCTCTACTTGTGCTTTTGATCCCTTCCTTTCTATCTACTCTTACAGCTTGTATTTGTGATATCCCTCTGCCCTATCTTCAATATCTCCTTATCTTTAGAAGCATTCCCTGCCACCTAAAATATGCCCATTCTTTTAAAAAAAAAGCAACCTTTACATAATATTGATATCCCCACAAGCTCTTATCTCATTCTGTTCCTCTCTTTCAAAGACTCCTAGGAGAAGCCTTTTACATTCATTGCTTCTTTTGCCTCAACTCTTCTATACTTCTCAACCACTTGCAAACTGGTTTACAATCCCACCACTTCACTGATATTCTCATAATCCCTCACTTCTCTAAGGTAAAGAGGAAGGTGCATTCCTCATCTTTTCTGCAGGCAAAGACCAGTCATTACAATCTCTTAAGGGTGAAGTCTTATGACTTTTAGTCCTCATGATTTCTCTGTAGATTTTGACTGTTGACTGTTCCTTCCACCCACATATTTTTTTACTTTCTTGAAACTCTCTTTGGTTCTCTTCCTGGTTCTCTTCCTACATATCTGAACATTTCTGATAAACCATCAGCCATATACTGCCTCCTAATCATGGATCTCTGTAATAGTAATGGGGATTTGAAGACTGTAATGGGAATGCAAATTTGGAAGATCTTCCCTGCCCCTAGGCTAAAGTGCACCTGAAGCCTGGGGTGGGAGGCTTGTTTTTCAGTAGATACTTCTTGATTGGCCAGTGAGTCAATAAGGTTGTTACATTCTCTGAGCCAGGAGAAGGCTATATAAGCCCTGATGTGTAGCTTTGTTTTGGGGGCTCACTTTGAGAAGTGTTCTGTGATTT
>NW_027185771.1:32904975-32916285 GCF_028583685.1 Petaurus breviceps papuanus
GGTATGGATGTAATGGTTGGACAGTTTGGAAATCTGTCTACTTGATCTGTTTCTGTCTTGATAATTCTGCCTGTATACTTTGAAGTTCGGGGTGCTGACCTTTTCCCCTGAACAAGGTAAATGATATATGTCTGACTGATTAAAGTAAGCTTGTTAACCCATTTTGAGTTGCTTTCCTTTAACAAAGCAGATCCAAGAACCTGTGGTGGAAGCAACCCTGAGGACGCTTGGGGTGCTTGCCGCTACCAAGACCTTCCCTGCTTTGAAAATAAATTCTGTCCCCTAATAGGCTGAATGTAATTACATGGAACCTGTGGTGGGAGAAGTTTGCTAAAGAGTGGAGCAGAGCCCACAGGAAGCTGGGAGTCAGAGCTAGCTAGACTGAGAGAAGGAAAGGACATATCCCAGGGAGTCAGTCAGGCTTGCGAGTAAATATTGTTTTAGGGGGAGGCTAAAGGATGGTGTGGCTCTCTGTGCTGTTGTGACTTATTAACTTCTTTGCTACTATGATGGAATTGACTTACTGGTTTTGGTTTTCTGGTGTCTGAATAAATGTTTTGCTTCTGTCTTCTGTGTGGAGAGTCTGTTGTTTTGTGTTTGAGCACCATGCAGTTATATTTATAGTGATTGTGGGCACTGTTAATATTGCATTGGTGCTACAATCTCTTACAAGGCTTTGTCTTAAGGTCTTTTCTCTTCTCTCTTTACACTCTGTCTTGATGATCTCATCAACTCATTACTGATCCAATAGGATTAGTGATAACAATGATAATCCTAGCATGTGTATGGTACTATTAGGTTTCCAAGGTATTTTACATATATAATCTCATTTGGTCCTCACAACAACCTTGTGAGATGGGTGCTATTATTATCCCCATTTTACAAATAAGGAAACTGAGTGTTAGAGCAACTTCCCTAAAGTCTCACAATTGATGATTATCTGAGATATAAACTGAACTTAATTCTTCCTAACTCTAAGTCCAGCACACTATCCAGTATGTCACCCAGCAGCCTCTATCATCATCTCTATGCAGATTAGGATATGGGATCACAGATTTAGTACTGAAAGGGACCTTAAAGATTTTTATTTAATAGATAAGGAAACTACAGCCAAAAAAGGGGAAATTATTTGTCTAAGGTTGCATAGATAATAAAAGAATGAATCAAGAGTCTAAAACCTTTCATTCCAAATCCAATACTCTATGTAGTCCTAATATCTCTTGTGAACTGTAGTCAGGAGATTTCTCACCATGCATCTCTACATAGATGCCCCATAGATATCTCAAATATATCATGTTCAAAATATACCTCATTATCTTTTCCTTTAAGTCCATAACTTCAAACTTCCCTATTTCTGTTGAGGTGACCACCATCCTTCAAGTCACCTAAGTTCACAACCTCAAAGTCATCCTCACTTATTCCTTCCCATCAATCCCCACATCCAATCAGTTGTCAAGTTGTGTTGATCATACTCTTATAAATCTCAATATGTCCCCTTCTTTCTAGTCACACTATCACAGTTCCAGTTCAAGCCTTTACCATCTCTCCCCTGGACTATTAATATGGTTTCCCTGCTTTCAGCCTCTACCTTCTCCAATCCATTCTCCACATAACCAACAAAATGATCTTAAAATGCATGTCTACCTGCCTCAACAATCCGTAATGGCTCCTTATTACCCTTTAGGGAAAAAAAAAATGCAAGCTCTTCAGCTTGGCATTTAAAGTCTTTCAATACCTAATTTCAGACTATTAAAAAATTAACATTTGGGGGTGGCCAGGTGGCGCAGTAAGAACACCAGCCCCAGAGTCAGGAGACCTGGGATCGGTTTCAGCCTCTGATACTCGGCACCCACACAAAAATAATAATAACTGGCTGTGTAACCTTGAGCAAGTTATTTAGCCTGGATTGCTTTTTTAAAAAATTAACGTTTTATTGATGCCTTATTAGAAACAACAAAAACAAATAACAGCCATTTCAAGATATACCCCCATTCTATCCACCCTTGAGCCTTTCCTTATGATAACAAAGAATGATAGCAAAGCAAAACCAATTGACACAGTGATAATATCTAATGATTTATGAAACATCTTTCTGCATTTGTAAGTCCCCTGCCTCTGTAAGGGAAAAAAATAAGGTATATTTCCACATCTCTTCTCCAGGGTAAAGACTGATCATTAAAACTATACAACATTGAATTTCATTTCAGTGTTATTTTCATTTCCATTATTATAGTCATTTTCAGTTAAAAGGTATTTATTAAGTACCTACTGTATGCTAAGTGCTGGAGTTACAAAGAAAGTTAAAAAAAAAAACCCAGTCATTTCTGTCAAGAAGCTCATAGTCCAATGGGATACAACATACAAACAGCTATGTACAAACAGGATGAATTAAAGTTAATCAATAGAGGGAAAATGCTGTCTCCCACTCTCATTTATATTTAATCTCTCCCTGTCTACTGAATGCTTCCCTGCTGCTTAAAAATGTGCCCATGTTTTCCCTAGCCTCATAAAACCCCCACCTGATCCATCCCTCCCTGCTAACTGTCCCTCCATGTCTCTCCTGCGTTTTATAGATAAACTTCTTTAGGCAACTCCACTTCCTTTCTTTTTGCTCTCTTCTTAACTCTCTGCATTCTGGAAGCCAGTCTCATCATTTAACTGAAACTGGTCTCTCCAAAGTTACTAACCATCTCTTCATTGTCAAATCAAATAGTTTAATCTTTATTCTTCTTGAGCTTTCTGAAGTCTTTGACACTCTTGACCATGCTCTTCTCTGTGATGCTTTCTTCTTTCTAGGTTTTTATGACACTACTCTCTCTTGGTTCTCCATCTACCTGCTAGATCTTCATCCAGGTACGGTCCGGTAACCAGAGGTGTCCCACAGAGCTATCTTGGGCCATGTATTCTCCCTCTGTACTATTTCACTTAGAAACCTCATCAGTTCCCAATGAAAGAAACAAAAACACAGGTTATTAAGGGCTTTGAATGCCAAAAGAGAGAATTTTATATTTGATTCAGGAGATGATGGGGAGCCACTGGGATTTACTGAGGAAAGGAGAGGATGGCTTTAGGAAGATTAATTTGACAGCTGAGTGCAGGATGGACTGTAATGGCGAGGCAGAGAGAGTAACCAGTAAGCTCTAGCAATAGCCCAAGCTTGAGGTGATAAGGGGTTATACTAGGTGATAGCTGTGTCAGAAGAGAGAAGGGGGCATATAGTCAAGGTGTTAGCAAGGTTGAAATGATAGGACCTGTTAATTGGATATGGGGGGTGAGAAAGATTGAGGAGTGGAGAATGACACTTAGGTTGTAGCTTGTGTGACATGGAGGATGGTGGTGCCCTCAAAAGTAATAGGGAAGTTTGGAAGGGATATGATTTTTTGGGGAAAGATACTAAGTTCAGTTTACCAACACCAGAAACTTATTAAATAGGTTAGGTTGGTGCCCTCATAATTGTAGACACTATTGTTTCATATTTATTCTGTATTCTGATCTGGTAATAATTCCAGTCTTTGCTTTAATAGTATCTAGTCTGACTGAACGCCCTCAGATGTTTGATTCAGAATTAGTCTTCCCTGTCTGTTCAGACATGGTCATTTTCATTTTTTTTGTGATGTTCTTTGGTGCTCACCATGCCCAAAAACCTTCTGACTCTCTTCTGGGAGAATATGTTCCTGATATAAAGGTGTGGGGCTTCTGAGTAATCTCCTCTGACCTGTTTTATTGCTTAATGTCAGTCTGTAATTTCTAACGTATTAAAGTCACCTGGTCTCAAAGGTATATATCTGTTTTAGAGGATCTTGTCAAGTTCATAGAATTTTTCTACCTTTTCATCTACTACACTTTTTGGTGCAAAAGCTATGGTCATATTTTGCAGCAGTCTTTTTGTGAATGATTAATCATCTTGATCACTTGAAGGCAAAATACTTAATGGTGCTACAAAATGGCATTTCCTGGCACCTTTGAGCATACACTGTAATCAAATCTTTATCAAATCAACTTCTTTCTTTATCAAATCAACTTCTTTATTTGCCTCTCAAAGGAGAACCTGGTACTATTTTTCTAATTAGATACAGTTTCATTCTGGTTCACTTTATATCCGGAATATCAGTACTAATCTGGCTCAATTCCTTCACAAATGTGTTGACTTGGTCATTGGACAAGAATTTCAACAATTAAATTATATATGTTTATAGATGATAAAAAAAAGTCTTTTTCCACCACTCTTCCCTAATCACTGTGGGAGCAGAAGGGGCTTGCCAGGACTGAGACATTTTGTATTTTATGCTGTTTTATGAGATGATATGACCAAAGAATTCATCACCTAGCTGCCAGCCTGAGGGTGTTGAGTTTCTCCACAGTTAACTATCCTAATCCTGAGGTAGTTTGTTGCCAGCAAGCCTTTCCACTTTGGCTGAACTTGCCAAAGCTTTAACTCTATTATAATAGCCTTGAAGAATTCAAGGTCATCAGTACTTGGCACACACCCCACGTGAATCAAAGACAAAGGGAAAAGTCCCATATGTAACAAAATATTTACAACAGTAATTTTTGTGGTTGCAAAAAATCCAAACACTAACAACAACAACAACAACAAACACAAACAAGCCAACCTGGAAACAAAATGGGTACCAATCAATCAGGGAAAGGAGGAACAAATTGTTTTATGTATAAATGTAATGGAATGTTATCGTGTTATATAATAAATAAGGAATATGAAGAATGGAAAAAACTTGAGAATGTGCACATGACCTAATATAGAGTAAAAATAAGCAGAATCAAGAGAACAACATACAGGGCAGCTAGGTGATGCAGTGAATAGAGCACCAGCCCTGGAGTCAGGAGGACCTGAGTTCAAATCTGGCTTCAGACACTTGACACACTTACCAGCCGTGTGACCTTGGGCCAGTCACTTAACCCCAATTGCCCTCTAAAAAGCAAAAAACAAACAAAACAAAACAAACAAAAGAGAACAACATACATACTCACTATAGAAAGCTAAACAACCTTTAGAATAATCAGAGCTCATTTGAGACAATATTTGATCATAATTCCAGAGGACTGATAATGAAACATACCACTGTGCTCTGGAGAGAGAAGTGATAGACTCCAAATAAGGAATGAAGCATTTATCATACATGGTCAATGTTTTATGTCCTTTATAACCTTGTTCCTGCCTACCTATCCAATCTTCTTACACCTCATATTTCCTTCCCCCTCTTCCCCCCAATTATGTACTTTGAGATCCAGTGACACTGGTCTTCTTTGTTCTTTGTATTAGGCACTCCATCTCCCAACTCCAAAGTTTTTTTAAATTTTATTTTATTTTTAATTTATGGAATAAAACAAGCATTTCCAAGACCTACTATAATAAAAAAGATGATTGCACATGAAACTGCAAATATATTATGTACAACTTGATATTCCTTTTGAATATATAGTAACATTATCATGTAAATTTCTTTTTTTTTCTTTGTTTTCTTCCTTCCCCCCAACTAGAGATGGCTACCATTAGACACAAATAGGTATAGATACACACATGTATGTGTAAAATTATTCTATACATACTTATATACAGATAGAATCTTTCCTCATATGTTCTTTATAGTTAATGTGGATATTTATAATAGTCAAAATGACTTATTTGCTCAAAGTCATTCTTAAAACAATATTGCTATTATTATATACAAGGTTCTTTTGGTTCTACTTCTTTTGCTTTCCACTATTTTGTGCAAGTCTTTCCATGTTTTTCTAAGATGAATGAACTCATTGTTTCTCATAGTGCAGTAGTATTCCATCACGATCACATACCACAACTTGTTCAGCCATTCCCCAATTGATGGCCATCCCTAGAACTTCCCGTTTTTTGCCACCACAAAGAGAGCTACTATAAAAAAATAATATAATATAAATATCGAACATTTTCACTGGCTGTTCCCCATTCCTGGAATGCTCTTCCTCCTCACCTTTACCTCCTGGCTTTTCTGGCTTCCTTTATGTCTCGGATAAACTACCACCTTTTGTAGAAAGCCTTTCCCAGGCCCCTTTAATCTTTTTGATTTCCCTCTGAGACTATCCCCAATTTTTCATATATATATATATACACATCTTGTTTGTACAGTTGCTTCTATGTTGTCTCCCACATTAGATTATGAGATCCTTAAAAGCAGGTGCTATTTTTCACCTCTCTTTGTATCCCTAGCACCCAACTTAGTGCTTGGCACATAGAAGATGTTTAATAAATGTTATTTGACTAAGTGGTTTATTTTGCTTAATGATAATTCTGTTGTTTTTGTTGTTATAAGGGAAGATTCTATTGGAGTAGTGGGTGATTTGGGGTTTTGGGGAAGTGGAGATGACAGCAATATTAAACCCCCCCCTCCACTAATATGAACATTAAAAACAAAAAGCATACAATACTGAAGGTTCTGTTATGGCTGAATTTCCCACTTAAAATGAGCTTTCAAGAGGTTAAACTAGTATAAGCTTTCCATCATTTGATTATTCAAAAGTAATTGGTCTACCACAAGTGATGACAAAAACTAAGGCTATATCTAATAACCTATGGTTTATTTATGACAGTTTCTACTGACTTTTCAGTCATTTGCAAACCATGTTGCCTGTGCTCTGACCATCCTTTTCAGCAACCTCTTGTTGGAACCACCTGAACTGTATGTACCTTTGGGTAGCTGGGCTCTTAGAGGCAAGCTTTAGCATACATACCCCATCTAGCTCCTCTTTATGTCGTTTTCCCCTTTTAGAATGTAAGCTAGTTGAGGACAGGGGCTGTCTTGGTTGCTTGTATTTGTATCTTGAGCACTTACCACAATGCTCGGTGCATAGCAAAAACTCAATGCCTTATTATTCATTCATTCACACTGACTTGTATTCAGCAGGCGCAGACATCGGTTGTTTCAGTGATACGATAAAAACTGAGAGTACTTTATTATTTAACATCAAGGAAGTGCTCCAGAGCTTAGAAGATGTTTTAAACATAAGCATTTGTTATTGTAATGTACAATGCAGCTTAGAAGCCAGTGTATCCAATGGACATCTGAAGAAGCTTTCTTCCTAGCTTCAGCCATAATATTTGCAAGCCCACCAATCCATCACCTTTTTGGCATGTGATGTTTGACAGCAATACCCAAAGCAGCTAATTTAAATAGAAAATGATACAGACTCAAAGGAATAGATATAAAAAGACATCCCTAAGAAGGCCATGCCTTCATGGAGGTGGAAGAGCCATAGATGTTACATTTTGCATATGTTTTTATATTTTTTAAGTGTATTGATCAGTTGTACTGACTTTTTTCTCTCTAAAATATTTTGCTGTTCTTCAGTCATTTCAGTCATGTCTGACTCTTCATGTTCTCATTTGGAGCTTTCTTGGCAAAGATGCTGGAGTGGTTTGCCATTTCCTTCTCCAGCTCATTTTACAGATGAGGAAACTGAAACAAACAGGGTTAAGTGACTTGCTCAGGGTCACATAGCTAGTAAGCAGCGGAGGCCAGATTTGAACACGTCTTCCTGCCTCCAGGTCCGGTGCTCTTCCCACCATGCATTTAGCTGCGAAAAAATATTGTCGTCACATGAGATGACTAGGGCAGGGAGAGAGGAGTGGAGGAGGAACATGAAATAGTGTGGTGATGTAAGAAACAAAAACTAAAACCTTTGTTTTTTATAAAAAGAAATTATGCAGGTCAGAAAGTAAAAACAATAAACTTCAGCTACTTTTTAGTTCTAGCATCTTCTGAGGCCCAATATTGAACTTCCTTCTAAAAAGCTTTAAAATCTGCAGATGGACAGTTTACCATCTTGACTAAATCAGTCTGAAAAAAGAGATAATATTAAAGCAAAGAAAAAATCATGTATTATTTCATCAATGCTGTTAATCAATTTGCACTGTGAGATATATATACATAACATTATCTTATAATATTATATATTCTATGTAACATTATTATGATAATATTATGGGATGATATATTAAATATGATAGTATAATATATTATATATCAATATATAATTAATCAATATAGTGATATATGTTAACATGTAACATAATATGTAATATATAACATCAATATATTAACATATTATATATGATAGATAAGATATAATGATATAACAATTCTATGTCATGTTAATTCATTATAATATTATATGATATACAATATCATATATAATATGTTATGTATATGTATGTGTATAAACACACACACACACACACACACACACACATACACATCTTGTCCAGACTGATGATTTCATCTAGGCAGCTAAGTACCATCGTGCACAGAATGCCAACCCTGAGTTCAGGAAAACTCATCTTTCTGAGTTCAAATCTGGCCCTGGGCAAGTCCTTTAACCCTGTTTGCCTCAGTTCCTCAACTGTAAAATGAGCTGGAGAAGGAAATAGCAAACCACTCCAGAATCTCTGTCAAGAAAACCCCAAATGGGATCACCAAGAGTTAGGCTTGACTGAACAGCAACAAATTTCCTAACTCTTGGCCCCTAGATGGAGATAAATTGTTCCCAATTCATTTGGTGCAAGTGTTCATTTTTCTATTACTTAACATTGATTGTGTTCTAAATTCCAGATCTCTTTTAGGGGTTAAAGAAATTATTTGTCTTAACTTCCCTGTCCATTGTGTATTGCAAAAAGTTCTGGATTTGGAATCAGAAAAACTGGGTTTGAATCCTAGCACTGCTGTGTGATTTCAGTCAAGACTCTTTCCCAGTCTGGGCCTCAGTTCCCTACCCTGTAAAGGAACTAGAGTGAGTGATTTCAAAAGTACCTTCCAACTCTGAGATTCTATGAGGCTATAATGTTGATTGATGTCTGGAAGCCACCCCCTCATCCAAAACTAGTGACTGGAGTGACACAGCTGTTGTCACAATGACTTCTCCTTCCTCCCACCTCAGCTTACTCATGGACAGCCTGATAGAAAAGGGTTAGTTTTATCTTCTTGCAATAAGCAATCCATCCCTATTCTGACACAATGACAGCAGAATGATAGTTTTGATCTTCCCATTCCCCTCATGTTTAATAATATCACCCTTGAGAAGCACAGTCAGTGACTTAGAATTGGAAGAGATCTCATTGACTGTCTGGTTTTACAGAGGAGAAAACTGAGGCCTAAAGTTAAGTGACTTAGGTATGGCAGAAGTGATTCTTGGAAAGGGATTGGTTACATGCTTTCTGAGGTCCCTTCCAACTCAGAATGTATGATTCTATGAAAACATTCCCATTTTCTTCAACTCATCCTCCCATGGCATGTCCTTCTGGTCCTTCATCAGGCTGGTCACCTTCTTCTGGATAAGCTTTGACTAATCGATATAATCCTGAAACTGCACCCAATCATCCAAAAGTGTTCTGAATATGACCAAGGACAGCAGGACCATCACTTTAATATGTCATATACTCTAAAAGCTTCATGTTTTTATCAATGTGAATATTTTCCACACTTAATATACCATAACTCATCCATTTAGATCCAATCTCTACAACTCTTATCCATGTAGCCATGTCCCCGATGATTGTAGCAGGATGGTGTGGTAGATAAGAAACTGGACTTGGAATTAAGAAGACCTAAATTTAAATCTCACCTCTGATACGGATAAGCTGTGTGACCTCAGGCAAGTCACTTAACCTCTCTGTGCCTCAGCTTTCTCGTCTGCCTAATGAGGGATTTGGACTCAATAGACTTAAAGATCCCTTATAACTCTAAATCTATGATCCTTGGATGAATTTGCCATAAAGCTCACTCAATGTTCTAGGTTCCTCCTCAAAATCTTGCACAGACACCAATGGAAAACATGGTGGGGTTCCATCAATTGTTCCTTGCTCTTACTACATGACCACAACCATTGTTTTTTCAGTCATATGTTTCTGTGATGACATCCTTTATACTTTATAATTCCTTGTTTGCAATGCATTGTAATCAGCTTACATCCACCATGTACTTCTCTATTGACCTTTGAAAATTCCTCAACTTCACTTCTTCTGGGACTGTAATAGTCTATAACTTGTGACTATATAACATGACTGGTATAATATTGGTATTTTTTAAATGGGCCTTTGTTTTAGGGAGAATTGGGGGTAAATAAAATTACTATGATTTCTTAATGAAATCCAGCTCGTCCTCCTCCAGATGTGTCTTTCCAGATATATAAAGTTTATAAGTAAACTTTATAGGTTGTCTATCGACACAGAACATAATCTAGATTATAAGCATATTTCATCCAGATGATTTTTCCTACATGGATAATTTATCCAAATCCTTTTGAATGATCATTAATCTTGCTTAGGGAGGTTCTGCATTATTCTTGGAGTTAATGTCATTTTCATTGTCATTGTCCAGTTCTTGGAGTCAATGTCATTCACAAACAGGAGCATTTGGAAGATCTCACCATCTACAAAGAGTTATCATTTAGCCTCTATGCTAGACCTCCATGATTGTGGGAAGCATTTTTTGTGCCTAAATGCTTCTCTGTGTCTTATGCCTTATTTGATCTTAATAATAAGAGAGTCTTCATATTTCTTTTTTTAATTTTATTTTAGACTCAAACTCTAGAACACAAATACAGAATGGAGAAATATATAGGCATTGTTTCCTCTTGAACCCATTCCTGATGAAAGTAGGCTACCAGAACTACTAGCCCTCCTCCCTCATCTAATTCTTCTATATAAATTCTTCCTCTTGCACCTCATTTGTATAAAATAATTACTCTTCTTAGCTATTCCTAAATAGTTTTACTTTTTAAATTCATATCATGCTCAGGTTTGCCCCAGTCCTTCTTATGAGTTACTCAATTATTAATAAGAATCTTAGACATACATTATATATAGTAAACAGTCTGCCCTTATGAATCCCTTATAATCAGTCTTTGGTATGTGCCTTATATTTCTCTTGGTTCTTGTATATCATATCTTCTATTAAGTTCAGGATTTTTTTAAACAAAGTCTTGAAAATCTGAGAGCTTTATCAAATGTCCATTTTTTTCCATTCAGAATAATACTTAACTTTGCAGGGTATGATATTCTCAACCAAAGCCCCAGTTCTTTTGCTATTCATATGTTGTGTTCCAAGACCTGTAGTCCTTTAATGTCTTTGCTGCTAGGTCTTGTGTAATTCTAATTGTGGCACCATCATATTTAAATTGTTTTAATTTTGATGCTTTTAATATTTTATCTGTGAGCTGGGGGTTTTGGAATTTGACTATGATATTCCTATGAGTTTTCCTCATAGGATCTCTTTTAAGTGGTGATTGATGGATTTTTTTTTCTATTTCTATTCCGCCTCCCCC
>NW_027185771.1:32916385-32940352 GCF_028583685.1 Petaurus breviceps papuanus
TTTTTTTTTCTATTTCTATTCCGCCTCCCCCGTCCCCCCCCCCCCTAATGCTTCAGGACATTTTTCTTTAATTATTTCTTGTATTATTGTATCAAGATTCTTTTTTTGATCATAACATTGAGTTAGTCCAATTATTTTAATATTTTCTCTTTTTAATGTATTTTCCAAATCTGTTGTTTTTCTTACGTTTCACTTTTTCTATTTTTTCATTATTTATATTTTGTTTAATTATTTCTTGATCTCTTATAATTTTTCTGGCTTCACTTTGCCCAATTATAATTTTCAAGGTGTCATTTTCTTCCTTAAGATTCTGGATCTCTTTTTCTAATTGGTTGTCTTTCCTTTCATACCCTTCTTGTTTTTCTTGGATTATTCTTTTTTTTTTTTTCAGTTTTTCCTCCATCTCTGTCATTTTGTTCTAAAAGTCTTTTTAAAGATCTTCTATGAATTCTTTTTGGGCAGGTGACCATCTGATGTTACTCTTTGGGGGTTTCTTTACTTCAATATCTTCCTCTGAAGATGAACCCTGGTCATCTCTATTCTCATAATAGCTTTCTATGCTTGGATTCTTTCTCCTTTGCCTGTGAATTTGTGTGTGTGTGGTAATAGTTTAATTTTTGTAATCACCTCTAGCCCTGGGGTATGGGAAATGGTGCCTCTTGCCCCAGATCTTCATTTCTCCCCTCTAGCCTGGAAACAAAGGGAAACCTCCAACCTCCTGTAAGTGCCCACAGTTAGGGGCTTTCTGCCCCATTGCTTCTGCACTCACCAGGCTGGTTCCTTCTCACTCCTGCCACTCTTTGCGGCACAGCTGGATCTGGCATTCCTAGTCAGCAAAGGCTCCCTCAATCTTCCCAGGCTCAAAGTCCAATTCCCCTCACTATCCCAGGGGTAAAAGTTCCTGTGGCTGGGGCAGAGGCAGCTTGTCCAACTAACTAACCTCAGGGCTTACTGTTTATTGTTAAAAGTAAATCTAACCTGGAGGTGTTTACCCTTCACAGGGACCAAACCTCTTCCTGGGATTTTTCTTCCCATCTCAAGTTGTCCCAGGAAGACTGTGGTTGTACCCCTATTCTTATTTATCTACCTACACTTTGTTCTCCCTAAGGTGCTATTTTAACTCTTTGATGGGGGAAAGTCTTGAGAGCTTGGAGTTTTCTGACCTACTCTGTCATCTTCCCAGAATCCTCTCACTTCATATTTCTAATGTTATCTGTTTCGTTACTTCTGTTGAAGAAATGTGGTACAATAGAATGAATGCTAGCTAGAAGTCAGAAGACATGGGTTCACAGCCTTCTTCTGACACTTACTACATGTGTGACTCCCTGACACCAAGTTTCCTCAACCATAAAATGAAAGGATTTGCCTAGGTATATTCTGAGGTCATTTCCACATCTGGATCTATGATTTTCTAAATCATTTTGTATGAATTTGATATAAATATGGTAAACACTTGTTGGAAGAATGCCTTTAAGATAGCCTTTTGTTTTACCCAATTGAACACTTTTTATCATCAACAAACAGTAAGTACAGTGTGTTTCTCATCAATTTTCAGTCGATTATGTGATTGTAAATGTCAAAATATATCATAAAATCCTAAACTCTCAGAAATGAAAGGGACCTCAGGGGCTACCTAACCCAACCAATCCTTTAGCATGAGTCAATTCTACAATATAAAAACAGATCTGTGGTGCCCATGGTCTTGGAGAACTAATCACAGAAAATATAGTAACAACCCTTGAGAAAATTGGAAAATTCAGAGACACAGAAAATCTTATTGAGAACCCAGAGCAGTCAGAATGCATGCATAGGGGGAAGCTGGAGTCAGGAGGACCTGAGTTCAAATCTGGCCTCAGACACTTAATACAAAAACAAGCCATGTGACCTTGGGCAAGTCACTTAACCCCAACTGCCCTCCAAAAACAAAACAAAACAAAATGCATGCATAGGGTAAAGTTAGGGAGATATTAGAAAAGATCTGAAATCTAGGCATTAAGAGCAGGAAGGAATTTACTGAGACTGTATGCCCAAGATAGAAATGAGTTCAGGTAATCTTTCATACCATGGCAGCATATTTGTAATGTGTATATCAAGTAAAGTTAAGTATATTTAAGTTGAGACTGAACACCCTTTTGTTGAGATGAGAAGGATGAGAAGAAGAAGGAGAAGAAGGAGGAGGAGGAAGAGAAGAAGAAGGAGAGGGAGAGGGAGGAGGAGGAAGAGGAGGACGACAAGAAAATAAGATTTGGAGCTGAAAGGCATCGTAGAGATGAAAGGTCTTGTTTTTTAGAGAAGAAACATAGGTCCACAGAAGGGAAAGGATTTATCTAAGATTTCACAATGACTTAAGGTTAAGAATAGAACTCAAGACTCTCAACTCCTGATCCAGCATTCTTTCTATACATCATTGTATTTGCACAAGGTATTCCTGTATCTAAAAGAGGATAGACTAGATACAATTCTGAAATTCCATGATTTTCACCCTCTCTTAAAATATCTGAAGGGCTGTCCTTTGGAGGAAGACTTAGACTTGGTCCTGGTTGACCTCAGAGAGCCAGACTATAGCTAACATTTACATACTGCTTACTATGTGCCAGGCACTGTGCTTACTACTTTATAATTATCTCATTTGATCCTTACAACAACCATGGGAAGTGAGTACAATCATTACCTCATTTTATATATGAGGAAAGTGAAGCAAACAGAGGCTAAGTGATTTGCCAAGGGTCACCCAGCTAGTATGTGTCTGAGGCTGAATTTGAACTCTAGGCCCAGGATTCCATCCACTGCCCCACCTAGCTGCTTGGTGGAAGTTGTACAGACAGATTTCCATCCCTCCACCACCACCCCTAACCGATGTAAAGCCAAACTTACTAACAATCACATAATAACAGAATTAGAACTATAGACTGATGGATTTCAAGTCACAGTATGGGGAATTGTGTCCCATGGAATACAATAGGCAAGAAAGAAAGGAAGATGATTAGGAAAGTGTAGTAAAGGCTCAGGTAAGGAGAGAAATCTTATGATTTCCATACCTTAAAACAGATGCATATTATTGGTTAATAAAACCTGCTCACAAGAGAAAAAAGTTACATAATAGGGTGTCAGGGGTAGAGGACATGTCATGTGCAGAGGGAAAGAAGCAGACTGAGATTACTTACATGTGTATTAAGGGAGCTCAAAGGATGTTCATGATTTTACAATTAAGCATCTGGAAAATGGAATTCCTGGTTATTGGCTGCAGAGTAGAAAATCTGTGTATAAAATATTTAAAATCCCTAAACTGTAGTGATTGTGTTTGTTCTATGTCGGTGCCAGGAGCTGCTAGTTCCTGGAGGAAAGGGATCCTAAGAACATCAGTATTCTGTAAAGCACATCCATGTTGCTATGGCAATAGCTGGCTTACTCTCTGGGGCCTCATTTCTCTGTTTCTAAGCAGATGCAGCATTTTTCCTTGAGTTCTGGCTTGAGAGAGCCAACTGGATATTGGTTTAACTGATTTCACACTTGAAATGAGCTGTAACCAAAGTCTGGAAACCCTCATCAAAGAAAAGCATAAGTATCTGATTCCCAGCTCTGTCAATATTAGCTATATAACCTTAGGCCAGCTCATTAACATCTCTGATGACCAGTTTTCTCATCTGTGAAGAGAAACCTCACAGAGAAAAGGTATGGTTCTTGAAAGGCAATGTCCTCTAGTGAAAAAACCACTGGATTTGGAGTCAAAATGTCTGTGTTATCAAAGTCCCAGTTCTGCTACTGACTAGGTATCAGACCTCTAAGCAAGTCACTTAACTTCTCAGGGACTCATTTTCAGCACCTATAAAATAGGGATAATGTCATATTATTATAAATATAAGCTATCCTTGGATAAGTGCTATACACCTAAAACAAGATTTCTTTAAAAAAATATATTTTAAAGGTATATGCTTAAGAATAATTACGCCAACTGTTGTGGCATAGTGAAAAGGAAATCATCTGTAGAGTCAGAAGATCTAGACCTGATTAGATTTGCTACCTGTGTGGCCTTGGTCAGACCACTTCTCTCTGGTCCTAAGTTTTCTCTTCTGTCAGAGGATGGGAAGAGGTCCCTTATACTTATAGATCCCATGAGAGTCTTTTTATTCCCACAATCCCAGGAAAAATTCTTTTAGATAGCATGGGAAGGATCTCACTTTGGCAGCCACTAGGCACATGCCAATTGGCTATTCTGACAGTGTGCAGAGGTACTAATTCTTAGGTAGGGATATAAGTTCCATTCATTTTGGTGAAGAAGTGTGCACTGAGAACAGGGGCTCTCCTATGAAGTTTTAGCCCAAACTCTCTCTTTGGTTAAGCTCTTATCTCTAGCACATTTTCTATGAAAACTCAGAACTGTTACCTTGGAGGGAAATCAGGTCAGTCCTAGTATTTCAAATCAACCCTGAGGAAAAGCAAGGCCAAGGGATAACGTTCACAGACAAAGAAGCATGGAAGAAGGAATGGAATAAGGAAGTTAGAAGAGAGGAGATGGATGTTAGTATATTACAGCATTATACCATATCAACTTTCTCAAGGAGCCACACCCCACATGGAAACCAAGGCACAGATACACAGTAGATCCCCAGACCTACGCTGCTCTACCTGCAAAAACTCATCTGACCCTCTTCCTCCTTCCAACACATTATATAATATATATAAACTATAAACTGTTGTTTAGGAGCTCAGAGGTGTGGGGGTCTCTGCTGTTTTCTGCTTGCAACCTTACTGTAGGAGGGGCCCTTCTTAGGGCCACTGACAACTACTGTCATCCTGCTCCCACATCTCAGTTTTGTGTCTCAGTTTCCAACAGGGTATAATAGATGGGGGGGATGTAGTCAGGGAAGGTCAAAGAGCTAAGATGGACAATCGTCTGATCACACTGTGTGAATCCCCTCTCCCCTGCTGTCACACTGTTCATTCTGCATAGATGCCTTACCTTTTTTAGACTTTACTTTTCTAAGTCCTCCCTATCCTTTGAGACCCAACTGAAGACACACCTTCTTCATGAACACTTACCAGACCACCCACCACACAGTGAGTAATCTCTAAGATAATTCTTGAAGGCTTTAATGTCTTTATTATATATTTAGCATTGAATTACTTTGGACTGTTCTTTATGCACACATCCTGTCTCCCCAACCAAATTCCAGCACATAGAAAGTCAGAACTGGAATGCACTTTAGAATATAACAAATCAGGCATCAAAGGGAGCCTAAATATCTTACGAATGCTACTCCAACATTTCACAAATGAGGAAACTGGGACTAGAAAGAAGAAATTACTTGCCCAGTGTCTCACGTAAAGTTATTGGCAATGGTCAGACCTAAATCTAGGATTTTCTGGTTCCCAGTCCTTTGAGCCTTCTATCACTACCAGACTATCAACTTCTTGAGAGGAGAGACCTTGTCTTATTAGCACTTTTTCATATCACCAAATTTGTTCAGTCATTTGCTGTTGTGTCTGATGCTCTGTGACCCCCGTTTTGTTTTGTTTTGTTTTTTTGCCAAAGATATTAGAGGGGCTTGCCATTTCCGTTTCCAGCTCATTTTATAGATAAAGAACTGAAGCAAATAGGGTTAAGTGACTTGCCCAGGGTCACACAGCTAGGCAGTATCTGAGGTCAAATTTGAACTCATGAAGATAAGTCTTCATGATTCCAAACCCAGTGCTATATGCACTGCACCATCTAGCAGTCCTTTACCAAGCATAGTGTTCTGCTAAGTGAATATTTGCTAATGATGATGATAGTCAAGTAGATTTAAATCTGGAAGGGACCTTACAGGTCATCCAGTTGATGATGAGAATGTTGAAGATGGTGAAAGGGGAAAAACATTGGGCTTATAAACATTCCGGAGAGCATTCTCCACATCTAGCCTGACCCAAACCCAGTTTGCTTCTCCTTCAGGTTTGTTCTGCTCCTACACTCTCAGCCTTCACCTCCAAATCCAACATGCCATCTATGCTTTTTGCTGATGAAACCTATGTAATCTAAGCCCCATTTACCATGTTGCTTGCTGGCCATCTTCATACCATCCTACTACATTTATATCCTTTCCCTAAGCAGCTAGATGGTACAGTGGAGAGAGCTCTAGACATGGAGTACAAAGTTCAAATCTGGCCTCAGACACTTACTAGCTGTGTGACCTTGGGCAAATCACTTAACTTCTGTTTGCCTAACTCTTGTTATTTCAATTATAAAATGGGGATAATACAGGCACCTACCTCCTGAAATTGTTGTGAAGATCAAATGGAATATGTGTAAAGTGCTTAGTCTATTGCCTGGAACATAATAACTACTTGATAAATGCTTCTTTCTTCTCTATCTTCTAGCTCTGGGGCCAATAATCAGTTCGATACTACCGTTCCTAGAAAGGACATGTTGATTGTCCCTTGACTCCACTCACCATCCTGGGGATTTCCATGAATATTACTCCCCTATACATGTCTTCCCCTATTAGAATGTAAGCTCCTTGAAGGCAAATACTGTTTTGCTTTTCTATTTGTATCCTCTGAATTTAGCATATATATATACATAAAATGGATGTAATAATATTTCTACTTTTTAATTCACAGAGTTGTTTTTAAGGAAAGCATTTTGTAAACCTTGAAGCATAAGCCATAGTGTTAAAGAAAATGTTCCCAAATATATAACTGTAAGACTTGATTCTGGTTTAGGCCAATATAAGGAGCAGAGTAAGTTCTTTAATGAAAACACTCATAGAGCATTTCTTTCCAATTACTTTGTTTGAAAGTCTCATTAATTTTTTTTCTATTTCATTCTAATCTAATATAAACTGGATCCATTCTCAAGTAATTAAGGAAAAAGCTGTTAATGGGTAAAATGTCAGCAACTCTTATTTATCAGTTGGCCAAGTAACTAAATCTTATCGTTTCCCTACCATGTGTTTCCCTCTTCTGAAAAGGTCATCTTTCCTAATGCCTAGAAAACAACCCTGCCATTTTAAGAACCTTTGGGTGTTAATCTGCTGGAGGGCAAAAAATGTATCTGACTGTGACTTTGAGAACTGAGCATTCACATATTCTAAATACCAATAGTCTTAATGCTATGAAATGTTCCTTATATGTCCTCTAAAAACAAAAATCTGCTGTACTGCATCTTCCTATTTCTCCCCTCTGGGGTCATATGGAATACATCTTCAACATGACAGGCCTTCAAATGCATGAAAACAGCTATTTTTCCTAAGTCTTTTCTTCGCCTGATCCTATCCAGGCAGCACTCTTGACTTTCCTGAATATTATCTATAATGCCGTAGTAACCCTGTCATGCTAGAACCTCACTCTACCCATTCTCACACTGGAAGTACCCTCCACCCCTGCCTCTCCATCTGATTGTCTGGTTCCTCCAAAACCACCCATTTTAAGGGAAATACCCAGATCAGTCATGTTTTCATTCCTCTCTGAGCTGTACTGCTGACTTGCTGGTTACTCTCATACCCCTGTCCTAACCTCTTTTCAGTTTCCTAGCATGTGTTATCTTGTCCCCATTAGAATGTAAACCCCTTGGGGGCTGCTAGGTGGCGCAGTGAGTAACGCACCAGCCCGGAGTCAGGAGGACCTGAGTTCTGTTCCTTAGACCCTTAACACCCACACAAAAAAAACTAGCCCTGTAACCTTGGGCAAGTTACTTAACCCCAAACCCCTTGAGGGCAGGGACTATTTTTCTTCTGCTTGTATTTGTATTCTCTGTGCTTAGCCTAGTACCTGGCACATTATAAATGTTTAATAAATGCTTGTTGACTTGACTTGGTTTGACTTGACTAATCCTTGTATGGCCTGGCCTTTAGGTCCTCACTATCCTGGTCAACCCTCTTGGCACCAGTGTCCTCATCTTTTCCCTGTTCATTTTCCACCCTGCAGCCTCAAATACCCTTCCCCTCATCCAACTCTCTATCTTTTTCCTGGAAGAACTATAATCAAATCACCATTCCTATACTTCTGGAAAGGGTGTGTGAAGGATTGTTCCACTATCCCTCTTTGTGACTTCACAGATAATAAATTCTTACCCTGGCCATCTGTGATAGTAATGGCAATTAAAGATTCCCCTGTATTGGCTTGGTTTTCAAATTGATTGTGTTAAAACCCAGAGTTTGTTAATCCCACCTGTGGGATGGGCTTGTTGATGTGAAAAGAAAGTCCTGAACTGGGAGGAGCTGGTGATGTAGATTTGGAGAGATAAGAGAGAGGCGGAAGATCTTTTTGGAAGCAGCACCTCGTGGAGAGAGAGAGACTAAGAGAATTGCTGGTGGCCTCTTTGAATTGCCCTGGACTTTTGAGACCTGCCCCCTGAGCTGCCAAGGACTGAGGAGACATGGCTGTTTTGCTGGTACTTTGTCTGTCTGTTTTGATGTTGTTTTGCCAGATTTGTCCACTGGTGAAAGACTGTCCTTTTGTTGAAGAAGTCCTGGAACCTGGCTGTTCGCTAAGAAGCCCTGAGACTGTCCTGCAGACAGAGAGTGAATACTGTCCACTGGTGAGGGACAGTACTGTTGTTGCAGGGGTCTGGAGACTGTCCTGCAGACAGAGTGAATACTGTCCACTGGTGAGGGACAGTGCTGTTGTTGCAGGGGTCTGGGAGCCTTTCTGTTGGTTCAGAAGCCCTGAAGAAGGATTTTCTTGTTGTATGTTTACAGAAATCCTGGGAGAGGGCTTTGCTAATGTGTTCAGGGGTTCTAGGACTGTTCTACTGACAGAGGATAAATTCATGAAGGGACTGGCAATGTATCTTGTGGCTTTGCTAAGCCTTGTCTCCCCAGGAACTAAGATTGCTGAGAACTTGCCTCGTGTCAAGATGAAAAAAAAGACCTCCATTTGGGTATTAAGTGCTGTGTTTAAACTTGATGTAACTCTGGGGTAGATTCAATTGTGATCCAGGGGTGGGGAACTTTTGACCTTATGTTTGGAAACTAATCTCCATTTGAGAAGAGGGGCTTTGTGGTGGACTTAATTAAGGTATAGCCTAGGGGTGGAGAAGTATTTAGAACAGAGACTTTGTAATTGATTGAATGATTGGAAGGTCCTGGGGTGGGGTAGTACTTGGAGATTATTTAATCACACTTAGTAAATGCTGTATTTTGAATGATGTCATGTTTTGATCTTCTCTGTTCTGGGTTTGTTACTGAATAAAATAGAGAGCACCTATGCTGGTATTTTGAACCTGGGAAGTTGCCTTTGCTTGGTATTACATTACACCATCACTCTCCTATATTTTTGACACCTTCCATTGGAATTTAAACTCCTTGAGGGAAGGGTCTATCTTGAGTCAAGTCTACAAGTATTTAATGAGGCCTTACAAAAGTGTCCTGAAATATGCTAAACACTGAGAATACAAATGTAAAAAGAGAGTCCCTGCCCTCTAGAAGTTTACATCCTAAAAGGGAGAAGAAAGGGAGAAAGTCCTCAAAGTGGGGGAAAGGGATTAGGGAAAGTAAGGAGTGGAGCTGGAAAAGGAATGAATACATGGCTGACTTGGGCCCTTTCCTTTAAATAGAAGTTCTGGAAGGAGCCACCCAAAGGACTACATGGCACATTGGATAAAGTTTTGGGTGTTGCAGTCAGGAAGATCTGAGTTCAAATGTGCCTTCAAACACTTACTAGCTGGGCAAGATGCTTAACCTCCATTTGCCTCAGTTTCTTCAACTATAAAATAGGGATAATAATAGTATCTATCTCTCAAGAGTGATTGTGAGGATCAAATGAGATAATATTTGTAAAGTATCTAGCCCATAGTAGACACTAAATAAATTATATACAACATAATATGATGATATGAATATAATGTTTTATCATAATAATGGCATGTGATTACATATAACATATGATATGTATAACCTATAACTCATAATACATAAAAGCATGTTATATATAATTACATATTATGTGTGATTGATATAACAATGGTGTAAAGTTATAACATTATATTTATTGTTGTTGTTAGAATAAATAAGAAGAAGGAGCTTCAAGGGCAGAATGAAATTCCATATGTGAGAAAGTCAAGGATAGAGCGAATTTTCAGGATGAGGAGGTTGCTATGGCAACCATGTACTGTCTCCATGTTGTATTTGGATTCCTAGTTCTTAGCACAGTTCTTTGCAAAGAGTAAACTCTTTCATGGCTTAGAATAGATTCATTCATTCTAACTTGTCAATATCTTTTAATAAAATGTAGAGCCCAGGACTGAAAGGTCATGTATAGAGAGATGTAGGCCAAAATTGTGCCCCTATATTAGGGGTCTTCAAAAGGTATTCTAAGGTATTCTTTGTCCTCTAAGGAAACAACAAGACAATAGAATTCCTGGTAACCATCTTCCACATGGGATCTAACTAAGGCACAGTAGAGTCAGACCCTTGTGCTGGGTACAATACTACTCAATATAGTTTAGGATCAGATTTAACTTTTCTGGTTACCACATGACTCATTAAGCTTACACTGGAAAGACTCCCAGATCTTTTCATATGAATTGTTGCCTTAACCCCAACTCTCCTATCCTGCCTGTGAAGTTGAATCTTTTAACTCAAGTACAGAGATTTACATTTATCCTCATTAAACATAACCTTAATCAGTCTGACCTATTTTAGAAGAGTCAAATTTATGTTGATCATATTTTCCCTTATGTTGTACTTACGTGTATACATGTTGCAAAGTACTTTAAGAGCAGAGAGAGTACCTGATTTCTTCTTTCCAGTCTCATTTCCAAGCACATGGCCCTGGACAATGTAATTATAATACTACTATTTCATATCTCTATAGCATTTTATGGGTCACAAAGAAACTTTCCTCACAACAATCCAGTGAGGTAAGTATTACAAGTAATATTACTTCAGTTTTACAGATGAGAAAAACTAAGGCTTACAGAGAGAAAGGATTAGAACCTAGTTCCTTTAGCTTCAAGATCAGGGCTTTTACCACCACACCACCCTATCTTTCAATAATGACTATAAGTGGGAGGCTGAAGAGAAAGTTTGACTCTGTCTAATGAACCTGATGACTATAAGGACAAGGTCCCTGAGGAAGGGGCTGAGGGCATACAAGGATGGCCTCCCCAATGACAAGCTGGATTCTTGCCAATTTCCCAAAAAGAGAAGCAACATGAGACCTCCTGAGTCTGTGAGGTAGGTATAAATGTGAACCACATGTAGTGGAATAGAAGGGAATAGACTGCAAAAACTAACAAGGAAAGTGGCAATGATATAACCAGTCACCCATATGTTGATGAAAGGTGGCCAAGGCTAATTACATCAGATCTTGAGATAGTTTCCCTGTTCACTGACATTTACTGCAGCCCAAGAAACTGCTTTTTCCAAAGAAACCTAAAAACAGACCTTTACATATTTCTTAAGCATCCAAATGTTTTCCTGAAACTAATAAAATATTTTGATCTGTGCCTACTCATCTCAGAAAGAATGCCAAGCTACAATTTTAGAGGCAGCATGTTATAGTTGAAAGAGTCCTGGATTTGGAATAAATGAATGAAAAAATGTATTGAGCATTAGCTATGTGCCAAGCCCAATGCTAAGCATCTGAGGATACAAATACAAAAACAAAGACAGCTCTTACCCTCAAAGAGCTTCTATTCTAATGGAGAGACAACATGTATAGGAGAGAGGTGGCCAGAGAGAAGCACTTTGGTCCTAAAAATTACAGGGATGGTGAATGGGATCAAAGGATATATCTCATGCAGGAATAGAGTTGATCATGATTTATGATTCCTGAACTCAGAAAAGGATACACTAATGGCTACCATGGTTGGCAAGGAGGTTGTAGAGGTGACCAGAGAAGAAGGAGTAAAATGAAGCGTGACTGGGGCTTTCCCAATATGGAAAAGAGTGGCCTAGGAGAAGCCACCAACCAGGAAAGCAGGGACCTGGGGGTGGGGGGTCCTGCAGGGCATAGTCCCTGGTATAGACTTGAGGTGATTGGTGAGGTTGTGGAGAAGATGCTCAAAGAGAAGGGAATGAAATGAAGGAGTTAGAGGACCTTGGATGGAATCCTGGCCCTGCCAATTGTTTCTTGTGTAAATTTGTCCAGTCCCTTAATTGTCTCCTCAACTGTAAAATGTAGATAATAGCACCTGAACTACCACAGGTACTCCACAACCTGAGATTGTCTTACCTGAAGAAGGAACAACTTTGGGAGAAGAGAGTTGCAGTTTTCAGGTTGAAATATGCAAGAAGTATTAACTTTGGTCTCTTTGGGCTTAGAAGATAAAATTAGCAGGGGAGGAGCCAAGATGGCAGCACAGGAGCAGGAAGACTCCCTGCGCTCCCCCATAACCACCTCAAATACCTATAAAAAATGACTCTAAACAAACTTTAGGGCTATAGAACCCATAAGTGACAGAGAGAAACAAACCTCCCGCTGAAGACAGCCCAGCAGACTGGCAGGAAAGGTCAGATTGTAGTACACTGGGAGCTGAGCTCAGCCCCATGAGTTCCCAGTTTTAGCCCCAGGGCAGCCCAACCTGGAGGGACTCAGGGAGAGTAGATCACCAGCAGCTATGGCAGTTTCCAGATTATCAACCCATAAATGACAAAGACAAAGTGAGAGGTCAGTGGACTTTGGGAACAGGGAGTTTGGGAGTGCAGTCCAGCCTCTGCCCCTAGGGCGAGAAGGAGCTGGGGGGAGGAGGGGGAAGCCGTGCAGCAACCACTGCATGGATACTTCAGAGATCCTGGCCTGCAGATTGTAGGAGCACCAAGCTATCAGTCTGAAGGGTAATTGCTCTTGCTTTAACCTGCTTGGATCTGGATCGCTGTCTTGGGTAGAGGTCTTGGCGTACATAACCAGTGAGCCAGAGCATGTGGAGTCTTCAGAGAGCACACCCAACTAATAGCTCCAGCAGCTGAGAAAACCCCAGCAATATGGGACAAAGCTTTCCTCTCTGGTAGCAGAGTTCTACTATGGCAAAAACCTCAAAAGTCAAGTAATTGAGTGGCAATAGGAGCAAGCAAAGGAAGCAAAGCAAGCACAGTAATCTGTCTTTGGACTCCTTTTTGGGGGACAAAAAGGATCAAAGCATGGAACAGGAGGAAGACAATGAAGTCACAACTCCTGCACCAAAAGTTTCCAAGAAAAATATGAACTGCTTAGAGGCCATAGAGGAACTTAAGAAGGATTTTGAAAACCAAATAAGAAAAGTAGAGGAAAAATTAGGAAGAAAAATGAGAATGATGCAAGAAATTCATGAAAGTAGAGTCAACAACCTGACTGAAGAAAATAACACCTTAAAAAATAGACTAACTGGGGGCGGCCAGGTAGCACAATGAGTAAGAGCACCGGCTCCAGTGTCAGAATGACCTGGAGATCGAATCCCGGGCTCAGACACTTAGCACCCACCCAGAAACACCTGGCCATGTAACCTTGAGCAAGTTACTTAACCCCAATTGCTTAGGGGCAGCCAGGTGGCTCAGCGAGTAAGAGCACCGGCTCCAGTGTTGGGACGACCTGGAGATGAAATCCCGGGCTCAGACACTCAGCACCACACCCAGAAATGACTGGCCGTGTAACCTTGAGCAAGTTACTTAACCCTGATTGCTTTAAAAAAAAAAATAGACTAACTCAAATGGCAAAAGAGGCTCAAAAAGCCAATGAGGAGAAAAATGCCTTAAAAAGCTGAATTTGCCAGGTGGAAAAAGAATCTCAAAAGCTCACTGAAGAGAATCATTACTTCAGAATTAGATTGGAGCAAATGGAAGTTAGTGACTTTATGAGAAATCAAGATACTATTAAACAGATCTAACAGAATAAAAAAATAGAAGGCAATGTGAAATATTTCACTGGGAAAACAACTGACCTTGAAAATAGATCCAGGAGAGATAATTTAAAAATTGTTGGACTACCTGAAAGCCATGATCAAAAAAAGAACCTAGAAATCATCCTTCAGGAAATTCTCAAGGAAAATTGCCCTGATATTTTAGAACCAGAGGGCAAAATAGAGGTTGAAAGAATCTACCGATCACCTCTTGAAAAAAGATCCCCAAAAGAAAACTCCTAGGAATATTATAGCCATGTTCCAGAGTTCCTAAATCAAGGAGAAAGTATTACAAGCAGCCGAGAAGAAACAATTTGAATATTGTGGAAATACTATCAGGATAACACAGGATCTAGCAGCTTCTACCTTGAGGGATCGAAGGGCTTGGAATATGATATTCTGGAGGTCAAAGAAGCTGGGATTAAAAAACCAAGAATCACCTACCCAGCAAAACTGAGCATCATGTTTCAGGGGAAAATATGGTCATTCAATGAAATAGAGGACTTTTGAACATTCTTTTTTTTTTCTTTTTGGAGGGGGGCAGTTGGGGTTAAGTGACTTGCTCAAGGTCACACAGCTAGTTTTTGTGTGTGTGTTAAGTGTCTAAGGCCAGATTTGAACTCAGATCCTCCTGACTCCAGGGCTGGTGCTCTGGCTTTCAAGGATTCTTGATGAAAAAAACAGAGTTGAATAGAAAATTTGACATTCATATACAAGAAGCATGAGAAGATAAACAGGGAAAAGAAATCATAAGGAACTTATCAAAGTTGAAATATTTACATTCCTACATGGAAAAATGACAATTGTAACTTATGAAACTTTTCTCAGTATGAGAATAGTTGAAGGGAATATAAATGTGTATATATATATATATATATATATATATATATATATATATATATATATATATATCTGTGTGTGTATGTGTGTATACATACATACATATATCTATATAGGAGGATATATGGGCATATAAATACATATGTGAGTGTGTGTATATATGTTTACAGGTATACATAGACAGAGGGCACAGGACCAGTTGAATAGGAAGGGATGATACTTAAAAGGTGACATTGAGAGGTGATAGAGGAATATAATGAGAATAGATAGGGAGAGACGGATGGGGTAAATTATCCCATAGAGAAGAGGCAAGGGAAAACTGTTACAATGGAGGGGAAGAATGGGAAGGCAAAAGGGAATGGGTTAACCTTACTCTCATTGAATTTGGCTTAGGGAGGGAATGACATATACACTAAATAGGGTATCTCTCCCTACAGGAGAGTAGGGGGAAAGGGATGAGATGGGGGGTGATGGAGGGGAGAGCGGGTAGGGACGGGGAGGAAATTGGAAGCACACACTTCTGAAAAGGGACATGGTCAAAGTAGAAAATAGAACAAGTGGGGGGCAGGATAGGATGGAGGGAAATATAGTCAATCTTTTCCAATATATCCACGATAGAAATGTTTTGCGTAGCTACACATGTACAACCTATATTGAATTGCTTATCTTCCCAGTAAGGGTGGGTGATGAGGGAGGAAGGGAAAGAATCTGGAATCCAATGTTTTAAAATCAAATGTTTAAAATATATATATATATTTTTTTTTACCTGCAACTGGAAAATAAGATATACAGGCACTAGGGTATTGAGATCCATCTTGCCCTACTGGAAAGTTGTAGGGGAAATGGAGGAGGATATAGGAGATGGCAGATTGGGGGAGGGGGTATAGAGTGGGATTGTTGTTTTTGGGGTGGTGGGTAGGAGAAAGATGAGGAGATAAGTTGTAACTCAAAATCTCGTGGCAATGAATGATATAAACTAAAAATAAACATAAAATTTAATTTAAAAAATAAAAAAAGAAGATAAAATTAGCAGCAATGAAAGGAAGATGCAGAGGGGAAGATTTCAGCTTGAAGTAAAGACAAACGTTGTACTATTAAAACTGTCTACTGACCAGAAAATAATGAACCTGACGACTATATGTGTGCACATGTTGCAAAGTACCTTAAGAGCAGAGTCAGCACCTGATTTCATCTTTCCATTCCCATTTCTGAGCACATGGCCCTGGACAATGTAATTATAATACTACTAATTCATATCTCTATAGCATTTTATGGGTCACAAAGAAACTTTCTTCACAACAACCCAGTGAGATAAGTATTACAAGTAGGATTATTTCAGTTTTACAGATGAGAAAAACTAAGGCTTATTATAGAGGGACAGAATTAGAACCCAGTTCTTTTAGCTTCAAGATCAGGGCTATTGCCACCACACCACACTATCTTTCAATAATGACTACTCCACAGGGCAGCTGTAGACTAAGTGGCAATGTGGTATGGTGAATTCATAGCACCGGATATGGATTCCCAGAACCTGGGCTTAAATTTTGACTCTTTTCCTTACTTCCTATGTGATTTTGGCCAGTTCCTTGATCTCCCTGGCCCTCAGTTTTCTCATTTGTAAAATAAAACCCCAGCGGTCCTTTTCAGCTCTAAATGCTATTATCCCTACGATGTTTGCCCTCATATTGGACTATACTAAAGTTAACCTATCAAGATAAGGCCCTTTTCAAAGGACCCACAAGTTTGCCAAAAACCAGACCAATACATTACTTCCAGGCCATTTCCAAGCCATGAAGCTTATCTTTGGGCCATCCTCATATCTCCCACAGGAACCTTTGTCTCTATCCCATGACATTGGACTGTAATAGGTGAGCTTTTGTTTTACCTTATCCAGAACCACACCAACACATTTCCAAATCATACCTACACAAGTCCTGTCCTCCCCTCCTTCTCCACCTTCCCTTTGTAGATTGGCTCTCCCCGTTAAAATACAAGCTCCTGGAGAGCAAGAACTCTCTTGCTTACTTGCATTTGAGTTCTCAGTGTTTAGTATAGTGCTTGGCATATAGTAAGTACTTTATAGATGCTTTATCATTTCATTCATTCACTCATTACTTGATCCATTCCAAGTTCCTTTGGCTTTCTATTCCAATATCCTGAAGTCTTCCTTATGTTTACATTTTATCTTTCATGCTACTGCTTAAGTGTAGTTGTTTTTATAAGAACCTTTCAACAGGTAAAACTTTATCTTCTCTTGAGTATCTCTTATTTCTATAACACTTTAAGAACTTTACTCAAAATTGTCCTGTGAGTCAGGCAAATTATGTATTATCCCCTTTTAGAGAGCAGGAAGCAGGTACAAGCAGAATAAGGGACTTGCTTGCTGCCCCATACCAAGGCAATGTCAAAGACAGGAAATCTGGGTCTCCTGACCTAAGGTCCCTGATCTTTATACTATGAGCCACATGGCTTGGGATAAATTGTGGAATCTTAGAATTCAGAGATGGGAAGGATCTTAAAGGTCACTGCATCCAAACTTCTGTACAATGTAGAAATCCACTGCACACAAATGTCTTAACAGAAATTATTAACAGCTTAAAAGCTAGTTTAGAGACCTCCAGTAATGAGGAATTCACTATTTTCTAGGCAGTAGACAGTTTTAATAGTACAACATTTGTGTTTACTTCAAGCTGAAATCTTCCCCTATGCATCTTCCTTTCACTGCTGCTAATTTTATCTTCTAAGCCCAAAGAGAGCAAAGTTAATAATTCTTGCATATTTCAACACTGAAAAATGCAACCATCTTCTCCCAAAGTTGTTCCTTCTTCAGGTAAGACAATCTCAGGTCCTTCAGCCAATCCACACTTGGTCCTCTCCCCAACTCTCATTGCCCTCACTTCAGTTTCACAATGTCCTTCCTAAAATGTAGTACCCAGATTGAAAGTGATATTTTTTTTAATGCTTTATTAACTTCTGATTTATATCATTCATTTCCACCAGATTTTGAGTTACAAATTTTCTCCCCATTTTTCCCCTACCCACCGCCCCAAAATAGCAGTCCCACAGGATATCCCCTCCTCCAATCTGCTCTCTCCCATATTTTCTCCCATACCCCTTTCTACTTTTCCAGTGGATCTCTATGCCTCAGTGCCTATATATCTTATTTCTCAATTACATGTAAGATGGTATTAATAATAGTTTTATATATATATATATATATATATATATATATTTGAATATTTGATTTTAAAACTTTCAATTCCAGATTCATTCCCTTCCTTCCTTGTCACCCACCCTTACTGGGAAGATATGCAGTTCAGTATAGGTTGTACATAAGTGGCTAATGTAAAACAATAACATAGTAGATATATTGTAAAAGACTGACTATATTTCCCTCCCTCCTATCCCACCTCCCACTTGTTCTATTCTCTACTTTGATCCCATCTATTTTCAAAAGTGAGTGCTTCCAACTTCCCTCCCCCCCAGCCTACCCTCCCTTCTATCATCCCCCCTCTCATTCCCTTCCCGCCCTATTCTCCTGGAGCATGAGATACCCTATTTAGTGTGTATTTCACTCCCTCCTCAAGCCAAATTCAATGGGAATAAGGTTGACCCATTCCCTTTTACCTTCCTATTCTTCCCCTCCATTGTAACCATTTTCCCTTTTCTCTTCTGTATGAGATAGCTTACCCCAATCTGTCTCTCCCCATCTCCTCTCATTATATTCCTCTCACCTCTTAATTTCACCTTTTAAGTATCATTCCTTCCTGTTAAATTGGTCCTGTGCCCTCTATCTATGTATACCTGTAAACATATATACACACATTCACATATATACCCTCATATATAGACAAATATATATATATTTCTAATTCCTTCAACTACTGAGAAAAGTTTCATAAGTTAACGATTATTGTTTTTCCATGCAGGAATGTTAATAGTTCAACTTTGATAAGTTCCTTATGATCCCTTTTCCCTGTTTACCTTCTCATGCTTCTCTTGCTTCTTGTATCTGTCAAATTTTCTATTCACCTTTGGTTTTTTCAGCAAGAATGCTTGAAAGTCCTCTATTCCACTGAATAACAATATTTTCCCCTGAAACATGATACTCAGTTTTGCTGGGTAGGTGACTCTTGGCTTTAATCCCAGCTCCTTTGAGCTCTGGAATATCGTATTCCAAGCCCTTCGATCCCTCAATGTAGAAGCTGCCAGATCCTGGGTTATCCTGATTGTGTTTCCACAATATTCAAATTGTTTCTTCTTGGCTGCTTGTAATATTCTCTCCTTAATCTGGGAATTCCGGAACCTGGCTATAATATTCCTAGGAGTTTTCTTTTTGGGATCTTTTTCAGGAGGTGATTGGTGGATTCTTTCAACCTCTATTTTGCCCTCTGGTACTAAAACATCAGGGCAGTTTTCCTTGAGAACTTCCTGGAGGATGATTTCTAGGTTCTTACTTTGGTCATGGCTTTCAGGCAGTCCAATAATTTTTAAATTATCTCTCCTGGATCTATTTTCCAGGTCAGTGGTTTTTCCCATGAGATATTTCACATTGCCTTCTATTCTTTCATTTTTTTGGATCTGTTTAACAGCATCTTGATTTCTCATAAAGTCATTAGCTTCCATTTGCTCCAATCTAATTCTGAAGCAATGATTCTCCTCATTGAGTTTTTGAGATTCTTTTTCCATCTGGCAAATTTGACTTTTTAAGGCATTCTTCTCCTCATTGCCTTTTTGGGCCTCCTTTGCCACTTGAGTCAGTCTATTTTTTAAGGTATTATTTTTCTCAGTCAGGCTGTTGACTCTCATTTCATAATTTTCTTGCATTGTTCTCATTTCTCTTCCCAATTTTTCCTCCACTTCTCTTATTTGGTTTTCAAAATCTTTCTTAAGGTCCTCTATGGCCTGTAACCAGCTTGTATTTTCCTTTGAAGCTTTTGGTGCAGGAGTTCTGACTTCACTGTTTTCCTCCTGTTCCATGCTTTGCTCCTTTTTGTCCCCAAAATAGGAGTGTATTGTTGGAATCTTCTATCTGCTTTGTTTCCTTTGCCTGCTCCTTCTGCCACTCAATTACTTGACTTTTGGGCTTTTTGCCACAGTAGGACTCTGCCACCAGACAGGGGAGCTTTTGTCCCAAACGCTGGGGTTTTCTCAGCTGCCTGAGGTATTAGATGGGTGCCCTCTCTGAGGTCTCCACACCCTCTGGCAAGCTGGACATGCACCCCAGAACCTCCACCCTAGACTGCAATCCAGATCCAAGCAGGTTAAAGCAAGAGCGATAACCCCTCAGACTGGTGCTTGGTCCCACTACACTCTGCAGGCCAGGAGCTGAAGCCGCCACATGAAGCTGGCTGGCTGTGCTGGGTCTCAGTGGCTTTTCGCCCTGGGGGTAAAGCCACGCACTCCCACTTACTGGTCCCAAAGTCCAGACTGTACTGCCCTCTCACTTTGTCCTTTGTGTCTATGTGTTGATAAATCTGGAAACTGCCACAGCTGCTGGTGATCTGGAGTTCCTCTGGCCAGCGGCTGCTCAGGCCCGCCCTGGGGCTAAAGCCTGGGCGTGGGTCTGGGCTCGGCTCCCAGAGTGCTGTGCTGGATTCTTGCTGGCCTGCTGGCCTGTCCTCAGTGGGAGGTTAGCTTCTCTGTGTCATTTTGTGGGTTCTGCAGCTCCAAAGTTTGTTTAGAGTACCCTTTTTACATGGATTGGGGAGGGTGGAAGCTGGAGGTGCGGGAAGGTTGTGCTTCTACTCCGCCATCTTGGCTCTGCCCCCTTGAAGGTGATATTTAAGGGATGTTTGAGTACAGTGGAACTATCGCCTTAATATAGGAATGTGCTAGTAAATGTTTAACCACTAGCTCTCTGAAGAAGAAAAAAAGTACCCATGTCACATTTCAATTTAATCTGTAATTATAACATTTTGCCTATCCTTTCTTAACCTAGATAATCAATGAATCAAGCCCCGATTTTGTTTCTTAGGTAGAATGGTTTACACCAAAAATTTAACACTGGACTCCCAGGAGTAGGTTATAGCTAGCCCTAGCTTACCCCTGCCTTAAAAAGCCTTAGATAGTATTGGGACCACAGAGATTATCTAGTTACACTTGAACCTGATCAGAAATACCCTCTACAACACTGTTGTTAAACTCAGGGCCCTGGCAAAACTCTTGACAGAACCAGATTAAAATGTGATTGGGGAAATATTTAATAAAATAAATAAAAATATAATAAAATATAAAGTTAGTTTGTGGTTTTCTAAGTCAATAGGTAGCCCACAGGGATCCATTTCTATCCTCCCCAAATTTGACCAGAGTAGATTATAATGAGCCTATCATGTTCTTTATTCTGGACAGTAGGCCTTTGTTAAAACAGACTAAGAACACGTTAGTTTTGGGGGCCAGCTATGTAGACTGGTCACACTACTAAACCATATTGATCTTAAAATCTGTTAAGACCCCAGTTCTAAAATTTGTTTCCTTTTAATCAAATACCTCTCCTTTCTCTCTCACAGAACAATAAATATCACCTCCTCTCTAACCAACCACCAGGAAAACAGGGCCTACTTGAGTAATATGCCATCTGTGCTGCCACAGTCTCCCTTCTCTCCACCTGGAATCTTTCTGGACCAGAGCTGTCCTGAGTTAAAACTCAGATAATATACTATATATTTAGGTATCCCCTAACCATGTTCTACATTCCATCCACCCATTTCCTAGGAAACAAGGACCTACATCTGGCATCTTTCCATCCTCTTGTCCTGGAAATACAACTACTAGAAAGGTTCAATTGCCTTATGGCTCTACTCACCATGCCTCATCACCTAGCTAGACCAAAACTCCCTTTTCTGGTCACCATATCCCCTGCATGTGTTATCTCTCTCTATCAAGTGGTAAGCTTTCTTAGGTCAGGGTCTTTCTCATTTTGTATTTGTATACCAAAGACCTAGCACACTGTTTGCCATGTAATAGAAACTTAAATGTATTTTCATTGATTTCCATTCATTCAATGAGCATTTCTAGCTCTCAGGGCAAGTATCACAAAATGTACCCAGGTAATCAGTATGAAAGGTGAACTCAGATCATCTTTAAAAAAGTAACTTAGTTGAGGGATAGAGGAGAGACTTTGGGAATTGATCCATGAGGACAGAGAACTTGGTTAATGTCTTTTGTGAGTGAAGGCTCTAAAAACATGGAGCACCAGGAGGCCATTACTGGAAAGGCCATTGTGATAGGACAGTACAGGGCATGGTCAGACTCATCAGAGCTAACCAGAAATGTGGCCATGGGGTAGGATAGGGAAGAAAATTCATCATCAACTAGTTTCCTACTTTACATCTATTTTTTTCTAACTAGTTGCTAAATTCAGTTGTTTCTACTTGCTTTAGTACAAGTGCTTTCCTACCCTTCTAAATTTCAGTACCCTGAGACAAAGTTCAAGCAACCCTTTGTAGTTATAGTGCTGTTCTTTTAGACATAAGACCAAATAAGAGTGGACAACACCAACTAATTCTGAGTTCCCAAACATTATGAGGAAGATTTAAAAAGAATTTTTCCTTTCCATGATTTCATTTTGCACAGGCCCAGGCGAGGATAGGTTAAATAAGAGTAAGGCATTGAAACTGGAAATGTATAATCAGGGTCCTGCTTCATGGCTAGTAAAAACAAAAAACAAAAACAACCCCCCCCCCAAAAAAAAAACCTATTGAACTGAGCTGAATTTAATGGAATTAAGGGTCATCCAGCTCTGACATTCTATGTTCTAATTTTAAGTGTGCTTCCAACTCCAACAATTTCTGTTCTCTGTTCTAAGACCCCTTCAGTGCTAGCATTCCTTCAATCTTTCTCAGACTTAGGGGTTCTGATAAAAGGGAGAGAGCCAGACCAAATAGCTTGACCATGAAATATTGGGGGGAAACTGGTCAGTGTATTCTACTGAATTAGTGCTCTCTGAAATCTACTTGTTAAATTTCCCATAGATTTGTACCTGAGAACCATATCAGAGAAACTTGCTGTAAAAAAAAATCCTGCATTTTCCTGCTTCCCTTCCAATCTTGGCTGCATTGGTTTTGTTTGCAAAATCGTTTTAAATTAATGTAATCAAAATTATCCACTTTATATCTCTTAATGCTCTCTCTACCTCTCATTCAGTAATAAAATCTTCCCTTATCCATAGAGCTATCAAGTAAAAATTTCCATGCTCTCCTAATTTATTTATGCTATCATCCTTTATGCTTAATCATGTACCCATTTTGACCTTATCTTGGTACACAATGTGAGATGTTGATCTATACCTAATATCTGCTAAACTTGTCTCCAGTTTTCCCAGAAATTTTTTTCAAATAGTGAGCTCTTGTCCCAAAAGCTTGGATCTCTGAGTTTATCAAACACTAGATTACTATGGTCATTTACTATTGTGTATTGTTCTCCTAATCTATTCCACTGATCCACCACTCTATTTCTTAGTCAGTTCCAGATTGTTTTGATGATTACCACTTTGAATTACAGTTTGAAATCTGGTACTGATGGGCCACCTTTTTTCAAATTTTTTTCTTCAATTCTTTTGATATTCTTGACCTTCTGTTTATCCCATGTGAATTTTACTATTTTTCCAGCTCTATAAAATAATTTTTTGGTAATTTGATTGACATGGCATTGAATAAATACATTCATTTAGGTAGAATTGTGATTTTTATTACATTGATTCTGCCTTCCCATGAGCAACTAATATTTCTCCAATTATTTAATCTAATTTTATGACTATGAAAAGCATTTTGTAATTGTGTTCATATAGTTACTGGGTTTATCTTGGCAGGTAGACTCCCAAATAATTTATATTGTCTGCAGTTATTTTAAAAGGGAATTTCTTTTTCTATCTCTTCCTGCTGGATTTTGTTGGTAATATATAGAAATGCTGATGATTTATGTGGGTTTATTTTATATCCTGCAACTTCACTAAAGTTGTTAATTATTTCAACTAGTTTTTAGTTGATTCTCTAGTATTCTCTTAAGTATACCATCCTATCACCTGCAAAGAGTGATAGTTTTGTTTCCTTGCTGCCTATTCCAATTCCTTTAGTATCTTTTTCTTCTTTTATTGCTATAGCTAGCATTTCTAGTACAATATTGAATAAAAATGGTTGTTGTGATAAGCAAGGATAATGGGCACTGATCTTAAAGCTTCTAGCTTATCCCCATTACAGATAATGCTTGCTGATGGTTCTAGATAGATACTACTTATCATTTGAAGAAAAGCTCCATTTTTCCTTATACTTTAAGTGTTTTTAATAGGAATCCTTCCTTCCTTCCTTCCTTCCTTCCTTCCTTCCTTCCTTCCTTCC
>NW_027185771.1:32940362-33149896 GCF_028583685.1 Petaurus breviceps papuanus
TCCTTCCTTCCTTCCTTCCTTCCTTCCTTCCTTCCTTCCTTCCTTCCCTCCTTCCTTTCTTCCTTTTCTCAGAGACTAAACCTTAAACCTATTTCACTCTGGAATTCATTATTGGACCACAATGGGTTTCTGACCAAGAGCCACTTAATGGGCCCTCCTGCCTCAGAGTGAATGTAAATAGTAACTGTTTCTCTTTTGGCTAGCAACCCTGAGGATCTTCCTCTCCCAGTTTTTTTTTTTAATTAAAGGGGCCATCCTTTTTACTTTTTAAAGAGTTCTATTCACTGAATGGATGTTACTTTAGTCAAAATGAGAACCTGAAAAGACCTTAGCCTAAAAGGGCCTGGGGTCTCCCATTGCATCCTGGGCCATCTCCAGTGGTTCTGATGAATATCTGGCCACTGAACCCAGATGGCTCTGGAGGAGAAAGTGAGGCTGGTAACCTTGTACAGCCCTCCCTCACTCAAATCAAAGTCAGCTTTGAGGCATGTCATCATCTCCCTGATGTCATGGTCCTCTTCAAAAATGAAGGACAAACACAAAATAGGAATGAGTATTTAGTCAAAAGCAACTTCCAATATTCTTTCTCCTACAACACATGCCTCTCACTAAATAAAATGATTCTGCTGATGAAAAATTCACAGTTGTGCTTTTACATTGAATAGTATACCTATTTTGTCTACCTGTCCACCTATTTTTACATCTGGTTATAGCAATCTAGTTATTACAATAGGTACAGATGATCTATACATTCATATCTCTGCAAACCCACTTTGGCTTAGCAACATCCATAGCTGATCTATTGGCTAAGATCTCATAACTTAGCAGTAGCGTTTTTAAATGGCTATCTGGGAGCAAGGAATAAATCTTAACTCAAATGTCATGAAAATCTCTCTGAGGACTGCCTATGGCACTGTAAAATGATCATACTCAGGTGCAAATCTATAGGAAATTTAACAAATAGATTTCAGAGAGCACTAATTCAGTAGAATACACCGAGCAGTTTTCCTCCAATATTTCGTGTTCAAGCTATTTGGTCTGGCTCTCTCCCTTTTATCAGAACCCCTAAGTCTGAGAAAGACTGATGGAATGCTAGCACTGAAGGGGTCTTAGAACTTTGGAGTTGGAAGCACACTTAAAATTAGAACATAGAATGTTTTTACAGGCTTTTGGAGGAGGCAGAGGATGTTAAGGAAGAAGACATCTGTAGATACAATAAGCTAGAGAGTAAGGTGCTTGGAAAGTCCTATATCTGCAGCTGCTGCTCAAGGCCTCCTTTGAGCCATTCAATGCTGGTCCAGCCTCTGCAACCATCTCCAAGTTCACCTAGGGTTCACTTCTCAAAGGATCATTGGTATGTCAAGCAGCTCTGAACCTCAGAAATCATTGGCTGGTTGTCATGTAACTTCATTGTCCTGCTCCCTGTGAAGAAGGGAAGTTCTACCACATAGTATAGTCATTAAAGAGCTCATGTCCACAATAATTACTCATGAATCCACACAGCAATTTCTTTTGACAACTACCCTTTCTCCACCTCAGTATCGTTTTTTTACCTTCAGAATTTCATTGTTGAAAGTTTTTTCTCTCTCGAGTAGAATTTTAGAAGCCATTGTAGAATTTTACCTACTGATTCTCTGAACCCTTTGAAAACTTCTCCCTCCACCCCCCCCCCCCAAATGAAACAAAATGTCAAACTATACCCAACTTTGTAAAGTTACTTTTCTCAGAGAACAAAAAATAAATTTTCTCTCCCTTCCATCCTTTCAACCACTGAAAAAAGAAGAAAAACAAAACCCTTGAAACAATTATGCATAGTCAAGCAAAACAAATTCCTGCATTGGTCAAGGGTCAGAAATATTTGTGTCTCATTCTGTACCCTTACTCCATCATCTCTTTGTCAGGAAATGGGAAGCAAGCTTCCTTATTGGTCCTCTGGAATCATAGATGATCATCGTATTGATCAGAGTTCATAAGTCTTTCAAAGCTGTTTATTATACAGTGTTGTTATATAAATAGTCCTCCTTGTTCTGCCCATTTCATTTTGCATCAGTTGCTATGTACAAGTCTTGCTAGGTTTCATTGAAACCATTCCTTTCATCATATCTTATGACACTATAATATTCCATTACATTCATATGCCATACTTTGTTCAGTCATTCCTCAATTGATGATTCCTAGATTTTCTCACATACTTTATCAGGAATTCTTAGAAGGAGTAGTCATCTCCCATCCCCACATCACCACAAAATTCCTTTCATATCCATTATAGAAATCATTTTTTCCAGACTCATAGAATAGCCTTTCTGTTCGTGGGTCCTTCTATCTTTTGAAGGGTGATATAATTAAGACAAGTCAAGGAATTATTAGCTCCTCTGCTTTGAGTTGAAAGAAAGCTCCCATAGCTGTCCAGCTTGAAATTTCCCACCACTACTATAGCAGGCCTCCCGGCCAGGCTTGTAATCTATCTATTTCCCAAACTCCTCATCTGTTTTCTTTTGCTGTCCAGCTGACTTGCATTATATTCCACAGTCAATATCATTTTTGTTTGTTGCTTTTCACCCAGTAGCCTCCATCATGCATCCCCTCTCTGGTTCCTGAGTTTGCTCACTTTTATTATACACACCTTTTTATACAATGATTTTCTTGACCCCTGCTTCTTTTAACCTAAATGGTTCCTTTTAAATCAGGAATAGTCATCCAGAGCCATATTTAAGATACAAATCTTTCCTACCCAGTCTCATTGTTACCTGAGGTCAAATTCTTTACATCAGGAACTTCTAGCTCTGTAATATTTCAACCACACAGCATTGCTTAGGAAGAAAAATATTCAGGGCCAGCCCATCCCTGGCCTCCTCAAGGAATCTCTCTTGACATCAGATGGAGAATGCAGAGACAGGCCTCCATTTGCCTTGGTATATAAAGGCCCTATAGTAGGTGCTAGTGGTTTGGCTTCAAACCTTGCAGAAATTGGAAAACCTAGTTTGCTATTTGAATTAGGTGACTTTAACATATGTTCTTGGACCTGATCGGGGGAAATGTCCTGTCTAAATTAAAATCACCAGGGTTAAAAATAGCCCAGGCTTTGACACTGCTTGTTTTAGTCACACAGAAAACCCACCCTACACAAACAAATACATTTTCAGTTCTTTCTTTGGGACCAGGAGGGGAAAGTGTATGTTTCCTTTCCAAATCACTGTGCTCTATTGCACTCTCTAAAAAATAATAATGATAGCTAACATTTATATAGTGCTTTAAATATTTATATAGTGTTTTGGCAAAATTCTTCACATACATTATCTCATTTAATTTGATCCCCACAACAACCAAAGGAGGTAGAGGCTATTATTATATTTTCTTTTTATTGATGCACTTCTTTTTACATTACAGCCATTTACAGATTTGCTCCTACTTCTTGAGAGGTCTTTTATAACAAAATAAAAGTCAAGTAAAACTAATAATGCAGTGTCCTCATCTGAAAGCACATACGGCATTTCACATCTCTAGCACCAACCTCCCCTTCTAATTCTTCAAATTAACAAACATCTATTTTCTCTTCCTTCCAATTCCTACCCCATTAAAAAAGATTAAAAGTTCCTGTAATAACTATGCATAGTAAAGCAAAACAAAGTTCCTCAAGGGCTATACACACACACATATGCATGTATGTATATATCCCATATATGTGAGTGTATATGCACACATGTATATATATACTTATACATATATATGTTACATGGCCCCAAAAGTGAATACAACTTTCCTGGTATAGTTTCACCAGAGTTTTAAAAATTCCATTCAATTCAATAAATATTTAAATACCAGACTGTTCTTCTTCAACTTCACTTGCATACCAAACTTTGAAGCTGCTGGGAACAAAGGGGACTTCATAGAGTCAGCATCCAAATAGTTTATGTGATTTTTAAAAAGAGTTTCCAAAATGAGTTTCAAGGATACAAGATCATCCTCAGGGGTTAAACAAGATTTGTGTGGAATTTTCAAACTGGAATTCAAGTAGCTGTCTAGAACCATAAATTTCAAATCAGTACCAGAAATAGGAATCCAAAAGAACAGATAACCTTAGTCTAGTGGGGAGCATTATGCCAAGTTTTTGTTGACTGCCCTTGGCTGTGTGCTATGGCTCATAGCCTTGTCTTATGTGCTAAAGAGCTTTAGTCTACCCTTGTCAGGGAAAGACTTTCTAGTCACTATACTATATCAGATGAAAACCAAGAGTCTAGATTCTAGGGGTGGGGATTGTGGCCTTCTAGGTCCTTGGGTGAGGCCTTTTTACTGAGTCCAAGTTTTACAAAACAAATCTTTTTATTAAGGGGATTTGTTCTGTGAAGTTTAGATTTGGTCAAAGGGCCTTGTTTAAGGACCCAGAGAGCTACATGTGGCCTCAAGGCCACAGACCTCCACCCCTGGCCTAGAAGATGAACTTGAAGAACTAAAACTCAAAAGATGAGAAACTTTATGACCATAAGATCAGTGAAGATATCCAGTAAAGATGATGTCCTCAACAGATTATTAATAGTACAATGACATCACTGGAGAATATCAATAGACCTGCTCAGTTGACTTGACCAAGTGTGTCCCCTGCCTAGGTATGTGCTTCTTCACATATGTTCCCTATGTGTGTATCATTCATGAATATTCCTTGGTCAAAGTGTTCTTTGCATGTGTGTCTCTCCCATGAGTGGTGAAGTAATTCATGGAAGAGTGTACTCTATTTGAGAATGAAAAGGCCTTTTCTTGTCATCTTACTAGTTACATTTTTGGATTAAATGTCTTTTGTTTGCATTAATATGTCCTATGGCTAGAGAGTAAAAATGAAACATAACAGTGGGGTTTGTAAACTATTCTTTTGAATGGGTGCTGACCTAACACAATGACTTGAATCTGAGGGCATTTCTTCTGAAGGTTCATGTGTGAGGGAGTACCTCGGGTGCTACTTTTAGAATGTCCATGGATATGATTATAGTTATTTCAATTTCAACTAGAAGAGTTTTTGAGGCTATGATTGGCAAGTTATAAAAATCAGATGCCATCTCTTGCCACAAAGATATTGAAGAAGTCCTTTAGTAAACCCCTATACTCAGATGATCTCTTATTTGTGGCACCTCAGTATCCCTAGTACCACTATTCATTTGTCCATGAACAAAGAGAAAAGACTCAATATGGTTTAGTAGAAAGAGCACAAGATTTGGAGTTAGAAAGCAAGGGTTCAAATGTTGGCTCTGAAACTTGCTATCTGTATGGCCTTTGGTAAGCTTCCTTACTTCTCTGACCAGTCACATCATCTATAAAATGAAGGGGACTGGACTAGTTGTTTCATAACGTCCTTTCCTGCTTTCAGCCTATGATTCTATATTTCACTTTTGGGGCCCCAGTCCCCTTTCTTGGGATGAAGGGGTCACTCAACCAAACATTCTATAATATTTATAATAGCCTATAAGAGAGATCTAAAGAGAATTGTGGAAAGAGCCCTGGACATGGAGATAGAACACCTGAACTCCTGTCCTGATCCCACCATTTATGATAAGAGAATAGAGTATAAGGTATAGTATGCCTACATTTTAGCAAAGTACTTTACAATTGCTATCTCATTCTACCTTGTAAAAGAGGGAATCATATAGGCTACAGGACAGTGAATAAACATTTAGAACTAGCTAAATGAAGGGACATAAAAAACAGTTATCAAGATCAACTTGGGGATAGGGATCTTTAATAGAATGTCCCAGAAACCAGTGCTTCCCCATGTTCTGTTCAATATTTTTTATTAGTTATTTGAATGAAACTATAGAAAGTATTCTTATCAAATCTATATATTTCCTTGAAGCTGGGAGAGATAAGTAACAGTTTAGATGACAAAGACAATGAACCAAAAAACTATCTCAACAGGATAGAACAATGGGCTATATTTCAAAGAACTGAATGTTAGAGACAGACTTAATATACTGTCTGAAGACCAGCCTAGCAAATAGCAATGGGGCTCATCACTAGTAGGTTGGGGACCAAATCTATAGATGTTCTTGAAACTGGGAAAGACAAGTAACAGGTTAGATGACAAAGATAACAGAGTGGATAGAGAGCTCTCCTCAGAGCCAGGAAGATCTCTCACTTCAGATACACCATTCTTTCCACTGATACCATCCCACATTTTTATCATACTTCCTTATCTGTGTGCATAATATAACCCTCCAGTATAATGCAAGCCTCTTGAGGGCAGGGACCATTTTTCATTTGCCTTTGTATCCCCCAGTGCCTAGCATGGTAGCTAGTACCTAGCACACAGTAGGTGTTTAATAAATACTTGTTAAATTATATTGCAAGTTCAAAATAAGTGTATCAAGGCTATCTCCATCTGACACATGACCTAGGCTATCTCCATGTGATTTACAGGAGGGCATGAACATATATGTTTCTAATATCTCCTCCCCCTGCTCTTCTCTGTGGCCTCTAAGCTATTCCCAAAGCAACTGGCTGCTGTGATCTCCTTAGAGAGAGGGGGTAGCAGACTACAATTATAATCTATCTGCTCCCTTAAATATTTTTAGTCTAGGGGATGTGATCTTCAGATTCAAGCTAAATGTTTGATCATTATTTCTTTATCATTGTAATAAGAATGTAAATTTTAAAGATCTTCCCTGCCCCTAGGCTAAAGTGCACCTGAAGCCTGGGGTGGGGGAGGCTTGTTTTTCAGTAGATACTTCTTGATTGGCCAGTGAGTCAATAAGGTTGTTACATTCTCTGAGCCAGGAGAAGGCTATATAAGCCCTGATGTGTAGCTTTGCTTTGGGACTCACTTTGAGAAGTGTTCTGTGATTTGATCTGAATTCTGGGAAGCCGTTGTTGAGAGTCCCCTGGCTTTGAAAAACCCAGAATGTGGAAACCCAGATGTTGACTGGGTATGGATATAATGGTTGGACAGTTTGGAAATCTGTCTACTTGATGTTTCTGTCTTGATAATTATGCCTGTATACTTTGAGGTTCAGGGTGCTGACCTTTTCTCCTGAACAAGGTAAACGATATATGTCTGACTGATTAAAGTAAGCTTGTTAACCCATTTTGAGTTGCTTTCCTTTAACAAAGCAGATCCAAGAACCTGTGTGAGCAGCAAACCCTGAGGACGTGCTTGGGGTGCTTGCTGCTACAATCATATTTGCTAAAAAGTCAATTTATTATTATGAATAATTATATTTTAATAGCATAATATGTCAAGCCTTTCCCTTCTCTAATCCACCCTTCACATAGGTGCCAAAGTAGTATTTTATTCTCTCCCAATTACATGTAAAAACAATTCTAGTATTATTTTTTCACATTTTGAGTTCCAAACTCTCTCCCTTCCTCCTTCCCCTCCCCCACTCATTGAGAAGGTAAGCAATTTAATATAAGTTATACGTGTTCAGTCATATAAAACATAGTTTCCTGTAAATCATATTGTGAAAGAAAACACAGACAAAAACAAACCAAGAAAAATAAAGTAAAGAAAAAGTATCCTTCAATATGCATTCATATTCCATCAATTCTTTCTCTGGAGATGAATAGCATTTTTCATCATAACTCCTTCAGAATTGTCTAGGGTCAGTGGATTGCTGAGAATATCTAAGTTATTCACAGTTATTGATCATTATTTCTTAATGGAGAAAGGAGAACCCGGCTTTATATCCAACACTTTGACTTCCTTCCCGATAGATAGCAGTTCCACAACCAGCACACATAGCAAATAGGAAAGAAATCCATTTATCCAAATCAATAGCAAAGTAGAAATCCAAAAAAGTATACATATGAGAATATATACCAAACAAACACAGGTTGAAGGAGCTCTCCCATCGGGAGATCTCAGTTCTACCAAGAAAGAACCAGATCTCACCCAAAGAGGAAAATTTCTTAAAGTGTCTAGTGTAGCAAGCTGGAGATAGGCAAAATGTTAGAGGTTGCCAGTTCCTCTCATGGCAGCTTCTTCCCAGAATCTTTTTCCCCTTTCAACAACATGAAGTAAGATTGGCATTGCCCATCTTCTTCAAAACTGCGAGCCAGAAGAGCCTGAAGTGACTGAATCTCCTTTCTTTCCTGATCTCACCAACTCCACCCACTCACTTTTGGAGATCAATGCCCTCATGCAGGCATGACATATTGATCTCCACCAGTGAGGAGAAAGTCATATCCCAATGGCTTTGAGACTTAGATTACATTAGTTAGGTATTGTGAAAAGAGTACCAGATTTGGAATCAAGGGCCTCAGAAGGTATGAGTTTAAATTCTAAAGCAGCTACTTGACCTGTATGAAGGATGAAGGGGAAGCAAAGAAGGGAAGGTAAATCATTTAACCTCTCTGAGCCAATTGCAAATGCAATGGGTGGAAATTACAAGGAGAAAGATTTTTATCTGAAGTAAAATAAAACTTCCTAATAATCAGAGTTGCTCAAAAAACAAAATGGACTCTCTTGTTAAGTAATGAATTCCCCAACAATGGAAGCCTTCAGGCAGAAGATGGACAACTACTTGTAGAACTGACATAGAGAGAATGCCTGGTAAGGTACAAGTTAGGCTAGATAACTTCAGAATCCCTGTCTAAGTCTGAGATTCTCAAATACATACATTCCACACAATAAAAGTAAGTGCCACTCTGGACAGATCATTATGCATTCATACCATCAAATACCAGGACAGTGTCTATCCAAGGGTGGGGAACCTGGGGCCTCCAGGCCACAAGTGACCCTCTAGGTCCTTGAGTGGGGCCCTTTGACTAAATCCAAGCTTCACAGAACAAATCCCCTTAGCAAAAGGATTTGTTCTGTAAAACCTGGACTCAGTCAAAAGGCTGCACCCAAGGACCTAGAAGGTCACATGTAGCTTTGAGAAAGCAGTTCCCCACCCCTGGTTATCTATTCATTGCCTCATGTATTCCTCATATCTACCCTCTGAGACAAGTAGGTTAGGTATTATGATTTCCATTTCATAGCCTAAAAGAGAAGAGACTTGGCCAACATTATACAACTAAAGTCAGAACTTGAATCCAACCCTTCTGACTCCCAAATACAGGGCTCTTTCTAGTTTATCACACTGCTTCCAATTAAGTACAGAGCACTGGCTTCCCTCCTTGGCCTGTCACAGTGACTAATCGATAAGATAAAACATTTTCCAGGGTAATGGTTCCCAGTAATTGAAGCTAACTGATCTTACTATTCCAGGAAACTTACAATGAAGGATGTAAACATAATTAATCTAGATCTCATTTCTCAGAGTGCAGAGAAACAAATAAAACATGAAGCAGAGGGAAATGGTGAAAAGAATACTGAATTTGGAGTTAGGAGCCATAGTTTTGCTATTATCTCCCTGTGGGACCTTGGGCAGTTTTCCTCCCTTAGAAAGGGGAGCCTCATTCTTTGTAAAATCGAGATAATAATAATTGTTCTTTCTTTTTCACAAGACTATGGTGAACCTCAAATGAAATATATGTGACATACTCATACTGTAATTACAAAGCTTCATAGCAGTGAGAATGATTGTCATTATAGGAACTGTATAAGATATACAGTGAATTTCTCACGGCTTCCTCTCCCCCACACCCCCGTCCAAAACCCCCTTTCATCTGGGCCATTTTCTGGCCTGTCTGGTTCCCAGGAATTTAGAGAACTGTTTGTTCACCCTCCAAATATAAATCTGTTTTATTGTTCGACACTAAAAATAAAATGGGTGATAAATGCCAGGTACACACATGCCCCAAATCCCCACAACTTTATTTGTACTGACTAGAAATAAATTCACAGCATTTTTCATGGAGATAATTTCCCTAGATGACTTCATATCCCAAAAAGTATAGCCAGAGAATCTCAGAGCTGGATGGGACTACAGAGGGAATATAGTCCAAGCCCTATCTGAAACAATAATCACGGCTACAACATCCTGACATCTTGTCTCTTCTTAATACTTACAGTAACAGGGAGTGCATTGCCTTCTGAGGCAGTATACATAGACAGGTATGAAATAATGATTTTAATTTTGAGCTGCTTCATAGCCTTGTTATGTACTTGTCCATAGACATTCCAGAATCCTAATGGCTTATATTCTGGGTTCCTGAACCCATTAGTGACAACATAAGAAGCAGAGCTAACAGGGGCCCCAGAGGCTATCATAGAATTTGAGAGGTGGAAGGAACCTCAGCAGCCAATTTAACCCTATCCAGAAAGAAACCCTCACAATTACATAACCAACAATTGGCTATCCAGCCTCTGCTTGAAAATATCCAGTAATGAGGAACTGACTGTCTTTCCACATTTGGATAGCTCCCAAGATTGTTAACCTTTTTCCTAAAGCCTAAATGTCTGTCTTTGCTTTTAAAGCTTAAATTTCCTCATTGCTGTCCTCTTCCTCTTGAGAATTAAATGATAGAATAAATTCTCAATTAGCTCTTTTGCCCCCATGTAGTTTCATTTATGATTTCTTGAAATACAGCATTGGAAAACCAGGCTTTGATAAAGCCCATTGGGATTGAAATGGAGTTACTTGACTGTGCCTTAAACCCAAATCACTCTTGGCTCTCACTGACTGGCCAACAATAGGTCCCAGTCCAACCTTACTAGGTCATTGTTTGGGTTTTGATGGCTCAGAATGAGTGTAAATCGAAATTGTTTCTGTTTTGACTACAGAGGCATGCAATATCCGTGTTATACTCTAAGTACTTTGGGAGCATGGACTATCTTAGAAGAGTGCCAGGTAATGAATTCTTGTTGATTGACAGGTTCCAGTTCCAGCTCTGCCACTGGTCCCCTCTGCAATCTTGGGAAAGTTTCTTTTCTCTGCACTCCTTTCTTCGTTTACAAAACTGAGGTATGGTGGGAAAGCAGGTTAGACTGGTTCTCAGAGTCTCAGAATTAGAAGAGCTTTAGAGGCATCCAGTCCAAATAGTATCTCAGCAGGAAGTCCTTCTGTAACACACTGGAGAGCACACTGGTCATCCAGCCTTAGCCAAAAGATCTCCATTGAGGGGAAACCCTCTTCTTTCTGAGGCAGCCCATTCCACTTTTGGACAGCTTTAATTGTTTAGAAGGTTTTTTCTAAATCTTCCTAAATTTTTCCCAAATCTATCTTTAGACAAAGAGCCAATCTATCCACAACCGTTACAAATAAATAAATAAATAACAAACACCTACCACTTCAGAGAGTTTACATTCTGTAAGAGGTGACATGCCTGGTTTCAATTCCATACAAGATGCCCCTACCCAGTATAAACTCCTCACTTCTAATCTTACTTTTTTATTGTTGCTGTTCAATCACTTTCAGTCATGTCTGACTCTTTGTGACCCCATTTGGAGTTTTCTTGGCAAAGATACTGGAGTGATTTGTCATTTCCTTCTCCAGTTTATTTTACAGATGAGGAAACTGAGACAGAGTTAAGTCACTCACCCAGGGTCACAAAACTATTAAGTGTCTGAGGTCAAATTTGAACTCCAGGCCCAGTAGTCTATCCAAGGCACCACCTAATGGATCATTTTATCTTGTGCTTTTTGTAGGAGAATGAGAAGTAATTGCTGCATGGACACTGGTAGCTGCAAAGACTACATAGCGTGAGAGATACTGATTTTCCTCCAATGAAACTACAACTTTTTTATGGGTGCAGTGTGTTGCTTTGTTTTTTGTGTGTGTCTTAAAAGATATCAGAGTTATTAAAAATTAAGGATTAAGGTGGAGCCTAGAGTTATTCTTTTTTTTTTACATTTGCAGGGGTCCTATGCCCCAAATCCCATGAACATCGAGGGACAACTGAAATTAAAAGAGGTAAAGCACTGGATTTTAGAAGAAGGCTTCTTGCAAATGGTGGGATTTTAATTGGGTCTTAAAGGAAACCAGGAAGGTCAGTAGTTTCCACACAAAGGGAACAACCAGAGAAAATGTCAATGTCCCCGGATCAAAGAAGGGTGTTGAGGGATGGAGTAAGGTGTAAGAAGACTGGAAAGGCTGGAGGGGCTAGGTTATGAAGGACTTTCAATGCCAAACAAACATCTTTTATTTGCTTCTGAAGGCAGTAGGGAGCCACTTGAGTTTATTGAGGTGACATGATCAGACCTGCACTTTAGGAAAATCACTTTAGTGACTGAATGGAGAATAAGTAAGAGTGGGGAGGGACTTGAGGCAGGCAGCCCCATCAGCAGGTTACTGCAGTAATCAAAACATGAAATGATTAGGTCCTGCACTAGAGTGGTGGCAATATCTGAAGACAGAAGGGGGGCATATTTAAGAAATGTCAAAGGAAAAATTGACAGGCTTTGGCAATAGCTTAGATATGAGGATGAAAGAGTAAGGAATACAGGATGACTCCTAGACTGTAATCTTGAAGGACTAGAAAGACAGTGTTTTCCTCTACAGTAACAGGGAAAGTGGGGGTGGGGGGAGGAAGATTTAGGGGGAAAGATAATGAGTTCAATTTTGGACATATTGAGTTTCAGATGTCTACTGGACACCCAGTGCGAGATGTCTGGAAGGAAGTTGAAGGTCAGGAGAGAGATTGGGGCAGGGAAGGTAGATTTGGGAATCATCAGCATAAAGAAGGTAACTAAATCCATGAGAGCAGATGAGTTTGCCAAGTGAAATAGTATAGAGGGAGAAGAAAAGAGGACCCAGAAGAGAACCCGGAGAGACACCAATAGTTAGAGGGTGTGATCTAGAGGAGGATCCAGCAAAGGAGACAAAGAAGCCATTCTTATATGAGTAGGAAGAAAAACAGGAAAGAGTGGTATCCTGAAAACCTAGAGAAAATAAAAGAAAAGAAAGAGTGATCAACAGCATCAAGGACTGCAAGGAGGTCAAAGAGAATGAGGTCATTTGATTTGGCAACTAGGAGAGCATTAGTAATTTTGGAGACCACAGTTTTGATGAAATGATAAGGTTAGAAGTCAGATTATAAGGAATTATGAAGAGATCAAGAAGAGAGAAAGCAAAGGCAACTATTGTAGATGGACTTTTCAAAGAATTTAGCTGCAAAAGGCAGAAGAAAAATAGGGTGATAGGGATAGAAGGAATAAGCATGGGTTTGTTGTTGTTTTTAGGATAGGGAGATATGGGCATGTTTGCAGGGAAATAGAAAGGAGCCAGTAGAGAAGGGGAGTTAAAAAAGAGCAGGAATTACAGGGAGCGATCTGTTGGAGGAGATGGGATGGAATGAGATTTGAACAGGTAGAGGGTTGGCTTAGTAAGGAGTAAGGTCATTTCATCATGTAAAACAAAAGTGAAGGAGGAGAAAGTGGATAAAAAGGCATTTGAGTGATGGGACATGAGAAAGGGGAGAAGAGGGAGGTCACAACAAATAGTCCCAATTTTTTCCTGTAAAATATGAGGCAAGGGTCTCAGCTGAGAGAATCGGAGGAAGGGGATCCATAGGAGGTTTGAAGAAGGATGAAAAGGTTTGGAAGAGCTGCTGTGGAGAGTAGGATAGTGAACTGATGAGAGAGGTACAGTAGCATTGCCTAGCAGAAGTGAAGGTCCAGTTAAAAGTTGTGCAACAAAAATCTGGACCCAGTCGGAACAGTTGTATGATTTTCTCCATCTTCATTCAGCATTTGTGTAGGTACAAAGGTGATGAGTGGTGGGAGTGATCTAAGGCTGGTTCACCAATGAGACATGATGGAAAAGAATGACTAGTGCAGGGGAGATGGCTTGGGAACGATTTGAGGAATCAAGGGATCAGAGGTCATAATTAGGATGAAGACTCAGATTTTGTAAGGAAAGACAAAGAGAGGTGTGAAATGACAGATTATGGCTGGATAAGGGGAATTAGAGAATTCTTGAAAGTGGAGATGGTATATTTGTGGATGATAGCAAGATAGAGGGAATGACCATCTTGGTGTGTGGCTGAGTTGGGGTGGGGAAGGAGCTCATTGCAAGAAAGTAGGTTGAAGAACTTAAAACAGGGTATTTGAGGGGGAGTCCTTATGTATGTTAAAGTCCCCTCATCTAGGGTCACATATGTATATCTATCTCTGTTCATCTATCTATACACACACACTCAAAACACACAAAATCAGTACAAAGTGGTTAGGGAAAGCACATTGAAAATAAGGACTGTTTCATTCTTTGCACTTACATCCTCAGCTTCTAGCACATTGTCTGGCATATGGTAGGTGCTTAAAAACGATACTTGTTGATTGACTGATAGCCCTAGTAGTTGCGGGACATCAGGAAACGATTCATGTAAGGTGATGCTTGACCTGAGTCTTGAAAAAAAGTGGGGGAATAGATGAGGCCAAGGTGTGAAGGGGGAGCATTCCAGGTACTGAGCACCGCCAAGGCAAAGGCAGGAGACTAGAACACGGAAGCTAGGTGGAGGAAAGGCCACTCTGACTTAAACCAGTTTGGGGAGGGGTTTATACGCAACTTCCACCAGCCTTGCTGCACGCCCTCTTGTCCAGCTGAGTCTGCTAAAACATCCCGAGGTCTCAGAAAGCGAGGACAAAGTGAGGTTAGGAGAGAAAGCGAAGACAAAGTGCGGTTTGCACAAGAGTGAGGACCAACAGCGATAAGAGAAATGGGGCAGGGCCAATGAGGGACCGAGAAGGGCCAATGGGGTGGGACATTCCAATTAGCTCCTCCCACTCTCCCTACTCGGTGCTCAGACCTGGTCCCCCAAGTTCTTAGAGAAACGGCATTTTTTTCTGGGAAACTGGGGCACGGGAAGAGCTGGGAGCAGAAGAGCCAATGAGGAGAATGAGTCATCGAGACTCCGACAATCTAAAATCCCCGTACTAGTGCTGGAGCCGTTTGAGCATGCTCGGCCTCAAGTCTGCACTGTGCGCATGCTCACCAACCCTTTGGGTCCTGAGGGAGGAGACAGGCTGGCCGGGGAGGAGGGAATCTTTCTGTATGAGTGCCCGGAGGGAGGCGGCGGCTGACAGAAGCCCATGGAGCGGCCATGGTGAGGCCCTGGCTGGGAGGGCGAGTCTTAGGCTGGGTTTGGGGTCCCGCCGTAGGGGCTTCCACTCCCCTCCGGCCGGGGCTGTCCCAATAGCGAGGGTCGTGTGGAAGCGCGGCGGCAACGCAGGGATGACCGCAGCTCAGGGGGCCATGGCGCACTACGGGTACCGAGGAGGGCCGCGGTACCGAGCCCGCTCTCCTGAGTCCGCGCCCCTCGCGCTCCAGCCTCGTTATTCCTTCCACCCGACGGGGCACGAGGCCCTGGACTCCGTAGGGCAGGACTTCAGAAACCCGGGGCCATAAACCTTTTGTTTCAGATTTTTAATATATTTTGAAAATTGTTCAGTTGGTTTCCTTTATAACCCTATGTATTTTATAATAATAGCTGGCATTTATATAGCGTTTACAAAGTGATTTACAAGTGTTATCTCACTTAATCCTCACAACAACCCTGGGAGGTAGATGCTGTTATGTTTTTAATTTGGAGAAACTGAGGCTGAATAATAATAATAATAATAGCTGGAATTTATATTGCACCTACTATGTGCCAGGCACTGTACACTGTGCAATTATTATTTCATTTGATTCTCACAGCAACTCAGGGAGGTAGGTGCTCATTTTATAAATGAGGAAACAGGCTGAATAACAGTAATAATAAAAATAGCATATTGTGCCTACCATGTGTCTAGCCCTGTGCTAAGCATTTTACGAATATTTGATCCTTACAACAACCCTTTGAAGGAGGTGCTATTATTACCCCACTTTACAGATGAGGAAACTGAAGCAGATAGGGGTTTGCTCAATGTCACAGGGGTAGTGTCTGAGCCTGGATATAAACACAGGTCTTCATGATTCCAAACTAGGAAGAGATTCACAAGCTCAACCAGACCCCATCGGACAAGGGATCCATGACACACACAAAAAGGTTAAAAATCCTAGACTATTGGAGATAGACTACTTTGTATACCTGTTAGAAGGAGTACAAAGGTCCCTTACAGCTCTGCCGCTCTTATGTTCTAAAGTCCTGCTCAACTCTCATATAATCATTTCCAGGTACTATGGGGAGACACTAAAACCTTAGCTAAAAAATTTATAGTCAAATACAGGGTATGAAAGTCATATGTATCAGAGGTGAAGACAACTACCAAGACAACAAATGCAGATGCAAATTGAAACTATGGCTGAGGGGGAATGACTGAAGACAGGTATGGTCATCCAGGGAGAATGTTCCTAGTATTCATCTAGGCCCCTCTAAGTCCATGTTGTCTAACTCAATTTAAAAAAAAAGTAGATAAGGATCCCTGTGAGCCACACATTGACTTAGAAAACCCCATATTAATATCATCTATGTTCTATTGTATTTTATTTTGTTAAATATTTCCCAATTACATTTTAATCTGATTCTACTACACTAAGAACTACTGAAGACCCCTGTGTTCAACTCCTCTGCTCAGGGTATCTGCTATAGCTAATTTATTTGTAAAGGTGGATTTTAACATCTCTTAGCTACTGAATTTCTAAAAACATTCCTCACCAAGAATTAGAATCTTATAACTAAAGTGCTTTTAGAACATTAAAAAAAACACATTTTGATATTTTCTTAGATCATGGAATTTCAAGTTGGAAAGGACCTTAAAAATACAGAATATAAGACCTAGAAAGGACCTTAGAATATAAAAGAGTAGAATTGGAAAGAGCACCTAAATTTTAATTTAGAATATTGGCTGAAGGAAATCAGCCTCAGACATGGATGGACCTTCTAAACCAACCATATTTTATCTTGTTCACAAATTATGTAATGAGAGACTGTTCAATTCCTTATTGTTAATCCAGGTATACCGTATCTATAGCATTCCTCTGATCTACCAGTCTAGTAACCCTTCGCCAAAGTAAATAAATAAGCAAGTAAACAAAGTTTAGACCTGTTCTCAAACCCATACTGGTACTTAGTGATCACTGCTTTCTCTGCCATGTAGTTTCACGGAAGTTTAGAGCACAAAATGTCAGAGTTAAAAGAGAGGTGGATTAAATGTTTTATGTCCTTAAATTTTACAGATAAAGAAGCTGAGACCTAAAGAGGGAAAGTGATTTGCCCCCAAACTAGAACTTTTTAAGAGAAATACTGTGCTAAAATTCATGAATTTGTTTTTATCTTAGCAAAAATTTTACCAAGGATACTGCTAAAGTCCGATTAAGAAAGCATGATGTTGGAACCAAGTTTTCCCTGTGGTTATCAACTAAATGCTCTGTCCTACTACCTTTGTTGGTTAAAGAAGAAAAGATTTATCTGCTCTTCACAGTCCGATCAAAGAAGGTAGGTGAAGCACCTTCCCAGTCAGAGTGATCTGAAGAAAACTTAGCAATAATAACTAACATTAAGTTGATAAAGTACTTTCTTCATCATTTGGTGAGGTAGGTAATGCAAGTATTGTTATACCCATTTTATTTTTAATTTTTTTTGCTTTTTGGAGGGGGGAAGGTAGAGCAGTTGGGGTTAAATGACTTGCCCCAGGTTACATGGCTAGTTGTGTTTGTGTGTGTGTGTGTGTGTGTGTGTGAGTATGTGTGTGTGTTAAGTTTCTGAGGCCAGATTTGAACTCAGGGCCTCCTAACTACAGGGCTGGTTCTCTATTCACTGTGCCACCTAGCTACCCCATTATACCCATTTTAGAGAGGAGGAAATTCAGAGTTAGGAGAAGACCATAAGGCCCAGGGTTTCTCCTACTACATTGTGCTACTCTTGTTGCTGCTACTTCTTTAACACAATAAATTGTCCTTGTATATTTTGAGTGCCATAACAGTTCAATTCACTGTATGTGTCTTGGCCCCTTATTGACCTTTTTGGGGGCTACATTTAGTATTAGGTTAGTATAGTATTTCTGATACTTTCTTTACTCAGAGCAAAGTGTCAACAATTAGATTCACACTGTTGACACCTTGGGAAGCTAGGTGACTTGTCCATGGTTGTGTTGCTCAGCGGGACTTGGATTAGCACTTAGGTTTTCCTTCTCAAATTTCAGTGCCTGTAGGATGTTGGTAGAAATTATTGAAACCAGCTCTTTTTATTTTACAGAAGAAGAAACTGAGAATAAGTGAGTAATAGCTAATAAATAAAACATCCAGGATTCTATCAAGCTCTTCTAATTCCAGATCTAGTACCTTTTACCACTACCCTACACTGCCTCTTTATGGAATGATTGAAACCAGTGTAATCTAGTTTAAAACACTCATCTGTTCTATAACTATTTAATGAATTAAGAAAGACTCTTCAGTAGCCATATACCTAGTACATGTCCAAAAATACAAATACCTAAATAAGCAAGAACTTAATGTAATCCAAACTTTATTTTCATTATAATTGTACATTATTTATGATATAGCTGCAAACTTGTATTGCCAGTGCAATATTTACAGCACCCATGATCACGATAAAGACTGTGACTGTAAATATTGCATGACGGTTGATCACAAAATATAGCAGGTTCTCCAGGTAGAGGACAGAACTGAAACATTTAGAAAACTGAATCCCAAAACCAGTCAGCCGATTCCATCATGGTACCAGAGATATTAAGAAGCTGTAATAACATTGAGAACCACAGCATCCTTTAGCCTTCTTACAAACCAATACAAGATCAATATTTACTCTCTTCTCTAGAAGAAATTTATCATTTTCCCATTCTCCTAAGTCACTTATCTGTGAAATCTTATCCAGCACCTCTGAAAGAAGGTGCCCTATCTCACCAATTAGTAGAGTCAGAAGTAGGTGCTTATAATCAGGAGAAGCTGCCTTCACCATGGTATTTCTATGAGGAACTGCTAAGGGGATTTCATGATACATGTCTGCATCTCCAACTATGATAGCAGTTTCTATTACTTCTTTCAGCTTTCTCATACAGTCTCTAGGGTCTGTTTCCACTAGGCCACGTAGAATCAGCAGGATAAATTTATTGCATCCTTTAGCAGCTAATGCTAACAGTGGCCATATTGTTACCTCCTGCCAAATGAAAGTCTCTAAAACTTTGCTGGACAAATACTTATAAATTTCAAGCAGTCCACATGATCTATCATTACCCCTGCAGCGCCTTCATCAGTGATTCTTACCATCCAAGACACTAAGGATTCTCTCATCCTTTGTGTGAATCTGCTCAAATCTCTTGTTGAGTGAAATCCTCAAGTATCTCCTTGAACACTGCTTGCTCTCCGTGATTCTCCTGCCTTCTTCTAAGTATGGGATGAGCTCTGCACCTGTAAAAGCTTCACCATGAAACAATGTATCCCTTAATGTTGTATCATAGATTTTCTTGTAAGTCATCATAGCAACTGGGCTCAGACTCTACCAAAGCTGTATGAACTTTACTCATGTTACTTTTTTTCTTCTTTTTCTGAGCCAAATTTACAACAGCCCTCTCTCCTTCCAGAGACTCTCCAGTTCTCTCTTCTACCACCCGAGATTGAGTTTACTCTTCTAAAAGAGGGCTTGAATTCTGTCACTTGGCCAACTCTTGTAACAGCTCGTCTCTACTTTTACACACAATATGGTAGCCTCTTAGTAAAACCCAGCCTTTTCTACTCACTGCCGACAGTTCTCTCCCAGGTTTTATTGGTATTCTTTGTAAACATGTTTCTAAATCTCTAGGTTCTCCCTGCTGTAGTCTCTGTTCCTAGTTTCCTAGTTACAGAGCCCTGTACTTTTAGACCACTCCTTTGCTAGGGAGGCATAAGGCAAATCCTCCTATCCTGGGATAGCCATTTCTTCTGAATCCCTTCTGCCTCCAACTAGAGGTCTGATGTTTTTCAATCCCATTCTTGTTGCCAAATGTAATATATATGCAATGTAATATTTACAGCACCCATGATCACGATGAAGACTGACTATAAATACTGCATGACAGTCAATCGCAAAATATACCAAACTCTCCATATAGGGGACAGAACTGAAACATTTATTTAGATACCAGAAAACCGAATCCCAAAACCAGTAAGCCAATTCCATCATAGTACCAAAGATATTAAGAAGCCATAATAATACTGAGAGCCACAGTGTCCTTTAGCCTTCCCACAAACCAATACAAGATGAGATTTCCATTTCCCTTAGGGCTTCCACTTGATGAATCAGTCAGTCAATAAGCATTTATTAAGTACCTACTCTATGCCAGACACTGTGCTGGTGCTGAAGATACAAACACAAAAATGAACCCATATTTGCCCACAAGTAGCTTGTATTCTCTTGGGGGTAACACTAAATGCTCGCTGAAGAGATCATTCTAGATAGTAACTAAGCTCCCTTTCAGTTCTAATATTGTTGGAGTAACTTTGGGAAAAAGCAGTTTTCATCCAAGTTATAAACAATTTTAGCAGGTCTTAATAATAGATTTTTGTCTAGATTAAGGATAATTTGAAGTAATTGAGATCTATTAATTAAAACAGGGAAGATAATTAGAAATCTTTTGATTCCAAAAAAGAAAGGAAATAAAGTCTGCAGGCTATAGGCCAATGAACTTGACTTTGATTCCTGACAAAAATTCTAAAATGTATTATTAAAAGAATAGTTTTCTAAATATCTTCAAAAGAAGTAAATAGTCACTAATAGCCAGTATGGCTTCAAGAACATATCATATCTGGCTAACATCATTTGCTTTTAAAAATTTTGGTCCTATACTAGTAAATCTGCTATAGATGTAATTTATTTAGATGTTAGCAAAACATTAACAAAATCTTACATGCTAATCTTATAAACAAGGTCACCAGTGTCACTGGATTTTATAATATGTGAAGGAGAATGAAATGTAAGAACACTGGAAAGATAGGAAGGGGTCAAGTTATGAATGGCTTTAAAAGCCAGACTAGATTTTATGTTTAATCGTAGAAGTAGAAGGGAACATCTAGAATGGAATGGGCCTCAAGGTCACATGTGGCTTTCTAGGTCCTCAAATGTAGACCTTTGATTGTATCCAAACTTCACCAAAAAAAAATCCCCTTAATAAAAGGATTTGTTCTGTAAAACTTGAGCTTAGTCAGAAGGCCTTATCCAAGGACCAGAAGGCCACAGGTTCCCCACCCCAATAGAATTTATTAAAGGGAGTTTTAGGGCTAAAGAGAGGGGGTGTGTGACATGGTCAAACCTGCACTTTGGGAAGATCACTTTGATGTAGAGTAGAGGATGGGTTGTAGCAGGCAGAGACTTTGAGACAGGGATACGGAACAGAAGGCTATTACAGTAATGCATGCTTAAGGTGATGAGGGCCTATACTACCATGGTGGCAGTGTTAAAGGAGAGATGATGTAAAGGTAGAATTGATAAGATTTGGCTACAGATTAGTTATAGAGGATGAGAAAGTGAGGGGTCAAGGATGACATTTAGGTTGTGAAACCAAGTGACTGGGAAATGGCAGTGCTGGTAATAGAGAAGTTTAGAAGATGGGAGGGTTTGGGGGAAAAGATAATATGTTTAGCTTTAGACAGGTGATCACTCTTCCATGAAGTTTTACCTAAATATTCCGGTCTACACTGTTTCTTTGAAGACCTATAGCATTTAATCAGATTGGTCATTCTTGTTACATCTGCTTAGGTCTTTCCTCCCCATTCATGAGGTGAGGGGCCACATTTTAAACATCTGCTTCCTGCATGTAATAGACAGTTAAGTACTTTACTTAGAATTGTAGTGTCTCAGAGGACATCTAGTCCAGCCACTATCAAAAGCAGGAATTTCTTCTATAAAATCCCAAGTGGTCATCCATCCTCTGAATAAAGATCTTCAGTATGGTAAACTCATTCCCTCATTAGTAACCATTTAATTTTAATAATGATTGGATGACATAATGCATATCATGTACTTTGTAAATTCTAAGTTATTATGTAAATATAAAGTATTATTGTCCATAAAAGGGAGTAAAGGGAATGTTGTTAGTTTAGTTCATTCAACTGCATTTCAGATCTTATAGTTGCTAGCACAAAAGTCCCCAGAAGAACCTTTAAATGGATTGATGGAAATATTTCAATCAAATTATCTTATAAATTGCTGTAGTATAATGGAAAGAGCTCTGGATCTGAAATCAAAGCACCTACTAGCTGTTTGACTTTAGGAACATTACTTATCATTCTTGGCCTCAGTATCTTCATTTGTAAAATGAGAGGGTTTGACTATATGATATCATATTTCCTTTTCATCTTCAAATACTGTAAACCTATAAATGCTTAATGTGGCCATTGAATTCTTTTTTAAAAACTTGACTTTTGAGGCAGAGCCAAGATGGCAGAGTAAAGGCAAGGACTCATTTGAGCTCTACCCCAGACCCCTTCAAATACTTTTAAATAATGACTAAACAAATTCTAGAGTAACAACCTACAAAAAGACAGGGTGAAACAATTTTCTAGCCCAAGACAACTTAGAAGGTTGGCAGGAAAGGTCTGTTGCACTAGAGTGAGAGAGGAGGGCAGGCCATGCCAGTGCAGACTAGGCTCCCAGCAAACCAGGAGCAGGCCTTGGGGCGACTGAATTAGTGGCAGCAGCAGAAGTGTCCATATCTCTCAACCCACAGATGAAAAGGAAATTGGACAAAGGGTCAGAAGATTTATAGGGGTCTCTTTGCTGGCACCAGGGGTAGAACTCTGTTGCATCGCCTATACTTGAATCTGGGGCACAGTCCTGGGTCTTAGTCCCAGTGTGAGGAGGACCAGTAACCCAGCAGAGCTTGTGGCTGCAGGGGAGCAGGGGCCCTGGTCACAGTTAACAGAGTTGGAAAGAGTACCTGTGGTTACTCAAACCACACAGTACATAGTGCACAGTACAGGAAAATAGTAAATACACCTCTCCCTAGATCATACCACCTTGGAAGAACCAAAAAACTTAACAGGTCCCCAGGATTACCCCTTGAAATAGCTGCACAAAAAAAGTTGAAGCCCCCTCCACTTGGGAAGCAGAGCCCACTTTAGCATAGAGTTAAGTCAAGAAATAGACTGGAAAAATGAGCAAACAGAAAAAAAAATTCTGACCATAAAAAGTTACTGTGGTGACAAGAAAGATCAAAACACACTCAGAAGAAAATAACAAGGTCAAAATTCCTTCATCCAGAGCCTCAAAAAGAAATATGAATTGGTCTCAGGCCATAAAAGAGCTCAAAAAGAACTTTTAAAATCAAATAAGAGAGGTAAAGGAAAACTAGGGAAGAGAAATGAGAGTAATGCAAGAAAATCATGAAAAAAGAGTCAGTTGTTTGGTAAAATACTGAAGAAAATAACACCTAAAAACCAGAATAGACCAAATGGTAAAAATGATACAAAAATCAAATGAAGAGAAGAATGCCTTGAGAAACAGAATTGACCAAATGGAAAAATATATATACAAAAATTCACTGAACAGAAAAATTCATTTAAAAGTAGAATTGGCCAAATGGAAAAGGAGGTACAGAAGCTCACTGAAGAAAATAATTTCTTAAAAGTTAGAATTAGGCAAGTGGAAGCTAATGACTTTATGAGATATCAAGAAGCAATCAAAATTAAAAGAATAAAAAAAAACAGAAGAAGATTTGAAATATCTCATTGGAAAAACAACCAATCTGGAAAATAGATCCAGGAAAGATAATTTGAGAAATACTGCACTACCTAAAAGTCCTAATAAAAAAAATAGCCTAGACACCATCTTTCAAGAAATTATCGGGGTGGGGGGAGGGGGCACGTGGGGAGGATGGCTAGGTGGTGCAGTGAATAGAGCACTGGCCCTGGAGTCAGGAGGACCTGAGTTCAAATTCGACCTCAGACACTTGACACACTTACTAGCTGTGTGACCTTGGGCAAGTCACTTAACCCCAATTGCCCTGCCTTCCCCCCTTCAAAAAAAAGACAAAAAAAAAAAAGGAATTATCAAGGAAACTGTCCTCATATTCTAGAACCGGAGGGTAAAATAGAAATTGAAGGAATCCACTAATCACCTTCTGAAAGGTGATCACCCAAAATAAAAACTCCCAAGAATATCATAGCCAAAGTCCAGGCCTCTCAGTTCTAGGAGAAAATACTAGGCCTCTCAGTTCTAGGAGAAAATACTATCAGCAGTCAAAAAGAAACAATTCAAATATTGTGGAGCCACAGTCAGGATAACACGCAATTTGGCAACTTCTATATTAAAGGATTGGAGGGCTTGGAATATGATATTCCAGAGGGCAAAAGAACTGATTACAACCAAGGATCACCTACTTAGCAGAACTGAGTATAATCCTTCAGGGGAGAAAAATGGATATTCAATGAAAGAGGATTTTCATGCATTCCTGATGAAAAGACCAGAGCTTAATAGAAAATTTGACTTTCAAGTATAAGATGCAAAAGAAGCATGAAAAGGTAAACAGGAAAGGGAAATTGCAAGGGACTTAATAAGGTTAAACTGTTTATATTCCTACATGGAAAAATTATATTTACAATTCCTAAAAACTTTCTCATTATTAGGGCAGTCAGAGTATATAGAGATAGAAAGCAGAGGTGTGAGTTGAATGTTATTTTAAAAAAATAAAATTAAGGGATAAGAAAGAAGAATGCACTGAGAGAAGGGGAAGGGAGAGGTAGGATGGTCTAAATTATCTAACATAAAAGAAGCCTGAAAGAGATTTTACAGTGGAGAGGGAAATGGAGGAAGCAAGGAGGGGAGCACATGAACCTTACTCTCATTGGAATTGGCTCAAAAAGAGAATAATATACACACTCAGTTGGGTGTAGAAGTCTGTTTTACCATACAAGAAAGTAGAAAGGGAAGGGGATGAAAGGGAGGATGAGCTGGTATAAGAGAGGGCAGTTTGGGGGAGGTAAAAGTCAGAAACAAAACACTTTCGAGAATGGTCAGGGTAAAAGGAGAGAGGGAAAGTAGGATAAATAGGGAAAATAGGATGGAGCAAAATACATAGTTGGTAATCATTGTGGGGAAAAAATTTCCACAGTGAATTTCTCTGATAAAGACTTCATTTCTCAAACATAGAAAACTATTTTTCTAGAATTTCTAGAAATAGGATCCATTCCTCAATTGATAAACGGTCAAAGGATATGAACAGGTAGATTTCAGACATAGTAATCAAAGCTATCTATAGTCATGAAAAAAAAATGCTCTAAATGACTATTGATGAGAGTACTGCAAATTAAAACAACTTTGAGCTACTACTTCACACCTATCAGATTGGCTAATATGACACAAGAAAAATGACAAATGGTGGAAGGGAGGTGGGAAAATTAAAACACTGATGTACTATTGGTGAAGTTGTATACTGATTCAATCATTCTGGAGAGCGATTTGGAACTGTGCCCAAAGAACTATAAAACCATGCATTCCCTTTAACCAAGCAGTACTCACTATGAGTTCTGTATCCCAAAGAGATTTTTAAAAATAGAAAAAGGAGCTATGTGTACAAATAGATGTATAGCAGCTCTTTTAGTAATATCAAAGAATTGGAAAGTGAGGGTATGTCCATCAGTTGGAGGATGACTGAACAAGTTGTATATGGTTGTGATGGAATACTATTGTGCTTTAAGAAATGATAAGTACGTTAGGAGGGAGGTGGGAAATTGGGAAAGAATCTTTACAACCTATGTCTCTGACAAAGGACTCATCTCTAAAATATACAGAGAACTGAGTCAAATTTATAAGAATACAAGTCATTCCCCAATTGATAAATGGTCAAAGGATATGAACAGGCAGTTTTCAGAGAAAGAAATTAAAGCTATCTATAAGTACATGAAGAAATGCTCTAATTCACTATTGATTAGAGAAATGCAAATCAAAACAACTCTGAAGTACCACATCTCACCAGTTAGATTGGCTAAGATGACAAAACAGGAAAATGACAAATGCTGGAAAGGATGTGGGCAAACTGGAACACTAATGCATTGTTGGTGGAGTTGTGAACTGATCCAGCCTTTCTGGAAAGCAATCTGGAACTATGCCCAAAGGGCTATAAATACTTTCATACCCTTTGATCCAGTAATACCACTCCTAGGGTTATATCCCAAAGAGATCATAGAAATGGGAGAAAGACCCATATGTACAAAAATGTTTATAGCAGCTCTTTTTGTTGTGGCAAAGAATTGGAAATTAAGGGGGTGTCCATCAATTGGGGAATGGCTGAACAAGTTGTGGTATATGCATGTTATGGAATATTATTGCGCTATAAGAAATGGGGAGCAGGCGGTCTTCATATTTACCTGGAGAGGCTTAAAAGAACTGATGCTGAGTGAGAAGAGTAGAACCAGGAGGAATTTGTACACAATTACAGACACAACGTATGTGTGATGACCAACTTTGATAGACTGGACTCTTCTCAACAATGCAGGGATATAAGTCAATCCCAAAAGACGCATGATGGAGAGAAAAACATGCATCCAGAGAAAGAACTAGAAAGAACTAAATAATACCTGATCTTTTTCTTTCTCTTATTTGATTTTATGTCCTCTTTACCATTTTTCATTCCAGCTGGTATAATCCATCTTTATAACCTGACCATTGTATAATGTGAAAGTATTTACAGATCCTATACTTGATTATAAGACGCCATGGGGGGGAAGGGAAGGAGGGGGACAAAATGTGAAATTCAAGGAATTGTGGAATTGAATCCTGTAAACTAAAAGGAAATAAACAAATTAATAAATTAAAAATTGAATTAAAAAAAAAGAGAAATGATAAGTACGGGCGTCTAGGAGCACCAGCCCTGGAGTCAGGAGAACCTGAGTTCAAATCCAACCTCAGACATTTAACACAAATCTAGCCGTGTGACCTTAGGCAAGTCACTTAACCCCAAATTGACCTCCAAAAAAGCAAAAAGAAATTATGAGCAGAATGCCCTCAGAAAATCCTGGAAAGACTTACATGAATGAACGGAATCAGGAGAACATTGTACACATTAGCAGCAATATTTCATGATGATCTGCTATGAATAACTAAGCTGTTCTCAGCAATACAATAATCCAAGACAATTCTGTATGACTTATGATGAAAAGTGCTGTCCATCTCCAGAGAAAGAACTGGTAGAATGCTAGAGCCTGAATGAAGATCAAAGATAATTTTTCTTTATTTTTCTTTTTTTTTGACTGTGTTTTCTTTCACAGAATTACATGGAAATGTGTTTTTGCATGACTATACATGTATAACCTATGTCAAATTGCTTGTCTTCTCAATGAGATGGGGGAGAGAGGGAGGGGAGAGAATTTGGAACTCAAAATTTGAAAAAATTAAAGTTAAAATTGTTTTCACATGTAACTTGGAAAAAAAATATTAAATAAGATTTTTCAAAAAAACTTGACTTTCCAAACAACAATAATGATAATAGCTTGCATTTCTATCTAATTTTAAGGTTTACAAAATTTTTATCATCTCATTTGATCTTCATAATCACTCTGTGAAGGAAGTTATGCAAGTATTTCTTTGTTTTTATGTAAAATGAATAATGGATTACCAGAGCAGTGAAGTGTCTTCTCATGTGGTCACATAGCTAGGGTATAAGGGAACCATGTTTTTAAAATTGTTTGATGTATTTTAATTTTTACCTCACAATTACTTTCCAGTGTACTACTTCCTTCTCATAAAACCCATTCAGTGAAGAAAAAATTAAAATCAGCTTACACAGCAGCCACATCTCATAGTATATGAAATATTCCCCATTTGCAGTTCACTGTCTTGATGCTGAGGGGAAAGAAATCAGATCCAAGACTTAAATCCAGATCTTCTAAGTCTAGCACTCTCCCAGTGAACCATGCTGCCTTTCATAGATTGCAGATGTAGAACTGGGAAGGACCTTAGAGGAAATCTTACAAATGAGGAAAATTAGGCCCAAAGAAGTTGTGACTTGTCCAAAGTCATATCAGTAGAAAGTGGCTGAGCTAGAATTTGAACTCAGGTATTCTTCCTCCAGTTCTGGTATCTTCATTCACCACCTTGATAATGCCTTACATTTCAGATACATCTAGTCACAGGACATATGCCTTTATTCAACATTTTAATTTTAACATTATATTGTAGCTAATTAGAAAATGAGAACATCAAAGATAAATGGAAGACATTCTAAGCCCTAACTCAATTGGCATTCATACCAGACTGTCCTGTGAGACTTCTATCATTTTTCATACAATTCCCAGAGCAATAGCATTCCCTGCCACAAACATTCCTTCACTTTCTGTCTCAGGCTCATGATCCTAGAGCCATAGATTATAAAAACTGGAGAGGACCTTAGGGCTTATCAAGTTCAAATAATTCATTTTGCAGAGAGGGCAAGAGAATCACTAGAAGCCAAGTCTCCTGGCTCCCCATCCAATGTCTTTTCTTCTCTGTCTCTTTCTCTCTGCCAGGTAAAGGTAGCCCATAGCTAGAGCATTTGCCACATCATTTAAACTATTTTAACTATCATAATAGACTATTTACTGGTCTTTCTGCCTCCAGCCTCTTTCTATAATTCCACCCTTCACAAATCTGCAAAGATAATTTTCCTAACGTTGCATAGGCTGTCAGACTTAGCTACTGTATCATTTGGTTTTGCTGACATTAAAAAACCCCACAACTTTATTACAAGGGAAAACTCGCTGGGCTAGTGGGGATGGGATATGAAGAAATAAATGTGCTATAAAAAGAAAATATGTAAAAAAACTAAAAAGAATTATCTTTATAGTATCTAATGATGTTGTGTTGCTGCCCAAAGACCTTCAGTGGCTTTCTACTTTCTTTTTAATTAAGTCCAAACTGATTAGCCAGGATTCTTGGCTAATGGGTTCCCTATTAAGTGCCACCTAACTCGTTTTAGAGTTTGGCCTAATACTCTCCTTCATATCTTAGACACTTCTGTTAAACTGGACAAATTACCACCTTCCCCTTTTTGTCTGGACTCATTACATGTATTACATTTTGAAGTTGTACTATGGTATGGTGGCTACAGTAGTGACCTTGTAATCAGGAGACCTGAGTCTGAATTCTGACTCTGCCACTTATTAGGCCTTTGACCTTGGACAAGACACTTGCCCTCTCTGAATACAGTTTCTTCTCTGTAAAATGGGTATGATCATACTGCCATCCTTAACTCAGATATTTTTTAGGAAAGTTTTGTAAAATGGAAACTTGTGGCAATGTAACTGGTTTTTTTTTAATCTCTTCAACAGAGCTTTGCAAATAGTAGAAGTTTCATAAATACTTGTTACCTGAAAATTTCCTTTGTTTGCTGTTTAATCATTTCTTATATTTTCTGTCCTTTTTATAGGGATTACCATTTTTGCATTCTTATCTCTTATTAGGAGGTAAAGAGGGGAAAGATGGGAAGCACTGTTTTCTTAACTTAGTGATATATTTCTTTGACCTGCTTTAAGTTAATAGAAACAGGGTGGATAGAGTGCTGGGCTTGAAGTCAGGAAATACATGTTTAAATTTCTCAGTCTAGCATTCAAGGATGTAGTGTGGCTTTGGAGTACAGCCCTAGAGTTGTGTTAGAGTTTTTGTGTTCAAATCCTGGCGCTGCCATTACCTATGTGACCTTGGCATTTGTCTGCCTGAGGCCCATAGATTGTTCAGTATTCCTGTACTTCTTGAACACGTCACAAGACTAATGGTATTAGTGCCAGTGCCATTTCCACCAAATTTAGCCACCTTAGCAGTCAATCTTCACAAATATTATCTAAAAATATTCAAGAGTTTCATGGCGAGCTCTCCGGTGATGAAACTTTCACATTGAGCCACCAGGTCCACTAATGACTGTTACACAATTTGTCAGTGGGCCTGTATTAGAGGATTTGAAGTGTGAAAGACAAAAATCCATAATTTCTGCGATGAATAACTATATAGCTAAATAATCTAGTAATTTTCATTTAATATTTAGTTACGTACCTCACCAGGGGAAGTGTGCTTCCCAGGGGGAAAGAGTGATCCAGGAGACACCGATGAAATAGCCACAGCTCTCCGGGAAGCTCAGGAGGAAATTGGACTTCAACCACACCAAGTGGAAGTCATCTGTCGTCTTGTGCCGTATATAACCAAAGTATGGGCTAGAATTTTGTGTTTTTCCAAGTTTATCTTGTGATATCCCCTCTCTGAAAAGCATGGCATCCATAATGAGGGAGAGGGTAGCCCTGCTTATCTCTACTCTGCATCTAGAATGTTGGTTAAACTCTGAGCATAATGTTTTAAGAAGGATATTGACAAAGTAGAGCGTATCCAGAGGAGGATGACCAGAATGGTAAGGGGACTAGAGACCCTCTATTCATATGAAGATATGTTAAAGGACCTGTATATATATATATAACCAGAGAAAGAAGACTTAGAGGGTACACTTTCAATGCATTTAAGGTACGTAAAGGGTAATAGTTCTTGCTCCTCCTTAAATATTCCTAGGGCAAGGCTGAAATGCTAACTTCTCAGAAGCAACTGCTTGGCGCTGTCCCCTGCCCCAGTGCTGAACCATTGAATAGTACTAGTTTTCACAACCACTGACCATGGTACTGATATTTCTTTTATCAAAGCAGTATTACCATTCACAAAGGATTCACCCAAGGGGAAGGAATCCATATTCTTGTAAGGACTGAGACTTTCTGAAACAGTCTAGGACTTCATCTCTCATATGACACCATGCCTAACATTCTCTTTGTTTGTTATTATAGACTTTTATATATTAGAGTCCCTTTCTCCCAAATATTCCTGTTACTTTTCATCATTGTCAGTTCTCTATTTCATTGATCTTAATTAAATCCAGAGTAATAGCCTTACATGTTGCTTTTTGCATGCTGCTTCTTCCTTTGTTGCTGGTGAGATCCTTACATTTCTTTGGGAAAAAAAAAATTATGGACTAGAACCAATAGTTTTGTCCTCAATTGTGTCCTCATCACAAGATATATTCATATTTTAAGGTAACATGAAGCTAGAAGGGAGGAATGGAAGAATTAAGATTTTAAAATCATAACACACTGGAACACTTGGCTGGTACCAACAAGATAAAATTCGGCAGCAGTAAACATAAGGTCTTATATATATTAATACTTTAAATGATTCTGGGTTTTACTGATGTGGTTATTCCTTCAGCTAGTACAGATCACAGTTGCTCCATAGGTAGCATTTATGAGTGATATCCACTGAGAAAGATTAATCCTTTGATAGCCAACTCTCTTCACACTTAGCTAGGTTGGTTCTTGAACAACAGACATAGAGTCAGTCACCTGACAGAATTTCCAACTTAGCAAGGCTTGCCAGAACTTGCATTCCACTGGCAGAATCTACACTTAGGCAACAAAGGAGTACTTAGGGACAAGAAAGTCTGGCATATAAGTTCTTACAATAAAGCTCCTAAATTCATCAGACTCAGAGTTAGGAGACCTGGGCTTGAGTCTTGCTGTTTACTAACAAGTTATTTAATTTTTCTAGACCTTATTTTTACCACCATAAAGAGGCAGCACTGGATTAAATGATCTCTATGGTCCCTCTAAATATAGCATTCTCAAGTTGATGGGGGAGACCTGGTGTGCATTAGTTAATATTTAAATGACTTGAGGATTTTAGTTGCCTCCAAGCTTATTGTTAGACAATACCATTATGAGACAATATAGTGACTGATAAAAAGACTAACACATTCTTAGACAGTGTTAAGAAAAACTTGGCATCCAGAGTGATGGAGGTTATAGTCCTGCTTCATTTTGTCTGTGTAAGATCATATATAGAATAATGTTCAGTTCTTAACACTATATTTTAGAAAGGTTATCAGCAAACAGGAGTGTGTGCAGAGGAAGACCAGAATTCTGAGGGAAGTGGAAATGATACATGAAGATCAGTCGAAGTAATTAGGGATCAGCATTTAGAGGTACGAGGGATTTTAAAAATCATCTAGTTGACCCCCTACCTTCATCTCTGCTCATTTTACAAATGGGGAAACTGAGCCCCAAAGAGGTTATTACTTGCCCAGCATGACAAAAATAATAAGTAGTATAGTCAAAATTTGGAATCAGGTTCTCTTGCTCCAAATTCAGTGGGCAGTATTACAGTCATAATGCTTTCACACTGGAAGGGATCTTAGCAGTCATACAGCTTCATCTCCTCTTTTAGTATATCAGGAAACCAAGACCCAAAGAGGAAAAATGACTTCTTCCATGATTACACAGCTAATTATTGGCAGAGGATTTCAAGTTGAGACTGAGATAATATGTGGAGAAGATAGAGGAGACCAATATTTTAGGTAGGGACTGGACTAGATGACTACCCAGATCTCTTTTTTCTCTCTCTAGCAATAGCTAAGTAAAATCCTCAGTCTCAAAATGTTTCAGGCATTTACATTGCTGCTGTTGCACAGACAAATCTGCAAGCCTATAAAATCCTCATAAATTACAAGGCCTCATATCTTCATAGAATGTCAGAGCTAGAACGGAAATCTGAATACAGAATGTCCAAACTTAGAGAGACCTTATAGCATAGATCATAGAATGTAGGAGCTTTAAAAGTCTTTAGACTTTTAATCCAACTCCCTCAAAAGGAAACCAGCCCAGACTTGATAAGGAGCATTTCTTAAGTCACATGGCACAGAAGTAGGTATCCTGATTTCTGATCCATACTACCTCTGTCCTTATACAGTGAGTGTGGGAGAAAAGACAAAGAGAGGCTGTCAGACTTTTGGGGTGATGACCAGGCAGCAAAATAGTTCCAAATAATTTTTTTTGAAAAATTACTTCCTGTGAGGATTTGGGCACCCAACCTGGGCTTCAGGATCTTGGCTAAAAGGAAATATTTGTATTATTTAGTATATCCAGATAGATTCATATTATATCTGGAGATTGGAAGCCAGCCAGTGTCTTGGTAGAAGAGAACAATGAGCAGACTCAAAACTTAAGGAATACTTTATTCGTTTGTCATGTTTTTTTGAGAATTAAATTATTCTTATGATTTTCCTTTCATTTGTTTTATTTTAGTATTAAAATTGAAAGGAACCTTAGAAGTCTTCTGCTCTAGATATCCACTCACATTGTCACTATGATAGTTCAAGTTCTTATTACCTTTCACTTGTACTGTGTAATCACCTCCTCTGAGTCATCTTTCTGTCTCTAGTCTCTCTTCTTTCCAATTGATCCTTCACATGTTACCCAAGCAATCTTCCTTATATACAAGTCATTATTCTTCTAACCAAAACCTTTCTGTTGCTGTCCGTTGTCTACAAAATAAATCCATATTACCATTCCTAGCATTCAATGCCTTCCACAGTTAAGGTGTTCTCCTATATGTCCAACTTTATCTCAGTGTACTACACAGACATGTTATCTTTGTCCCATCCAAATCAGATTATTCGCCAAACTAAACATTCCCACTTTGGGGTCCCTATTTATTCTATTTTCTGTTTCTAGAATTGGTTCTCTTCCTAGTCATCTCTGCCTATCAAAATCCTATCCATCTTTCAAGGCCCAGTTCAGATGTCACAAAGCGATTTTCCCTTAAACTGAATTCCTCTTAATCATGTACTGTAATCTAGTTTGCATTAGTTATCTGTACAGATCTGTCTCTACTACCAGATCATGAGCCCTATGAGGCTTACTGCCTTCCAAGCCTAGTACAAGACCCTACCTTTTCTTTCTGCCTTTACTGCTCAGAAGGGTAAGTAGAGCTAGGGCAGATTTGGTTCAATATTAAATATATTCTGTAAAGGGTTCCCTGCTTGGCATTGGATTACAGAAAGCTAATGTAAGATTTAGTCTCTGAGCTACAGTTTAGTAAGGGACATGTTCATATAGAACTGTAATACAGAATAAATATCATATTGCAAAAAACTACTCTGAAAGCCCAAAGGAGTAGGAGAGAATTTCTAGCTTGGTGTTGGAATAGGGGAGTCTTCATGGGAGAAGGGATAACTAATGTGGACCCTGAAGCAAAGGTAAAATGACAGCAGATGGAGGGAAAGGGAGGAAAATAGAAGAGAGGGAAAGGGGGTGAGGCAGAGATAGAGGATGGGTAGAGAGAGACAGAAAGAGAAAGAACGAGAGAAAGAGAACATTTTCCAAGTGCTTACTGCATGCCACGAACTGTGCTAAGTGCTTAATATAGAAGTAAAAAAGCATTTTTTTAGTAAAAAAAAAAAAGGGCCTAATTTCAAGTTCCTTCTATTCTACTAGGGGAATACAAGCCACGTAGGGGAGTGGTGACAGGAAAAGGTGAAAGGATGACATTTGATATGTGGAGGACAGTATAAGCAAATGGACAGAGGCAAGAAAGCCCACATTATGTAAGGAAACATACAAATCATTATTTTGACTGCAACAGAGAGTGCTTATATATGGAGAGGAATCATGAAATAATGCTAAAAAAAAAAGTTATATTGGAGGACTTTGATTTGGAAGAGACCTTAGAGTTTTTTAGTCTTACCCCTTCATTCTACAGATGAGGAGACTAAAACTGAGAAAGGAGAAGGGACTTTCTGTTACCAGTTCTGTGACCTTGGACATGTGCTTCAACTTTCTTCAGCTTTGGTTTTCTCATATGTAAAATGAAGAAGTTTAGATGACCTCTGAATCTCCTAGTTCTATATCTACAATCTCAAAACGGCCAGGGTCACATAGGTAATGGCAGAGTTGGGATTCAAACATAAATCCTCTGACACCAACTCTAGTGATGTATTCCAAATCCAAACTGCATTCTTGAAAACTAGACTGATAAATTTAATTGTTTATTTTTGATAGTAGAGAGCAAGGTCTTGACATAGATTATCTGAAGCAAGTGATTAGCTTTGGGAACCAAAATTGAATAAACACAACTTCTAGATTTCATTTAAAATTTATTAAATAACAAACTATGTTCAGTATTATGTAGTTGGCTCCTAAGGGAAATACAAAGGTAAAAATTAGATGCAGTCCCTGCCATTGAGGAACTTGTAATCCTAAGGCTTCATGGATGAGGTGCCATCAGAATAGGCCAAGGTGAAGTTTGAAGGAGACCCTTTCAGTCAGAGGAAATATCAGGAGATGGTAAAGGACAGGATGAGAGAGGGAATGGTGAGATGTCCAGTTTTTCTGGAACATAGGAAAGGGTAGGCTTAGGAGATAAAGCTTTAAGGTTGGGTAGGATTTCAATAGGGAGATTAATTTTGGATATACTGGGTGCAAGTTACTCCAAGATATTCAGGTATAGGTAATGAAATAAAAGACTGGAGCTCAGAGGATAGATTGGATGTGAAGGTATAGATTTAGGGGTCATCTACATATAGGTGATAATTGAAGCCATGGAATCACCAAGAGAGAAGATAGAAGACAAAAAAGCCTAAGATTGAACATTAGGGGTCACGTCAACAAAGAGTTGAAAGGTGAATCATGAAAGAGCAGTGCTACAAAAGCCAAGGGAAGAAACTCAAGGAAATGAGTTGTGTGCAGTGTGAAAGATCTTAGAGGATCAAGGAAAATGAGAATGGAAAAAAAAACATGATTGGATTTAGTGATAAGGAGGTCTTAGAGAAGCTTGGAGAAAGTTATTTCATTAGAGCAATTAAACTAAAAGGCAAATTACAAAGGGTTAAACGGTGATTTTATAATGAGGAGAAAGGACAATAACTTAATGAGGTGCCAAGTTCAAGGAAAGATTTTTCTTAAGACAGGAAGGACCTGAGCATATTTGTAGGGAGAGGGGAAGGAGTCTGTAAGGGGAGGGGTGGAGGATAGAGAGTATAAGAAGTTAATGAGTGCCTGCTATGTGCCAGGCATTGTACTTAACAAATATTCTTTCATTTGATCTTCAAAACACCTATAAAGTGGGTGTTAGGCAGCTGAGGCAGACAGATGTAAAGTGACTTGCCTAGGATCCCATAGCTAGTAAGTGTCAGGGGATGTATTTCAACTCAGTTCTTCCTGACTTTAGGCCCATTGCCTCATTCACTACCACCTAACTGCCTCCATATTGGCAGTAGAAAAGAAGACATTGAAGATTCATGAGGAAGGCATTATGATTTTTGGAGAAAGGTCTTGGAGGAATGGAAGGGGATGATGGGATCAATAGTAAAATTTGGAGGAGAGGGTTTAGCAAGAAAGATGGATACTTCTTTTGATACAGTTGAGGACATTGAGAGATTTGGGAGTGTGGAAGAGCAGAGTTAGAAAAGCTCATGTTGGATGGTCTTTTCATGTCAGATCATATGCTGAGAAAAAGGGAGCTGGAGATAGAGTTAGGTACCTGAGGAGAAAAAAAGTTTGGAATAGGCATTGTGAAGAGTCTAATGGGGTTAATCAAAAATGAAAGACAGGCTTGCTGTGCAGCACTTGACATTAGATAGCATGAATATGTAGTAGACTCAGCTCAGTTTTATGATTTCCTTCAGCACATTTGACAGTGGTATATTATTGGGTTTGATAGAAATTGGAAAGTCCTATTGATTAATTTTGTTCTAATTTTTCTTTGTGCTCCACTTTCAGAAAGGTGCCATGGTAACCCCAGTTGTGGGATTTATAGACAGTTCATTCCAAGCCCAGCCTAATCCGCATGAAGTGAGTGAGGTGTTCCTGGTGCCTCTGGAGTATTTCCTGAGTCTACACACACACTATTCCTTTTACTGGACTAATTTTGGTCACCGTTGTCTCGTTCATTGCTTTAGCTACACAGATCCCCAAAATCAATCAACCTATCAAATCTGGGGGTTGACAGCATGGTTTGCACTGCTGACTGCACTCATTGTTTTGCAAAAGCAACCTTCCTTTGATATTGAATATGATCTCAGTGATTTCACTTCATCATGTGAGCAAAACTTTGTAAAGATGCGCAGAACCATCAAGAGCAAGTTATGATCTAGATATGGAAATATCCAGGTACCTGTTATGGAAACATACAGGTATTTTTCATGCACCAGATTGATTCTCAAACAGAGGCTCCTTCTCCTGCACCAGATTTGATGTTTGGATTAAATTACACCGTAGGCTCCTTGAAAGCCTAGGTTGAGAGTTTTATGTATTGTGTTGTTTTCATCTTTGTATCCCCAGTGCCTCACTAATGGAGGCTCAATAAATGTTTATTGAACTGAAAAAGTATTTTCTTGACAGGTTGTCTATAGCACTGAACTAATTTGATTATGCTATCATCAGTATCAGTTTTTTGACACATGTTCCACTTAATATATTTGTAAAGTATGTAAGTAAATATAAAATGACATAAAATTGTGTAACTCCAGTCTTGTGATTCTTATCAGTTTTATTATAGCCTATTTTGTGATTTGGAGCAGTTAGAAACAGAATCTCAGAGCTGGCAAGAATCCAAGAGGTCATCTAGTCCCTCCTCAAAGCATGAATACTCTCTGCTGTATCTCCAAAAAGGGGTCATCAGCCCCCAATTAAATACCTCTTTTGATGGGAAACTCAATACCTTACAAAACAACGTAGTCTACTTTTATAGGTATTTTACAGGTAATTACACAGTTCTCATTTTTATAAAATTTATCCTTTTGGAGAGGTAGAGATATATGATTTCATCTGTGTGGGGAATTCCAGTTGTTGAAGTCTCTCCATCAGTGAAGATCTGTAGCCTCTCCATAACTTAAACTTGCTTAGGACACTGGAAGTTTTAAGTGACTTGCCCATAATCATGTAGCCATTATTGTCAGGACCCAGATCTTCCCAACTCCAAGATCAGCATTCTATATACCATGGCATATTGCTTCTCTTTTTCATATGCTGAACTGAAGTCTGTGTTCCTGTAGCTTCCCTCTTGGTCCTAATTTTCTCTTTTAGGGTCAAGCAGAACAACCCATTCCATCTTGTTCATGACAACACCTGTTATATGAGAAGATACAGATTTGTTATGTAAAACTTTGACTTAGTCAAAAGGCTACACCCAAGGACCTAGAAGACCACATGTGGCCATAGGACAAACCCTTTGGATAAAGGATTCTCAAACATTTCTGATGAACAGACCAGAACTAATTAGGAACTTAGAAATGCAAACACAAGATTCAAGAGAAACCTAGGAAGATCAATTTATCTGAGGAATTGGAAGACTCTGTATGATAATGTAGAGCTAACATTCTGTTGGGGGGAAAGAATTGAATGTGTCTTCAATACCTTGATGTCTTCAAAGGGTATTGAGGGAGTTAAATGAGAAAAACAGGACCCAGTGGAGGTGGATTGGTTCTCTTCTAGGGGCTTTGAAAGGAGAGTAAAAGGAATAGACTAGTATAGAAAGGAGGAGGAAGAGGTGGAACTCGATGTTTCTTATAATCGGGATGAATGAGAAGAATGTTCAAATTTAGAGGAAGAGATAGGGAGAACAGGCATCAGATGAACCTCACCTATGTGAAATGGAAAAATGAGGGTTGAACACACATATTAACAGTTTGGCATAGAAATACATCAAAATAAATAGGGAAACAAATGAAAATGGGGGACAGCATTGAGGAAGGATAATACTGAGGAGGGAATAAAAACAAGCAAAAAGGCAGACAAAAAAACTTTGATCTTGAAGGGAAGGACCAAAAGGGGAAAAAGTGAGGATCTATGGGGATGCCCATTAATTGGAGGTGGCCAAACAAATAGTGGTATATAAATATAATTGAATATCTTTGCATTGTAAGAAATGTCAAAAGATTTAATTGTAAAGAACTGTGTTCAATGTGAACTGATACAGAGTGAAGTAAGTATACTAGTATAGTAACATTGTAAAGAAAAATAATTTTGAAAGACTTAAAGAAGTCTGATCAATGCAATAACCAACTGACTCCTCAGTATGATAAAAGTCCTTCTGACAGGAGGTGTTGACAGATCAGTCTTAAGGGACAGAAAGAGATACATTTTTGGACATGACTACTATGTGGATTTGTTTTGCTTACTGTGCTTATTTGTAGCAAAGGATTTTTTTTCTTTATTTTTAGTTGGAGAAAGGGGTAGCATTGAAGGGAGAGGGAGAGTTAGCAATATTGATGCCCAGAAAAAGGCCTTTGAAACTTTCTGTGAAAATGCACAGAAGAGAACAGAAGGAAACTCAGAAGGAAGCAGAGATTAGGACTGTTTTGAAAGTAATCTGTGGAATTTATATACTTTTAAAAAGTAGTAAGAAATGGAGATTCATGCTTTCATATACAGCCCTATTTTTGTGTTCCATTGTGTGTAAGGAAATGCTTTTTCTGATGTTTGAGTTAAATTTTTTTAAAAATGTACATAAAAGAAGTGGGAGTCAGCTTAGAGCAGTGAGGAAAACCCTGGCTTGGGAAATAAGAGGCATAAATTCTAGTCCTAATTCCACTACTCATTCACTGTGTAACCTTGAGCAGGTTTTCCCCCTATACTTTAGGCCTCAGTTTCCTGATCTGCAAAATGAAAGAATTGGACTAGATGATCTTTGAATTCTCTTCTAGCTCTGACACTCCTGGATTCTAATAAAGAAGCAAAGGAAAGGGCCCTGTATTGTCTTCTCAACAGGAGTTATTCCATCTACCTTTGTACTATAAGAAATAAAAAGCAGGATGCTTTCAGGAAGACCTGGGAAGACTTATAGGAACTGATGCAAAATAAACTCAGCAGAACCCAGAGAACATTGTACACAGTAACAGCAATCTTATACAATGATCAACTATGAATGACTTAGTTATTCTCAGAAATACAATGATCCAAAACAGTTCTAAAGGATTTACGATGAAAAATGCTATCTACCTCCAGAGAAATAACTGATGGAGTGTGAATGCATATTGAAGCATAATTTTTAAACTTTCTTTATCATTCTTGTTTTCTTTTGCAACATGGATAATATGAGATTGCTTTACATGACTGCACACATATAATCTGTATCAAATTGCTTTCCTTCTCCAAGGAGGGAGAGTGAGAGGGAATTTGGAATTCAAAAAATTTTTAAATGTTAAAAATTTTTGTTTTCATGTAACTGAGAAAAAAATTAATTTTTTTAAATTAACCAGAAAAAACAATGTAAAAAAAAGTGATTCCATCTTTAAAATAGCTTCCATTTAAACATAAATGAGCAGGTACATATCCCTTCTCTGATTTTCCTTTTGCCTCAATTATTTTGCAATTGGTTCACAGAAAACAAACAAACCAACACACACTTTGTCACAAGTCCCAGTGCAAATTCAGATTAGCAAATCCCAGTTCCTCTTCATAAACACAATAAACTATCTTAAGTCCATCTCAAACAAGTTGTGGTACTCATCAGTCTCTCATGTTTTCTTGTTACTCTATATTATGGTTTATCAGGACAGAGAAATTTCCTTGGATAATAGAAGAGTACTATTATTTGATCAACCTCTCTTCACGCTATGGCATAAACAAAACTTTTTTTTTTAACTGACATATTGGAATATCCTGGGGGTGGAGTAAAGATGGCGGAGTAGAAGCAGATCCTTCTCTAATTCATGTAAAAGGGGACTCTAAACAAACTTTGGAGCTACAGAACCCACAAAATGACACAGAGAAGCTAACCTCCCATTGAGGACAGCCCTGCAGAAATCATCCAGCTCAGCACTCTGGGAGCAGAGCCCAGCCCCAGGGCGGGCCTGACCAGGCACCAGCTGGAGGGACTCCAGATCACCAGCAGCTGTGGTGGTCCAGAATTATCAACACATAGATGCGAAGGACAAATTGAGAGGTCAGTGCAGTATGGACTTTGGGACCCAGTAGTTGGGAGTGCCTGGGCTTTTGCCCCCAGGGCAAGAAGCCACTGAGAACTGTGGTGCAGCTGCTGCTGCCACGTGGCAGCTTTAGCTCCTGGCCTGCAGAGTGTAGGGGAACTAAGCACCACTCTGAGGGGTAATTGCTCTTGCTTTAACCTGCTTGGATCTGGATTGAGGTCTAGGGTGGAGGTTCTGGGGTGTGTGTCCAGCTTGCCAGAGTGTGTGGAGGCTTCAGCAAGGGCTCCCAACTAATACCTCTGGCAGCTGAGAAAACTCCAGCGTTTAAGATGGAAGCTCACCTGTCTGGTAGCAGAGTCCTAAAGTCAAATAATTGAGTGGCAAAGGAATATGCCCAGGCAAAGGAATATGCCCAGGCAAAGGAAACAAAGTAAACAGAAGAACCCAACATTAGACTCCTATTTTGGGGACAAAAAGTATCAAAGCACGGAACAGGAAGACAGTGAAGTGAAAACTCCTGCACCAAAAACATCACAGGAAAATAGGATCTGGTTACAGGCCATAGAGGAACTTAAGAAGCAAATAAGAGAAGTGGAGGAAAAATTGGGAAGAGAAATGAGAACAATGCAAGAAAATTATGAAATGAGAGTCAACAGCCTGACTGAGGAAAATAACACATTAAAAAACAGACTAACTCAAATGGCAAAAGAGGCTCAAAAGGGCAATGAGGAGAAGAATGCCTTAAAAAGTTGAATTTACCAGATGGAAAAAGAATCTCAAAAGTTCAGTGAGGAGAATCATTGCTTCAGAATTAGATTGGAGCAAATGGAAGCTAATGACTTTATGAGAAATCAAGATGCTATTAAACAGATCCAAACAAATGAAAGAATAGTAGACAATGTAAAATATCTCATTGGAAAAACCACTGACCTGGAAAATAGATCCAGGAGAGATAATTTAAAAATTATTGGACTACCTGAAAGCCATGATCAAAGAAAGAACCTAGAAATCATCCTCCAAGAAATTCTCAAGGAAAATTGCCCTGATGTTTTAGAACCAGAGGGCAAAATAGAGCTTGAAAGAATCCACCGATCACCTCCTGAAAAAGATCCCCAAAAGAAAACTCCTAGGAATATTACAGCCAGGTTCCGAAATTCCCAGATCAAGGAGAAAATATTACAAGCAGCCAAGAAGAAACAATTTGAATATTGTGGAAACACAATCAGGATAACCCAGGATCTGGCAGCTTCTACACTGAGGGACTGAAGGGCTTGGAATATGATATTCCCGAGGTCAAAGGAACTGGGATTAAAACCAAGAATCACCTACCCAGCAAAACTGAGTATCATGTTTCAGGGGAAAATATGGCCATTCAGTGGAATAGAGGACATTCAGGCATTCTTGATGAAAAACCAGAGTTGAATAGAAAATTTGACATTCAGATACAAGAAGCAAGAGAAGCATGAGAAGGTAAACAGGGAAAAGAAACCATAAGGAACTTATCAAAGTTGAACTATTAACATTCCTACATGGAAAAACGATAATTGTAACTGATGAAACTTTTCTCAGTATGAAAATAGTTGAAGGGAACATATGTGTGTATATGTCTATATTGGAGGGTATATGGGTGTATGAATACATATTTGAATGTGTGTAAGTAGACATAGATAGAGGGCACAGGACCAATTTAATAGGAAGGAATAAAAGGTGAAATTAAGAGGTGAGAAAGGAATATAATGAGAGGAGATGGGGAAAGACAGAATTTGGCTCAGGGAGGGAATGAAATACACACTAAATAGGGTATCTCACCCTACAGGAGAATAGAGGGGAAGGGGGTGAGAGGGGGGATGATGGAATGGAGGGCAGGCTGGGGGGAGGGAAGTTGGAAGCACCCACTTTTGAAAAGGGACGGGATCAAATTAGAGAATAGAACTAGTGGGAGGTGGGATAGGAGGGAGGGAAATATAGTCAGGCTTTTACAATATATCAACTATGTTAATGTTTTGCATAAGCTACACATGTACAACCTATACTGAACTGCTTATCTTCCCAGTAAGGGTGGGTGACAAGGGAGGAAGGGAATGAATCTGGAATTCAAAGGTTTAATATCAAATGTTTAAATATATATACTATTAATAATACTACTTTACATGTAATTGGGAAATAAGATACACAGGCAATGGGGCATAGGGATCCACCATGCCCTACTGGAAAAGTCAAAGGGGGTATGAGAGAAGATATGGGAAAGAGCAGATTGGAGGAGGGGATGTCCTGTAGGACTGCTATTTTGGGGCGGTGCGTAGGGGAAAAATGGGGTGAAAATGTGTAACTTAAAATCTGGCAGAAATGAATGATGTAAATCAGAAGTTAATAAAGCATTTGAAAATTTAAAGAAAAAAAACCTGACATGTATCCAGACTTAAGACTGGATCCTTTTAATGTGGTAGTAGATAACTTATGGAGAGAGTGGAGCAAATGCAAGTACCACTGGGAAGCCTAAAGCATCATAAATAGCCCATTAATGTGAACTGATTTTCTGTCTTTTATCCCATAATTTAGTAGCTGGATGACTTTGGCCAAATCATTTCTCCACCAAAACTTCATTTTTCTCGTTTGTAAAATGCAAATAATGATACTTAATGCTACCTGCTTCCCAGGGATATTGTGAGGCTTTAATCAGGTATCCTATGTAAAGTTCTTTATTACTATCCCCTTATCCCTTATCCCTTTCCTCCTTACTGTAGGGTAAGATACCTAATTGAGTGTGTATGCTATTCCCTTCTTAAGCAAATCCAATGAGAGTAAAGTTGACTCATTCCCTTTCAAAGAATGTCTAACTTGGAGAGGTATTGATAGATACCTCTGAAAAACTACCTGCCCCTCTCCAGGGGAGACTAAGATTCCTGCCTGGGAGGAAGCAAGAGAAGGGGCCATGAGGCAGACTGCTTTGTTATCCTTTGGGAGAGAGAGAGATGCCAGACTGGAATAATATCTACCTCACTCCCCCCTAAATATTGCTGGTCTAGTGACATGATTTTTGGGGGGAAGAGGGGAGGGAGTTCAAAAGAAAAACTGCTGGTTTCCATGGTTCCTATCCCTTTAATGGAAAAGATAACCCAAGCTTACACCCACACACTTGAGTCCTTCCCACCAAATGCTATTTACACAAAAGAACATCATACAAGTGAGTCCTGAGTAAACCTATTTATCTAAGCAGATAAAAAAAAAACAGAAATGTGACAAGTTTTGCAGATTAGAATATATTAGAAAATGCACAGAAGTAAATGAACTTTTTTATGGGAGCAATATGAGTGTTCCCAGTCAAGGATGAAAGCCTTTTCTTACCCAAGGGAAATTCCCAGAAGTCTCTGGGGAAGCAAATTGGAGATCAAGGACATGTTGAGAAACCAGCTTTGCCTATATGTCTCTCTTTCAAAGTCTGTCTCTCTCCACATATCTCAAGTTAGTCTTCAAGAGAGCTGGGAACTACAAAGCTCTCATACCAACTCTACTCTTCATATAGTCATATAAGGTCACATCTGCATTTTCCACTTTCATCCCCACCCCACTTCAGAGGCATGTTTTTGAGACATGCAGCACATTGCTTCTTCTCCCTACCAAGCTTGGTTGGGAGTCAGGCTGCACCTGATTTATTATTATTACTAGTGCTAGGAATTAGGAGAAATAGGGTAGTATGATCATATTCTGAATAGCAAGTAGGTTCAAAAAAAATCTATCTCAACCACTTCATTGAATAGAAGGAAAAACTGAGACCCAAGGAGAATTGACTTACCCTACAGCACACAATGATTTAATAGCAAAGCCCGAACTCAAAGTTTAGTACCCTGCCTTCTAATGCTACTAATCCTACTTTACATGAAATTCACAAAGTGTTAATTATAATAAAGTATCACTGTGATTAGAGCCCTACCCAGACCTCTGAGAATGCCTAGTTAGAATGCATAGGATAGGTGCTTAATAAAAGGAATGGAAGAGAATGAAATAATAGTATGTCAGAGTCAAAAGGGCTCTTGGAGATTCATTCTTCTGACACCTCTCTTTTTTTTTTTTAAATCAATCAGGGTTAAGTAACTTGCTCAAGGTTACACAGCCAGTTATTTCTGGGTGTGGTGCTAAGTATCTGAGCCTGGATTTGATCCCCAGGTCATCCCGACACTGGAGCCAGTGCTCTTACTCGCTGAGCCACCTGGCCACCCTGACACCTCTCCTTTTACAAATAAAGAAACTGAGACCCAATTGCTTTCTAGTCATATAGTTGATGAGTTGCAGAATTGGGACTACTACCCAGGTCTCCAAACTATTTTTCTACCTCTTCCATTCTACTTTAGAGTGGACCCAAGGACCAAACTCAAATATTACAGAGAAATTTCTGATGGATATGAAAGAAAGAGCTGCACTGCAAAATAGGCTGAATAAACTAGAGAACCACACAAAAGAGGTTGTAGTGGTAGCACAAAAAGTAGTTAAATGAAGCAGCCATCAAGGTGAATTGGGAGTGGAAGTCTGGAAATCTTTATCTTCCCCAAAATGTTCCCCACCCATTTGGATACCATAGTGATTTATAAAGAGAAATTCCTCTGGGCTAAGCAGGGACTCAGTCTCCTTATAGCCCTTTGTAAATGCACACACCAGAGTTTATCATTTTGTATATCCCAGGGTACAGGAAAAAACAAACAAACACACCCTGTTGAGTGATTGCTGAGCTGCTGTCAGTGGTTTTTGAAAGATTGTGGAAAACAGCAACATGACAAAACTAGAGAAAGGCAAACATTCTAATTTTCAAAGAGAAGAGAATGGAATCTGCAGATTATGGCCCAGGAAACTCTGATTCCTCAAAAAATTCTAGAGTGCATTATTAAAGTAACAGTTAATAAACCTCTAGAAAAGGAAGTAGTAGTGTTTACAAGGGCCAGCCTGGCTTTGTCAAAAGCAAACTGACCTCATTTCCATTTTTTGATTAGGATTACTACTGCAGACTAGTAGATCAGGAGAATATTGAGATGCTTTACTTAGTTTTCAAGTAACATTTTTAAAAATCTCTCATGCTCTTCTTGTGAGAAAGATAGTGAGACATGGACCAGAAAATAATGCAATTAGGTGGATTCAGAACAAGTTAAATGGCTAGACCTAAACAGTAGTCATTAGTGCTTTGATGTTAATTTGGAAAGATCTCTCTAATGGGATCCCCAGGGATCTGTGCTTAGTTCAATGATCAGGGTTAGCGGTTACTTGGATGAGCATATAAATAGTATAGTTCTTAAATTTACAGATGGCATAAAGCTAACACACTGGGTGACAGTATCCAAAAAAGTCTTTATAGACTAGAACATTTGGCCAGATCAAAAAGGCAAAATCTAACAGATCCAGTAAATGCACTTGGAACATTTAACTGAATATAATAGAGCAAAATCTAATAAGGATCATGTAAAATTTTATGCTGGGTTTCAAAATATCAACTTCACAAGTGCAAGATGGGGAAGGGTAGGGAACAGTGCATCCCAAAGCTATGTTCAGGCTTTAGTGGATTACAAATTCAATGCATATGGGATCTTAGGCTGAATTAAAAGAAATATAATCGTCATAGACTAGCAATGTGAAAGGAATTCTGTACTTGGCCCTGGTGAGACCACATCTAAAGTACTATGTTTGGTTCTGTGCTTCACTTTTTAGGAAGGATATTAATAAGCTGGCGAAAGTCCAGAGGAGAGCAAACAGGATGGTAAGGGGCCTGGAGAACATGCTAGAAGAGGACTGGTTGAAGGATCTTAGAACATTTAGCCTAAAAAAGAAAAGACTTCCTTAGGAGAAAAATTAGAATCGTCTTCAAATATTTGAAAGATTTTCATGTGGAAAAAAGGATCAGACATGTCCTCTTTGGTCACGGAGAGCAGAAAAGGAGAATTAAATAGAAGTTATAAAGGACAAATTGAGGCCTGATATGTCAAAAAGTAGATTGGGATTCCTGGAGAGGTAATGGGTTCCTTCTCTTTGGATATCTTCAAACAAAAATTAGATGAGCATTGTCAGGAATATTATAGAAAAGGTCTTGTTCAGGCACAGGTTGGACTGAATATCTCTGAGCTCCCATCCATCTCTTACATTCCATGATTCTGTCTTCAGATAATGACCCAGGGCCCATCCTAAGATCCATTCCTTCATTCATCTCTGGACTCAATGTCTGACTCTCTGGACTTCTTTCTCCACCATTCTCTTGACAGCCTTATCACTCTGGAAGATCTTTCAGTCCTCATGGCTCTTAGTTCTGGTTAGTTCCTTCTGGAATCTCTAATTTGAGGAAGGGTACAGACCACCTATGTTCACTTCTTTATTCCTCTCTAGTTTCTGTTCCTCAGTCTCTAGACTTCTTTCTCCATCATATCTCAACAGCTTTTTCATCATGGAAGATCTCTGCCCCTGCAGCCCCTTCCTCTGATTAGTCAATTCCTCCTAAAACCTCCAGTTTAAGAAAGGGCTTAGCCAACCATTTTCACTCTTTACCCTTTCCCTTGCCCCTTTTAGCCTTCCCCTTAGATGTTTTCTTCCTCCATTATAATGTCAGTTCCTTGAGGACAAGCTGTGCCATTCTTTTTGCTTCTTTTTTTGTATTTTAAACTGTAGGGATTAAAATTGTCTAACCTACAATAAAAGAGACTGAGGTAAAGCTCTGAGCCAATGACACTTTATTAAAAGTGTCCATTGTCCCCTCTAATGAATTGGACCTTAGATCTTTCTCATAATCTGAAATACTCCCTTCTTCTAGTACCTTGTTTTTATAGGGTTTAATACCCCAATATGCAAAAGAGGCATGGCAAAATACAGAATCTCATTGGTTGATAGACCTTGCTCTTGCAGGCCAAAAATGACATATTAGCAGGGAGGTCACAGGTTAGGTGAAACTTGCAGCATCTCCACTGACTAAGTGGTCATAAGATGGTCATGTTGGACAAGAGAGAATGGTCCACAGGTAGAAAAATAAATTGGGAGACTTTCCAAAGCATCACAGCATCCCAGCCTTGCTGGGTTTGGACATGGAATTTGAATAAAACAGGGTGGAGATATCTTTGTCAGCATTCTTGTGCAAGTGAGCCTCAGAGCTTAGAGTATCCCCTACATTCATTACATTAAAGTTTGAGGTCCACCATAAGAACCTGTCTATCCTTATGTGATTTATGTAATATATCAAGCCAACTGGAATATAGTAGGGGTCCAAATGAATTATTTCTCACATAGCACTTAGCACAGTGCCTGGAACATAGTAAACAAATAATACTGGTTAACTCAACTTGGTTCTATATCTTTCCAACCTTTCCAACCTCTGTCAGGACCTGCCAAAGTTTGCCCTCTACTGGTACAGACTTTAAGAACTTAAGGCCACTTCTTTGTTATGAGGCAATTGTAATGGGAATGTAAATTTAAAGATCTTCCCTGCCCCTAGGCTAAAGTGCACCTGAAGCCTGGGGTGGGAGGCTTGTTTTTCAGTAGATACTTCTTGATTGGCCAGTGAGTCAATAAGGTTGTTACATTCTCTGAGCCAGGAGAAGGCTATATAAGCCCTGATGTGTAGCTTTGTTTTGGGGCTCACTTTGAGAAGTGTTCTGTGATTTGATCTGGATTATGGGAAGCCTTTGTCCAGAGTCCCCGGCTTTGAAACTCAGATGTTGTTTGGTATGGATGTAATGGTTGGACAGTTTGAAAACTGTCTACTTGATCTGTTTCTCTTGTCTTGATAATTCTGTCTGTATATTCTAAAGTTCAGGGTGCTGACCTTTTTCCCCTGAACTAGGTAAATGATATATATATGACTGATTAAATGATATATTTGACTGATTAAAGTAAGTTTGTTAACCCATTTTGAGTTGCTTTCCTTTATCAAAGCAGATCCAAGAACCTGTATTGGCAGCAAACCCTGGGGACGCTTGGGGTGCTTGCTGCTACAGCAATGGAGACAGAGATTTGGGGGAGAAATGGAGAGGGGGGGTCCAGACCTGTGGTCTCAGTGTTGTTGGGAATTCTAAGTGGAGAAATTCCTTCTGTTTATGTAGTCTGACATCTGCACTGTAATTTATGGCTTTGGAGAATTGTCTGAGGCAAGAGAGTTCACCTGAGAGGTAAAATGATTTGCCATGGGGTCACACTGCCCTTGCATATAGTGGCAGAGGCAGAACTTAAACCTAGGTCTTCTTGACTCTGAGAACAGTTTTCTAGCCACTACATAATTCCATTCCATTCAATTCAGTGAGCATGTATTATATTCCTACTGTGGGTACACTGTGCTGAGTATTGGTGACACAAAGTTAAAAATGAAACAGCACCTTCCCTCAAAAAGCTTATATTCTGTTTACTTATTTGTGATAAGTATACACTTATAAACAGGTGTATATAAAGTAAATAAAAGTGATTTTTGTGGGAAACACCAACAACTGGGTGATCAAGAAACCTCACATGTAGGTGTCTTGAATCTATATTTTGAGCCCCTAAAAGAAATCGGGGCCTCCAAGTGGTGGAGGTGAGAAAGGGGAGCACTCTAGGTATAAGAGACTACACTGAAAGGAAAGGCAGGGAGCAGCAAGTAGACCAGTTAGACGAGAATGAAGACTGTGTGATGGGAAATAATAGGAAATAAATTTGGCCTGATAGGTTGGAACCTGTCTTTAAAAGGCTTTAAATGCCAAACAACAGAGTATGTACTTTATCCCAGAAGCTATAGGGAACCATTGAAGCTTCTTTAGCAGGGGAGTAACATAGTCACACTTGTGCTTTAGAGATATCAATTTAGAATCTGTGTCAAGGTTGAATTGGGAACATACAATACAGGGTTTCCTACAGTGTCCAGTACCTCATATATAGTGCTTTATGGTTTACAAAATGTTATTATAGCCATTACCTCATTTGATCCACACAACTGGATAGGGATTATCAGTCCTCTTTTACAAAAGAAGAAACAGGTTTTGCAACCTTTAAGTTAATATATATAGATATATGTATATATATACATATATACACACACATATATATACATATATATGTACATGCTAACTATTATTATTATTGGTCAAGTGGAAGATTCATCATTACTTTGCATTCTATTAGATTACTTGAGGTAGTAATCAGTCAACAGGCATTTATTTATTAAGCACTTATGTGTCAGGCACTGTAGCACTTTCCATATGTTATTGCATTTAAGTTAAAAAAAGGGAAACATTTTATGCTGATAGTGGCAAAGAATGAGAAAAGTACAAAAAGTTAGGGAGACCTGAGTATGTCAGTCTCTGACACTCACTAGCTATATGACCCTAGGCAAGTCACTTAACTTCTAATTTCTTTCTTTTTTCTTTTTTTGCTTTTTGGAAGGCAATTGGGGTTAAGTGATTTGCCCAAGGTCACATGGCCACAGATTAATTTCTGATCTGCATTGGTAGAGGAAGTTCCCTCATGGGTAATTTCACCTTCTAATGAAATCACAAGTCTAGATTAAAAAAAAAAAGGTGAGAGGATAAAATATGAGGGTGAAATTTAACCTTAAAAACTAATTTGTTTTTCATTCATCAACAAAATAGATCTGAAAATAAACTCTGAGCTCTTTACGCAGTGTTGCATCTTAATCACATCTAATTAAGCTTCTTCATCTGATTTTATACACAGTAAAATGAAAACCACTTATATAGAACATTTTTAATTAAATGGAATGAAACAATTATACTTTTAATAAATGAAATTGATGTGATAATTGTGACTACTGCAGGGGTGATAATTTTTCTGTTGAATTCTAAATGAAATGTGCTAGAAAGATAACTAGATTTGGAGTCAGAGAATTTGAGTTTGAATCCTGGCTCTGCTACTTACTATCTGCATGATATCAGGGAAGACATTTATTGTCTCTGGACTTTGGTTCCTTCATCTGTAAAGTGAAGGGATTGAACTAAGAAACTTCTGTCTCTAAATCTTATGATCCTATGGGGATATTGAAGACCCCATTAAAAGAATCAGAAATGGAAACAGAGAAGTTGCTATTAGACAAGGACTAGAGAAGCAAGTGACAGCAGTGTCACACAAGCAGGAGAGGAGGTAATAAAAGGTGTCAAAATGTCCTGAGAGGTCAAAGAGAGCAAGGGCAGAAATAAATTGTGGTAATAATGGTCACATGTATGTTGTATTTTACAGCTAATGCTTTCTTCCCAACCTTGCACTAATGTTCTTTCCTGGCACAGAGGTAACTCTAGGCCTCAAAAGTCATGCTAGAAAAGTGTAAGCTTTGGCAGGGTTTACTAAATTATAAAGGCTTTGAGTGCTGGCTTAGTAATGGATTATGTTTGTGTGTTGTCCAAGGATGATCTGATCTAAGTATAGAGAGTCTCATCATCAGAGTTCAGTTCAGTTCAACTAGCAAACAATTATTAGGCACCTGTGTTCTAGGTGCTGGAGATTTGAGGGAAAAGTGCCAAAAATTCCTGCCCTGAAGAAATTGTTTATCTACTGGTGTGGGGGTGGAGGGAATAAAATGGGCCCATCAATATAAATCATACTAGATAGTATTTGATGGGGCTAGAGAGTGGTCTAGAAAAAAATGCTAGGGAAAAATCTGAGGAACTCAAGGTCACTTAGGCAATGTGGGATAGTTTCTGTTTTGCATAGTGCTTCTATACTTTTAACTGGGGGAATCAGAGAAGGACTTATGGAGGAGGTAGTCCTTGAGCTTGGTCCAGAAAGAAGAAAAAGAATTTGAAAGGCAGAGATGAGGAAGAAATATATTAGAGGCTTGGGAGACAGTGTATATGTGTGAATGTTTAGTGGCAGTATAATGTAGGATGAGAATTGCAAGCAAATGATCCAAATGGTCCAGAAGTCCAGAAATATAAACCACATACGGGAGAATAATGAGAAATAGAACTAGAAAGGTCTTGAGGCCAGATCTTGGCTGATCTTAAAGGCCATCCTAAGCACTCTTTAGTTTATCCTTAGAGACATTAAGTGATTTGTCAGTAGTCACAAAACTAGTGTAAAAGGAGGGATCAAACTCAGGTCTTCTTGGCACCAAGTTTGCATTCCAACCATTACAGGTTCCATATTGAACATAAGGACATCCAGCTGAAAATGTTCATAAGGCAGTCAACAGTGCCAGACTAGGATTTAGTAGAGAAATTAGGGTTAGATAGATAGTAGTCATCTATGTAGAGGTGATCATTCAACCAGAGAAGATGAGGTAATAAAGAAAGAATACAGAAAGAGAAGAGAAGAAAGTCCAAGACTCAGCTTTGGGGAAATGAAAGTTTGGGGAACAGATAAGGTGGATGATCCAGTGTTTTCATTTGATGATGGATGGATGGATGGATGGATGGATGGATGGATGGATGGATGCCTCATATAATAATAACTGTGGCACAGGGCTGTATATGTGTGTAGTGGAAAGACTGCTTGATGTTGATTCAGGGGAGATCTGGCTTCAAATCCCACCTCCTCCACTTAGATATGTCACTGAAATGGGGATAATAAGAGACACGAAGCACTTCACAGCATTGTGGTGAGGAACAAATGAGAATCATATAGGACTTAGAACTGCACTAAGACTTTTGGAACAGCGATCAGCAGAGCCAAAAGCTATAGCGGAGTCAAAGAATATGATAACTTGGGGACCACCAGATGAGGTTTGTTGTTTTCTCTAACTACAGCAGATTAGAAAGACTGTCTACCAAGTGATGAATGCTATGATCTCTCTGCTTCAAGGGAGGGAGAAGCCACACCACGGACGTCAGAGATCCTTGGAGGGCTGAGATATCTCCTCACAATAACCCTGTGAGGGAGGCAATGCCAAGTTGGTATTGTCATCTCTGTCTTACACATGGAGAAAGTCTGAGGTTCTGAGAGGGACAGTCATTTCACAGAGTTGTAAAATGTTAGAGCTGGCCAAGATCTTAGAAGTCATCTTGTCCAGCTCTCTTTGTGGCTCAGAGGAGGAAGGGAGGGCATGTTATTTGCCAGAGGCCACCCAATGACTCCTTGGCAGAGCCTTGGACCAAGTTCAGGGCTCTTTCTACTATGTTGTCCCTGCACTCTTCCCCTGGGACCTCATAGGACACTTTATTTGCACCACTCAAGTGTTCTTATCATGTACTATTTTGTATGGATTTTAGATATAGGATAGTTTTGTTTTTTTTTTTTGCCCTCCTCCCCAGTAATTTCTATAAGGGTGAGGAGCATGTCTTTTCTCAATTCTTTGTTCTCCCACTAACAAGCACAGGGCTCAAAACACAGTAGAAACTTGGTAGATGTTTGTTAAGTAAATGAATGTAACCAATTTTTTAATTATCATTTTCTTTTACAGAAATATGTAGATATACTGAGCCATTTAACATGAAAAAAAAAACACAATTCCGAAGTCAGCCTGATTAGTACCTCAGATAGACAAGTTTTGTTCCATTTTGTGTGCATAGTATTGACCTGGGAGCACATGGGCTCATTCCTATGCTAAAATTAATTTGGTGGAGATTAAGCCAAAATCTTTCTATGTAGAGCAGAGATTTAGGCAGGACCATACAAGCCCAAACAACAGGGGTGACGGGAGAGGAATTAGATGGTATAAATACTTTATGGGGTTAAGTTGAATGGAATGGAAGTAAAAAGGTAGACTCAAGGCAGGGTGCTGTGGACAACAAAGTCCAAATTGCTCTGCAGATTTTGCCAGAATGATTGCAAGTCTAATAGGATTTAGTGGCATCTCCTCCAGTCCACAATCTGTTTCCATGGTGATATAGTGCTCAGAGGCACTGGGGTGGGGGTGGGGGGAAGGCTGAATAGGAAATGTGCAGCTTTTGTAGCTGAAGAGTTAGAGAGAGGCAGGAGGCCCCCCAGTGTGCCCTTCCTTCATTCTAGACCATGAAGCCAAAACCAATCAGCAGTGCCATGGGGCAGCCAGAGAATTAACCATAAAAATACAGGAGCAGAATGCATGACCAAACCACATCTGCCATGCAAAAGATCTGGAAGATCTGGTGGATTGCAAACTCAACCCCACGTCATGGTAAGCAGAGAGTTAGCAGAGCCTGAGCTTGCATTGAGAGCTAGTGTCCAAAAAAGGGGACATAATAGTCCCTCAGTGCTCAGGTCTGGTCCACATGTAGAATTTGGTTTTCAATTGTGGGCACCATGTTATAGGAAGGACACTGATTAATGGGAACATATCCAAAGGAAGGTGACCAGGTTGGTAAGGAGACTAGAAACCATGCCAAGGATCTGTTCAGTTCATTGTTTGTTATGTGTCTATGAACATTATGTCAAAACCTCTGGTGAAGTTGTTGAGAAGATGACTCAGGAATAGGTAGTGGAGGGAGGCACTCTGAGGTCTGCCTGAAAGAGTGGGTCATTGAGGCAGGCACTCTAGCATTCTGTACTTCCTGTCCTCTCACCCTTTTTCTTCCTCTTTCCTTTCCCATCCTTTCTCTGTCTCTGTGTCTCGGTCTCTCATTTTCTTATGTTTATTCAACTCCACTTCAAGTCATAATTATGGCAAATTATCTTGCTGTCTTCTAACTTGTCTATGGTAGTACATTTGGTAAGTAATGCACATTTGGTAAATGATAGACTACTTGGGCTTTTCCCTCAGGTGTGGACCCAGGGGAGGGAGCCACATTCTTTTTGACCTTGCCCCAGAGCTTCTCAGTCCTCTTTGAGCCCTGCACTGAAAGATACCATAAGGATCTGACCTCACCTGCTTTGCCATGGTCCGATTCCTCCCCAGTTTCATTGCTATGCTCTCCCCCTCCTCCAGGGTGAAGGGTGAAGCCCATTATACTCAGCAGAGTATACTCTCTCCAGCTTTGCCTCCTTCCAAGAGTTGTCCTTTAGTGTATCCTCTTGGGAATTACCACTGTGACTGTTATGTGAGGATCCCATCACTCTTTTGGGACCCACCTTTTACCATGTTCATTCAGTCTCCTTTCATAATTAGAATACTCCTGCTATCTCCCTCCCTATTTCTCTCCACATTTTCCCAGGGATTGTCTGTAGGATGGCACCCAATGGGGTAAACTGCCTTTTCCACCCACCCCTTTCCTGGAAGATGTGGGATGTCTAATGAAGTATCAGCAAAGTGTTTTTCTAAAGCTCAAGTCTGACCATGCCATTCCCCAATCAATAAATTCCAACAGCTATTTATTTCCTTTAGGACATTGCCCTTCATGGATATTACTGAATATAACCTCCTCTTTTTGGCATTTAAAGATCTTCACCACCTGTCCCCATCCTATCTTTCCTTCCTTATTGTATGTTACTTCCCAACACACATACCCTGCAACTCAGTCAAACTGGACTCCTTGCTGCTTCTTACTCATGATCCAATCCAACCCAATAAATATTTATTAAGTGCGTACTATGTGCCAGGTACTGTGCTAAGTGCTAGGGATACAGTTTACAAAAAGGAAGTTATGTAAGAAAAAAATCTCCAGGACAGATGGATTCTACCAAACCTTTAAGGAACAATTAATTCCAATGCTAGTAAAAACTGTTTGAAAAAATAGGTAGGGGTGGCTAGGTGGCACAGTGAATGGAGCACCACCCTGGAGTCAGGAGGACCTGAGTTCAAATCCAGCCTCAGACTTAACACTTACCAACCATGTGACCTTGGGTAAGTCACTTAACCCCAATCGCCCTGCCTTCCCACCTCCAAAAAAACCTCAAAAAACAAACAAAAACAACAAAAAAGAAAAAATAGGTAAAGAAAAAGTCCTACCAAATTCCTTCTATAACACAAACATGATTTTGATATCTAATCAGGGACAGCAAAACAGAGTAAGAAAACCAATTTCCCTAATGAAAATTGATGAAAAAAATTTTAAATAAAATACTAACAAGAAAATTATGGCAATATATCACAAAAATCATACACTATGACTAGGTAGGATATATACCAGGAATGCATGGTTGGTTTAATATTAGGAAAACTATCAGCATAATTGACCATATCAATAACAAAAAACAAAAATAATATGAATACAATAGAGGCAGAACAAAATATACATTCATTCCTATTAGATATAGATTTATCTATATAGAAATACATATTCTATCTATATAGAAATATCTACATAGAAATAAATGAAGTCTTTCTTAAAATAAGTAGCATATATCTAAAACCAAGAGCAAGCATTATCTGTAATGAAGATAAACTAGAAACCTTTCCCATAAGATAAAGAGTGAAGAAAGGATGTCCATTTTCACCACTCTTATTCAATATTGTGTTAGAAATGTTAGTTATAGCAGTAAGACAAGAAAAAGAAATTAACAGAATAAGAATAAGCAATAAAGATATGAAACTATCACTCTTGGAAGATGATTTAATGGTATACTTAAAGAACCCTAGAGAATCAACTAAAACCTAGTTGAAACAATTAACAGCTTTAGCAAAGTTGCAGGATATAAAATAAACCTTCATAAATCATTAGGATTTCTATATATTGCCAAGAAAATCCAGCATAAAGAGATAGAAAAAGAAGTTACATTTAAAATAATTGTAGATGATATAAAATACTTGGGAGTCTACCAGCTAAGACAAACCCAGGGACTATATGAACACAGATACAAAGTGCTTTTCACAGAAATAAAGACAGATCTAAATAACTGGAGAAATATTATTTATTCATGGGTAGGCTGAGTCCATATAATAAAAATGTCAATTCTACCTAAATTAATTTACTCATTCAGTGCCATACCAATAAAACTACTAAAGAATTCTATTCTAGAGCTAGAAAAAAAAATTAGATTCATCTGGAAGAATAAAAGGTCAAGAATATCAAGGGAATCAATAAAAAATAATGTGAAAGAAGGCAGTACCAGATTTCAAACTGTATTACAAAGTTGTATTCATGAAAACAGTCTGGTACTGTCTATGAAATAGAGTGGTGGATCAGTGGAATAGATTACATACACTCTTACACAGTAGCAAATGACCATAGTACTCTAGTGTTTGATAAACCCAAAGATCCAGGCTTTGGGGACAAGAACTCATCATTTGAGAAAATTGCTAGAAAACTAGAAAGCAGTTTGGCAGAAAGTAGCTTTAGACCAACATCTCACACTGTATACCAAAATAAAGTCAAAATGGGTACAGGATTTAGATATATAGGATGATATCAGAAGTAAATTAGAGGAGAATGGAAAAATTTGCTTGACAGATCTATGGATAAGGGAAGAATTTATGACCAAAAGAGAAATAGAGAGGACCATAGGAAGTAAAATAGATAATTTTCATTACATGAAATAAAAAAGATTTTGCACAAACAAAACTAGTGCAGCCAAGATTATAAGGAATTTGGAAAACTGGGGGAAAAATTTACAGCAAGTTTCTCTGATAAAGACCTCATTTTTTTCAAATATATAGAGAAGTGAGCCAAATTTATAAAAATAAGAGCTATTCTTCAGTTAATAAATACTTACATGATATGAACAGGCAGTTTTCAGAAGAAGAAATCAAAGTTATCAATAATCACATGAAAAAGTGCTCTAAATCATTATTGATTTGAGAAATTCAAGTTAAAACAACTCTGAAATACTGTCTTACACCTGTCAGATTGGCTAACATAACAGAAAAAGAAAATGGCAAATGCTTGAGAGGATCTGGAAAAATTGGGACATTAATGCACTGGTGATGGAATTGTGAATTGTTCTGGCCATTCTGAAGAACAGTGTGCACTATGCCCAGAGGTTTATAAAACTCTATCTACCTTATGATTCAGCAATACCACTACTAGGTCTGTATTCCAAAGAGATCAAAGAAAAAGGAAAAGGACCTATAACACAGAAAAATATTTTTAGCAGTTCTTTTTGTGTTGTCAAAGAATTGGAAATTTAAGGCATATACATCAGTTGTGGAAAGGCTGAACAAGTTGTGGTATATAATTGTGATGGAATACTATTGTGCTAAGAAATGATGGGCAACATGGTTTCAGAAAAACCTGGGAACTTATATGAATTAATGCAAAGTGAAGTGAGCAGAACCAGGAGAACATTCCACACAGTAATAGTAATATTGTAAAGATGATCGATTGTGAAAGACTTAGTTACTCTGATCAATACAATGATCCAAGATAATTCCCAAAGGACCCAGGATGAAAAATGCTATCCACCTCCAGAGAAAGAACTGATGAACTCTTAGGATAGATTGAAGCATACTTTTTTTATAACATGACTAATATAGAAATATATTTTATATGATTTCACATGTCATTTACTTGCCTTCTCACTGAGTGAGGGAAGATTTGGAGGGAGAGAATTTGGAGTTCAAACTGTATAAAATGAATGTTAAAAATAAATAAATAAAATTTTCAAATAAAACTAAAAAGACAGTCGCTAGGAGATTACAAACTAATGGAGGGGAAGCGTGGAAGCAACATGCAAAAAGAGTCAGGAAAGTAGGGAAGGATGGGACACCAAGGGGTGTCCAGAGTGGGGTCATCTTATTCTGAGGAGTTGAAAACAGGAAGGGTAGCAGATATAAAGTAGATGACATCTCCATTTCTCATCACTGGCTCTGCAATGTGTGAGATGCAGCCAATGAAAAGGCACAGAGTCAGAAGATGGGGTGTTAAGTGGAACAGAAAGTAGGACAGAGTAGCCGGATCATAAAGTTCATGGAGGGGAAGAAAGTATAATAACATTGGAAAGATAGGAATGGGTCATATTATGAAGGACATTAAATGCCAAACAGGAGTCTTCATACAGGATGTCCCAAAGGTTTTAGTGCACTTTTAAGGTTTATACTTTGATAGTTTAAAACTGCATTAAGCATTTTGGGACACCCTGTATTTGATTTTGGAGGTAATAGAGAGTCACTAGAGTTTATCAAGTAGGTATGTGACATGGTCAGATCTGCACTCTTGGAAAATCATTTTGACAGCAAAGTGGAAGATGGATAAGAGTTGGGAGAAGCTTGAAGAAAGGCTTCATGTAGAAAGTTCCTTGAACTGAGTTGTGAAGGAAACTGGTGAGTCAATTGAGAGAATTATAGGCATGGAAGTTGTCCTCAAAGTCAGGTTCTATGACCTGGCTTCAAATTTCATGTTTCATATTTCCTTAATCTCTTTGAAATTATTGCCTACCTTACAGAGTAGTTGCAAGGATCACATACAATCACCTACTCCACATCTCTCAAACCATGCCTAGCTTTCCTCTTCTCCTCTATTATGAGAACACCATTTATTCTTTTGCTTCCAGTTCCTGAATCAGTTCCAAAATGGCAGCACCCCAGCCTTACATTAGCTTCCACAACCTTTTGGAAGACCCATTTATCATTGTCATGTCAAGAATTTTAGCTGCCCTAATTTTTGTCAGAGAGAATGCCAGCTGATAGATGATAATTGACATCACTAATATGTGCTGCCTCTTGTAGCAGCAAGCACCCCAAGTGTGCTCAGGGTAGCTGCCCATACAGGTTCTTGGATATGCTTTGTTAAAGGAAAGCAACTCAAAATGGGTTAACAAGCTTACTTTAATCAGTCAGACATATATCGTTTACCTTGTTCAGGAGAAAAGGTCAGCACCCCGAACTTCAAAGTATACAGGCAGAATTATCAAGACAGAAACAGATCAAGTAGACAGATTTCCAAACTGTCCAACCATTACATCCATACCCAGTCAACATCTGGGTTTCCACATCTGGGTTTTTCAGAGCTGGTGGGGGGGGCCTGGACAACGGCTTCCCAGAATACAGATCAAATCACAGAACACTTCTCAAAGTGAGCCCCCCAAAACAAAGCTACACATCAGGGCTTATATTGCCTTCTCCTGGCTCAGAGAATGTAACAACCTTTTGGACCCACTGGCCAATCAAAAAGTATCTACTGAAAAACAAGCCTCCCACCCCAGGCTTCAGGTGCACTTTAGCCTAGGGGCAGGGAAGATCTTCCAAATTTGCATTCCCATTACACCTCTGTACTTCGCCTGTGATTTGTTGCTTAAATACCTACTCTGGTTCTACCTTCCATCCAGGTGGAATATATTTACTCTAATGATAATCTCATGCCTGTTTGTCCCTCAGCAATCCTCACCTAAATGCTCTCTGCTATACTTCCTGCTATTCCTAGCTTTCCTCATACCCTTTTATCATTTTGATTTATAGCACTTTTTCTGACCCTTGTAGAGCCATATTTCAGTTGTAGTCCAGTCTCAGAGATACCTGTGAGCTGGAATCTGCTTGTGTTGAGATTTCTATTTCACCTCTATTCCTTTGTGCCTTTGTGTCTGCTGCACATGAACAGTCTTCCTGCTCCTCTGTCTTCATTGTAGATCCTTTTGATCAGATTGGAATGGAAGAGTTAGAGCTGGAAGTGACCTTCAAGGTCAACTAATTCAATCCACCTCATTTCACAGATGAAGAAGCTGAAACCTAGAGAAGTAAGTTAATTTCTCAAAGTTCATCAGATAACCTCAGGCAGAGCCAAGATTTGAACCCAAGTCCTCACACTCCAAAGCCCACATTCTTTCCAAGGTACCCATGAACCACACCCTTCATTTTGTCAACTGGCTGGAACTGGCCTCTAACCTGTGGGTAGCCAGAACTGAACAGAGCAAAGTAGAAACAGGAGAGTCAGGAATCAAACAGAAGCTTAATTTCAAAGTTATGGAAACATCTTGCTAGGAAGGACACATATGCTGGGGGCCCCACCCCTAGTGGGGGACCCAAGGCAGTGTTGGGAGATCTCAGTACTTATACCAATGGTTGTGCAGTAAGCTGGAGCCCTGACAATGAGTGGTAACAGTAACAATGTGACAAATTTGATTCATAGCTGGGCTTAATAACCAGAACTTCTCTGAGCTCAGAGAACACCAGTGCTAGTCAAAGCAATACAATAATTACATGATTTTGCCAGAGGGTGAGATAATTCAGAGGGTGAGGGCAAAGGATTGTTGTTATGCCAAGCTTACTGGGCCTTAGCTCTGGAAAACAGGGTATCTCTTAATATCTTGACATTTCCCCCTTTTGGCCAAAGGGGTAGGGGTCCAAAAGAACCTCTATCCTTCTGGCCAATAAAGGAGAGACAGGTATAAGCCAAGATGCCATAACGGGCCAGTTGGGCCAAGATGAGATGTTGCCTATGGGGTTAGTTAGGGGACCTATTGGGGAAGTATGTTCCAGGTATCATTGCTAACAAGCAGAAAAGTGGGGACAAGAATATAGAAAGAGAAAATGCATCACACACTTGAATTAGGGCCTTGGTGGTTGGACACATAACAAAAGGGAAGAGGAGAAAAAACTAGGACAGTATACTCAGCACTCATTTAGAGTCTTGGGACGGCTGTTTCATCTGGATGTCGACTGCTTCTGGATCCATCCTAGGTATACCTTTGAGGTCCTTGGAGGGTTCTGCCTCTACTCAGGAGCAGAGACTTTCTTCAGATGATCCAGGAGTCCACACCCACAAGGTTAACAGCTGTAGGAGTAGTCAGAAGAACCTGGCAGGGGCCCTTAGAGAAAACTCCTTGCATCAGTCTTTGAATCTGAGTTTCAGGTCAACATAACGTATGTCTTTGGTTAGGGATCTCTAAACAACACATAGAGAGGTTCCAGTTTCCCAGCCATGCAGAACTAGGTTCAAACAATGCAATAAAGTTTTCTCACATTTCCCATAATTGCATAATTACATTGTCAGATACAGATTGAACTACTTAGAGGTCTCACAATGCACTGGTTCTGAGAAGGGACATTTAATGTCACCTAGGTAACCAAGAGTACTTAAACATAAACATCTTAAAACAAAAGACCAAAGCAATATAATAATTATCACCAATGTTAACTAACATCAAGTCTCCTTGTATCCTGGTCACCCCTTCTCAATTCCATTTAATCAGCACATGTTGAGTCCCAGATGTATCATGTAGTTATCTGGTCCTTAGATATCTTTTCTTGAACAATATGTTTGTTTAAGGACATTTCTAAAAGGGGCTCTGCTTCTCTGGCTCTGAATCTAGAGGTCCTTAGATAATTCTAAGTAATATCATTTAAATTAGGTTCTCCAATTCGGAAACTTCAAAGAATTTCAGTTTATGTACCATTTGTTGTTTCTTTCCTTATCTAAATCCTGTACCTGATATGAGAATCTTTTAAACATTTATCAGGGTCCAACTATAAAATGAGTTCTTCTGCCTTTTAAAATTAACAGATACTTTAAAAATGGGGAAATAATTTCACTTTCTTTACCATTATCAATACAATTTATGTGTAAAATCCTAAATCCAATTTTGAGAATTCATTACCAAAACATGCTGAAAGCCGGAATTTCCATGACTGATAAACTTTGGAAGCCATTCATATATATCTGTATATAGTTCTTAGAGAAAGCAATCTAATCCTGTTGCTTTTCTCAAAATTTACTATTCGATTTAATTAGAAAACTTTCATATTACATCTTTGTCTTATTACCTTCTCTAATTATTTCACTCTTAGGAGGATATATCTGTATATTAAAATTTGAACACAAATATAGGTTAAAATTGTAAGACATTTATACTTGCATCTGATTATAGTAACTCAGAGATGTTCCAGTATCAATCCATTATTTAATAGATTTATTTTTGGAGAGACCTAGAGAGGGAAGATAAGAGAACCAGGGCTGAGCTGGCCCAAAAGAAATTGGTCAGGCAAATAGACTACAATTCCTGAGAAGAAAGACTAGACAACATGGCACACAGATGGGGATAGCTGGAGGTAACAAGAGTGGCAAGAAACTTCTAAACCAACCTGGGACCATAGGAACATAAATCAATAGGACTGGAGCGGCTGTGGTCATGTAGCAGGGGAACTCACCTGCTGCTTCTGGCCACAGTCACCTCTAGGGCTCTGTGGCTCCCCCTCTTCCCCAGAAGAGCCTCCCAGATGTGCAGACTTCTCTAGATAACTGAGAGTCTCTGTGGCTAGCCCCTTTAATCTCAGTGTCTCTCCCATATTCTGTGCATAGGATTCAGGCCAGGTCTGCATGCGCACCCTGAGGCAGCATTACCATCAACTATTCCTTTTTGCCTTAGGGAGGATTACTATGTGCTTTCCCCAGGGGAGAAGGACCAATAATAATCCTCACCCCAGGGTATGTCCTCAAACTCCTGGTACACCTAAGTTCTCTCAGTTCTGCCTCTCCCCATCTGTCTTCCTCTCTTACCTCTTCCTTTTAAAAGTCAAATTCAAGGGTATATCTCAGGTGTATGATTAGTCAGGACTGAATCAATTACCTCAACTGTGACATCTATGGGAATATTTACATCTTTTACAGGGAGACATCTTCAGTGCCAGAACAAAAGCTTCTTCCTTTATCTTTCTCTCAAACCCACCCCTCTTCCCAACTTCCCAGTTTCTGTCCAGGGCATCCCCATCCTTCCAATCATCCAGCTTCACAGTTTTAGATTCATGTCTAACTCTTTACTCCCTCGTTCTCCATATCCAGGCAGCTGTCAAATCTTGATTCTGCCTCAGCAACATTTGTTGGTTCTTTCCAGTTCTCTCCATTCACACTGTCCTCAACAGCTCTTACGTGGACAAGTGAAGTGTCTTCCTAATTGGTCTGCCTGCCTGAGTTTCTCCCACCTTCAGTTCATTCTCTAAAGAGTTGTCAACATGATGTGCTTAAATTACAGGTCTCACCACATCACTCTTCTACTCAAAAACCTCCACCAGTTCCCTGCTGCCTCTGGGATAAAGCATTAACTCTCATTTGGCATTTAAAGATCCTCATAATCTGACTCTGGACTTCCTTTGCATTATTGCTCTACATTTTTCTCCTTCACACATTCCAATCAAACTGTCTTAATTGCTGATCCCCATATACAATCTCCCATTTCTGTATCTTTGTCCAGGCTGTCCCTCATACTTAGAATGTACTCCCTCCTATACCTCATAAATCCCTAGCTTTCTTCAAAACCTAGAACAAGTATCATCTTCTACAAAAGATCTGTCCTGATTCTTTGCCACATCCCTTAACCCAACTATTAATGCCTCTCACATACTTTGCGTTTACTTTCTACACACATGCATACACACATATTATATATGTCTATGTACATATGTATGTGTACGTGTACATGCATGTGTATATGTAGGTGTATGTATACATGTACACATACATGTATACATATATGTATATACTGTGTTTTCCCTGATGGAATATAAACTCCTGGAGGCAGGTATGATTTCATTTTCACTTTTGTATCCTTAGTGCCAAATATGTAGTAGGCACTTAACAAATGTTTATTTAATCCTTAACCTTGTTAATTAACATTGTTAACAAGTAGTTGACTTAAACCAAGACCCTCCTGGGTACAACCCTTTATACCAAATTCTTTTTGTCCTAAGATCCCTTCCAGCTCTGACATTCTACATTCTATTTTCGAATTCCTTTTCAGCCCTGATTATGATTCTATTTTTTCCAGAGCATTTAAATTTCCTTTGGGATTAACTGTTAGTACTAAAGAGATACTGAGTTTTTATTAGCTATCCAATTTTGTTTTCTATTTCTTTTAAGTAAACCAAGTAAAAGTGATCCCACTGGAACAATGCTGTAACCCAGGCCTCTATAAGGCCATATTATGATGATACCCATTTGATACTCCAAGGAGCTAAACTCCTTTGGACATGCTTCGAAAGAAGGTTGTGTCATGCTAAATCTCACACTTTGTGCTGTTATAATACTTGGAGATAGGTCTACATTATCAGTTAGTAAGACTAGAAAAAAATTCTTTAGAGGGAAATCTTACCCAGTATCATGGGATACATGAGTCACTGAAGCGGCACTGACATAGGGGTGAGTCTTTTGCTTTCTCCTAAAAGGCAGGAACATGAAAGTCTTCCTGCTTCTCGATTTGACAAGTGGGTGAGTAGAGCTGGATCATAAAGCACATGGAGGGAGTAAAGTGTAATGCAATTGGAAAGATAGGATTGGGCCAGATTATGATGGGCTTTAAATGCCAAACAGAGGTCTTTATACAGGGTGTCCCAAAAGTCTTGGCATAGTTTTAATTTTATCCTCAAGGTTTATAGGAAACCAACAGAGTTTATTAAGTAGATGTATCACCTGATCAGATCTACCCTTTAAGAAAATCACCTTGGCCTCTAGATGAAGAATGAATTAGAGTTGAGAGGGACTTCCTTTTAATTCCTATCATATTTCTGGTCATTAGTCTGAATTCCTTCAAAATATCTCAAGGACCCCACTTATAAAAATTATAAGGATTGGATTTTAGGTGACAAGGTTGTTTTCAACCCCCATAATTTCCCTAGTTGTGATGTAACTCTATTTGGGGCAAGATTTAAAGATACAGGTAGACTCCCATCCCACCCCCCTGAAATTTCTTTTTTCTATATTCCTACCTTTGTTATAGGGGCAGCTGGATGATGCAGTGGACAGAGTGCCAGGCCTAAAGTTAGGGAGACTCTTCTTACTGAATTCCAATCTGGCCTCAATACTTACTAGCTGTGTGATCCTGGGCAAGTCACTTAACCCTGTGTGCCCCAGTTTCCTTATCTGTAAAATGAGGTTCAAGGGGGCGGCTAGGTGGCGCAGAGCACCGGCCCTGGAGTCAGGAGAACCTGAGTTCAAATCCAGCCTCAGACACTTGACACACTTACTAGCCGTGTGACCTTGGGCAAGTCACTTAACACCAACTGTCCTCCAAAGAGCAAAAAAAAAAAAAAATGAGGTTGAGTATCTCTGCCAAGAAAACTCCAAATAAGATCACAAAGAGTCAGCACAACTGAAAAAAAAGACTGAACAATGAAAATTGCCTTTTGCCCATGTGATGAAACCAACTCCAACAAATCCTTGTTTTGATCCTCTAAGGAGAACTGGTGAGAAATCCTTTCATTTAGTTGCAACCTCTTTTTGTCTTCTCGTTTCTGTTTAAGGCAAAACTGCCTGTACACATGTGGTTCAATTCATCCCGTGGTGGATCAACTTAATGATTGTTAGAAAAATGTTAAATAGCTAGAATCCCAGCTGCTAAATTCATGTTTTAGTCTTGGAACTGTGTGGTTCTTACCACCTTTCTGCATTTGTACCACTCCATCACTGTCACTGCAGAAGCCGGCCACAAAGGACTCAGGATTGTTTTATATTTTTATCTGCTTCATGAGTTGCTAAGGCCAAAAATTGTCATTTTCTGATGCCAACTATCTGCTGATAAGCGTCTTGAAAAAGTAGTGTAGCTGAGAGGACCCTGAGTGAGATATCTGAGTAAGGAAGTACTGGATTCGGCTCCTGCCTCCGACACCAGAGCCAACTCACTTTCGCTTTACCTCTCTGAGGCTCGGTTTCCCACTTTCACAAATTAGGGTTTAAAATCATGTTATCAGCCATTTAGTCTAACAGTCTCATTTTATAGATGAGGAAAGAGAAGTTTCAAAACTTGCCTAAATTTTCATAGGTAGAAAGGGGCACAGTCAGGACTGGAACTCAGGCCCTCTGATGCAGCACTATGTCCCCCTGTACCACAAATGTCCTCATTTATAAATTGGTGATTATAATATTGCAGTACCAATTTCACAAGCTCTTTGTAACCATATGTGATAACATAGAAAATACTTTGGCAAATGCAAACTTAAGGTGATATGTAAATATCAGTTATTATTATCACCGTGTAGAGAAATCAGAGATTTTGTTGCTTACAGGAAGGCATAAAAAAGGTGTTTTTCAGTTGTGTCTAATTCTTTGTGATCCCATTTGGGATTTCCTGGGCAGACACTAGAATGGTTTGCCATTTTCTTCTCCAGCTCAGTTTACAGATGAAGAAACTAAGGCAAACCGTGTTAAGTGATTCACCCAGGGTCACAGAGCTAGTAAATATCTGAGGCCAGATTTGAACTCATGAAGAGGAGTCTTTTTGACTTTAGGCTCAGCATTCTATCCACTGAGCCACCTAACTGCCCTTGTGCCCAAAGACAATAGAAAACACCATTTCATGGAGCTCTTACTTGATAACCTCACCTTTAAGCACTTATGAAGAGCATGATGGGTAAACTGACCACCCTGAAGATAATTGCAGAGTAAGCACAAATATCTGTTATAGAGGATAAAAAAGTATGAAGAATTTGGGATCTTCCAAATTAAGTTAACATATACTTTAATACTGAGTGACTTCAATGCAGATGTAGACCCTGGAAGAATGGAGGTAAAAACTATGAAGGAGAAGGGAGAGGTGGCAAAAACATTTTTGGAAAATATGGTTTGGATTCAAGAAATGAGAGAAAAAGCTTATAGGTCAATCAGAAGCATCATATTTATACATCACAAAAACATCATTCCAAGGAAGTTATAATAAGGTGTTAGCTGTGACAGGAACTTGAAACCGACTATATCTTAATAGATACAAAAATGGTTATCAGTGTGGCAGCAGACTATGCGCAGTCAGGTTATTGATTGGTTGAAGCAAGTCAAAAGCAACAGCCAATTAAAAGAAAGGAAAAAGATGGGAAGCATATGTGATGGAACATACTGCTGGCTTCTAGTGTCTGAGGATGAGGGCCTGGTAGCAAGAGAGGTGGTCTGGTCATGGGGAGCTAAGACATTGCTACTTTCTTCACATAGTTCACTGAAGTAGGGCAGAGTTGGTGGTGCGTCCTCACATGTTAGTGGTACAGCTATTATTACATTTTACAGATGAGGAAACTGAGGCTCAAGGAGATTAAGTGACTTGCGTTTTATCACACAGGTGGGATTCAAACCCATTCTCACCTTCAAGTTAAACACATCTTCTAGGCCATGTGATATTGGTAGCACTCACAGCAGCGTCGCTGTGAGTAGAGATTCCCACCTGCCTGTGTAATCAGTGGTAGAGCCCAATGGAGGGTTTCGGGAGTGTTATAGTAACTCAGTTCAGAATGGCAGTAGACTCCAGGGTAGTAGATTTTGGTGGCCCAGAAGCTAGGTAGATTTAAATAGCCAAACTGAGTCTAGTGAAGGTAAGGGCCAGGAACCCCATCCCCCACTCCCAACCAGTCAAGCAATTGCCTTTCTGACTCCATGGTGACAAAAGGTGGTAGTGTTGTTGCAGTGACTCAGAGCTGAGTAGAATCCAGGGTTATATGTTCCTGGGAAAGGAGGCCTTAAAACCCAGTCTCTGATTGGGGGAGGAGCCAGTGCATACACTCTCACTAGTCATGGAACAGCAGATCTACCCTGGTTCCTACCTAGGTAAAGCAGATGATGGATAGAAGCCAGAGCTACTCATTTCTTATTCTGCTTCTGTTTTCTCTGCCAAGGAGAATAATCTTTGGATTGTAAAGTACAGAACAAAAATGACTAATGCAGAGATGAAACACAAGATAAGAAAGAAGATAATAAGAGAGTACCTAGCTGCCCTTGATCAGTTCAGTTCTCCAGACTCAGATGGATTATATCCCAGGGTACTGAAAGAACTGGTGGATGAGACTGTTAAGCCATTGTCAGTGTTCTTTAAAAGACTGTGGAGAATAGGAGAGATATTGCAAGGCTGGAGAAGGACAGATATTGTCCACATTTTTAAAAAAGAGAAGAGAGTGGAGTCAGAAAATGATAGACTTTACATGACTTCTGTTCCTAGCAACATTCTAAAATGTATTTATTAGCAAATATTTTGAAAAAGAAATTGTGATCAAAAAGAGCCATAAGATTTCATCAAGAATAGGTCATGTTAAACAAATAACCTCATTTTTTGGACTATCTAGTATATTGGAGGAATGCTGTAAAATGATTTACTTCTTTCCCCAAAAAATGTATGACAGGATCTCTTGTTCTCTATGTGAACAAGTCGGATAGATTTGGGCCAGACGATAATATCATTAGTTGAATTTAGAACTGTTTGAACCACAAGGAATAATAATTGAGTTAATGTCAACTTAGAGGGAGGTCTTTAGAGGGGTATTTCAGTGATCTATGCTTGGCTTTGACCTATATAACAGTTCTATTAGTGACTTGGGTAAAGATATATATATATATGCATATATATGTACATATATATCATACTTATTAAATTTTCAGATGACACAGATCTTGAAGTGAATCCATGGCATATGAGGATACGTTGAAGAAACAGGATCTTTAGCCTAGAGAAGAGAAGACTGAGAGGAACCTATATGAGAGTTCTATTCAGGGATTTTAAAGTTGTCACATGGGAGGAAGGTTAGACTGACCCCAAATGGAAGAACCAGGAGTGGTGGGTGGAAATTACAAAAAAAGCAAATTTAGGATTGCTATCATGAGAGAAACTCCTAATAATCGTAGCTATCCAAGAGGGAACTTGTGGTTGCTCCAAGAAGTAGCGGGTTCTTCCTCAGTGAAAGTCTTTCATCAGAAGCTGAATGACCACCTGTTGGATATGTTGGAGTAAGGATTCTTCTTCGGTATGAATCTGACTAGCTGACCACTGAATTCTCTTCCAACTCTCAAATTCTGCGTAGCTTTGTGAGAGTAATCAATTCTCTCTTCCTTTGCAAGTCCTATGGAGAGATCAAGGAACAGCTCAGAAACCTGAACCTTCCCTTATATCTCAAGACAAAGTCCTCTGAGAATTCCTTTGGCCGAGACCAGAAAGTATCACTAAAAAGATTCTGATTTAGAGGCTTCAGGTAAAGCCAACGAGCAATTATTTTATACCATGTTCTCTTTTAGGGTCTGACCTGTTGGAAGCGAGAAGTACATTTCTATTACTGCTTCTGTTCAGTGTGCCAGAAGGGCTCCTTTTACCCATCCTCTAAAGCCCACCTCAAAAGTCAGCTGCTCCAAGAAACTTTCCCTCATCCTCCGTACAAAAATTATTTCTCTCTTATATTTCACATGGCACTGTGTTTGGTCTGTCTCTAATATACTCAAGAAGACCTGAATTCAAAATTGGCCTCAGTCACTTACGAGTTGTATGAATGCAAACAAGTCACAACCTCTGCCTGCCTCAGTTTTCTCTTATAAAATGAAGATAATAATAGCCCCTACCTCCCAGAATTGTGAGTAGGAGATAATATTTGTAAAACATTTTGAAAACCTTAAAGCCCTATGTAAATGCTAGCCTTTAGTGTTGTTACTGTTTTTATTATTATTTATCACTTGTATAGTGGTTATCTGTGTCTATGTCTTATACTCTTATCATACTCTAAGATCCATGAAGGCAGAAGCTATGTCTTATCTAAATTTTGTGTCTCCTCCAGTGCCTAGTATAGTTCTCTTAACCATTATTTAATAAGTGTTTGTTAAATGACTAAATGAATGGATTATCCCTATCTTATGGAAGAGGAAAATGAAGCAAAGAGAAAAGAAATCAATTGGCCAACTGGCTGTGTGGCCTTGAGCAAGGCCCTTCTCTCAGGCATCAATAAAATCAATTTACTTTACAGCCATAACATAGCATTTTATGGAGAAAGCATGGTCTAGGGTGTTATGCTATAAAGCAAATTGATCTTATTGCTGTCGTAGGGACAGCTGGACTAAGAGAACTAAAAGAGGAAAGAACTGGTAGGGGGGAAAAAGGAGCAGATTGGGACTGAGGGACCTGTGGTTTATTAGGCCTGCCTGTGGTGTCTGGGACAAAACACCAAGGCTTCTGTTTGGTATTTTGGAACTTTCACAACAAGACTTCAGTCTGTCTTTCCAGGCTAATTACCCATTACTCCCCTATCTCACTGGCCTAGCTAAATTGATCCTCTTACTGTTTCTTATGAACAACATTCAGTCTTCTGTCTCTGTGCATTCCACATCTGGAATGTACACCCTCCTTACCTGCTTTTTAGAATTCCTGCTCAACTTACACCTCCTACAGGAAGCCTACCCTGATACCCACTTATGTCCTCTCCCTGGAAATGAATTTATATTTCATATTTAATTTTCTACATCTCAAAAGAATGTATGCTCCTGAGGGGCAAGGAATGCTTCATCTTTTATCTTTGTAATCTCAGCAGTCTAACACAGTACTCAGTTTATAGTAGGTACTTAATGAATGCTTATTGAATTATTGAATTGAATTTATTTCTGTAAGAAATGGTATACTCCAAATGCAGAATCTTACTTACTCTGTTGCAATCACTTTGTCAGGCAGTTTTGCTTGACTGATTCCCCTCCCCCTTTATCGCAAGGGAATTTACTATTGGTGAGAGGGTTATTGCAGAACGAATGTTGTATAAAAACAAAAGGCATCAATAAGAATTTTTTTAGAAGATGATTGAGTGCTACTAAGTAGAATGAAAACTACTACCTTAGACATGTGTAGTCATTTGGGATTTATGGAAAGCTTTCACTTTCTCACATAAAATTTTGATTAGAAATGACCTGGTAAAGTAGACAGAATAGTTATTCTATTTTCCATATGAGGATATTGAGTCTGGAGGTTTATGTGACTTGGCCAGTTGCACCAATAATAAGTGTCAAAGCTAGAATTCTATCTCTGAGATTCTATAAGCCTGTGACTTAGCCCATGCTCACCCTTGCTACACCATTTATGGCTTCATAAATATTAGTAATAGCTCCTCTCTGACTTTATCATTTTTGACTGAAAGAATAGCCTCCCTTGCCCAAGTAGTACTGATTAAAGGGGGTGAATGATGGCTTGGAGTAAATCACAACCTTTTAATTCCAGAGCTAACACAAGGGTAGATTATTTGGTATAAGACTCATGAGAAATGATTAGTACCATAGCAACATAAGTTAAGAACTGTTCCAGGGTTTAATTTGTTAACACTCTGTGAGGTAAGAGAAGTAAGTCATCATTTATTTGCTCTGAAGCTTTTATTGACTCCTTATAGCTCATTGGGTATAATTCAGATTTTTTTTTCTGACGTTCAGGGCCTTCCACAATAGGGTACAGTATGTTGTAATGAAAAGTGCCCTGAATTTTGAGTTAAAAGACCTCTGTGTTCAAATCTTGGCTGCGTCATTTATACCCAGTATGACCTTGGGAAAGTCTCTTCCTCTCTCTGCATCTCATTTTGCTCGTTTGCAAAATGAGGATGATAGTCTAGAAGATTATTGGAAAATCCCCGTTCTAAATAGAACTTTTTCATACTTTTGTTATATTGCATATTTCATTAATCCACTCCACAGATTTTATATTTTAGCTAAATTGAGGAAGCGTACCCCAGTATCTAAAAGTGTAATTTGTTGTCTTTGAAAAGAGTGGATTTCCCATTTTTATGGTCTTCAATCAGAGTCTGGATGACCAATTCAATTCAACAAACATTTAAGCACTTATCGCCTTTCATGTCTCCTCTAACCCTCCCCAGTCCCTATCTTCTTCTTTCTTCATGTGTGTATGTATACATATATGTATATATACATATAACGTACATATATATCTTATGGGATCCCTGTTCTATTGTTAACACACTCCACTTTATGGTAGAAGTCTTTCTGTTATAGTCTTTCCATCTTCTCATGCTTATGGAAACCTGACTTTCTCCAATAAACATCTAATTCCCTGCCATACTGATTGCTCTTTCTCTCATGGTCCTGACACAGTGGAATGAGAAGCATTGCCCCTGTTCACCATTGCCACTTTCCCATGCTCACTCTGACCATCATTCAGTAACTTCCTCTTTGTGGTTCCCTCCTTCTATTTATATCACTCCTGTCTAAATTATTGTTTTAATCACTTACTCACCCTCGGCATATTTCTCCTTCCTTTCTCAAGAAGTTCAGTACATGCCTCACATTTTTCCATTCTATCACAACCCATGCCATCATATTTTTGTATCTTCAAACATTCTGCCCTACCAGATCATCAGTCCTATCAACTCCCATGAGCTAGATTTCTACCCCACACCATTCTCCAACAAGGACAAGGGAACCCTTAATGATCCCAATTTATGCTAACTTGATTATCTTGAACTCTAAAATCCTCTTCTGTGAGTTCCCTAACTGAAATTTCCACCTCCTGTCTTTCTATTTCTCTCTCTGCCTCATTCCTCTTAAACATATTTTTGATTCACACTGTGACATCCAGGATCTTTCATCCCTTCTTATTCTCCCTCTTGTTTTCTTTCCTCATAGTCTTTTCTCTATGGTTGACCAGTTCAACATTACACTGTCCTGTACACTTAAATCATTTGCTTTCTTGTCCTTGGTAGTCATGCCATACCAAGCCCTAACCTTGGGTTACCCTCATCTTCTGCCTTCTCTGATCCCACTTGAGTGCTATTGAATACTCCTGGAGAAATTCACACAATACTGTAGACTTAGTCCACTCATATTTTTGGTTATTTAGCCTCCATTGGATCCTAATTTCTATAAAACAACTCATTCTTTTCTAATTGATTCAATTCCCCAAAGTGACTCCCTTCTCTTTTTTCCTCAGGATCCCTACACTATTTCTTTTCCCCTCTCAGCAAAGGGTCTTTCCTACTGCTTTACTGAGAAAATAGGGGCATTTCCCATGAGCTCCTTCTCCCTTACTCTGTATCTCCAAATACTTTTACATTGTTTCTCATTCTCTCATGCTTTGCTTTAAGCTCTGAAGAAATGTCTCTTCTCCTTGCTAAGGCCAACCCTTTTAATTATGTTCTTCATCTCATCCTCTCTCTTCTTCTAAAGGAGTTTGTCTCTTTAATCATCCTCTTTCTCATTTTCAATTTTTTCTTATCTATTGGCTGATTCCCCATGCCTACAAACATGTCTAAGCTTACCTCATATAAAAAAAAATTCACATGATCCTGCCATCCCCTCAATACAATAACTCATCATGTATCTCTTCTCCCTTTTCCAGCTAATCTCCCAGGAACATAATCCTGTTCTTGGATAAAGGAAGAGTGACCTTGAATAACATTAAAAGTTTGGAGAAACATATGTCTAGTGATAAGAGTTCATACCAGAGTCCACTGGCAGTTGAGCCCAGCACACCAAGAAAGCTCAAGGAGCAACCTGCTTGTATAGATCAGCCCGGTAACCTAATGGAAATATACTAGGGCAAGAGAGTAACTTGTTCAGTGGTTGCCTTTTATTCTTTTAAAAAAAATTTAAGATACTTTATTGGGATGCAATATAGTAGTCGTCTTGCATTCTGAAGTTAATTTGGTGGGGGCAATGCTTCAAAGCAATTTCTTTAAGTTCGATGCCACTTCCCATTGATTAAAGTAGAGGGGAGAGGGGATTCTGGGCATTTTTATTCTTTTTATACCTTTTCAGCAAATATACCTTTATAAAATGTAATTGGTTAAAGTGTAGTGAGGTACTGATTAGTGATATTGACCATATTTAAGAGATGTCTACCTATCCATCTATCCCTCTATCTATCATTTATCCTATCTATCCATTCATCTATTTGTATGTCCCTCTGTCTATCTATCCCTCTCTCTATCTATCTATCATTTCTGCATGAAAAGTGAAAGTGAGGGTAGAGAATGATGGAGGATTACACAAATATAATCCAATCAGGGAGGCCATGTCAGCTTGGATTTAGAGCAATAGGATCTGGGTTTGAATCCTGGGGGCTGCCTTTTATTACCAGCAGTGTGACCTTTGGCAAGGAGCTTAATTTCTCTGGGTCTCAATTCCTCATATGTAAAATGAAGGGGTTGAGCTATAAGACCTCTGAGATTCCTTCCAGAACTAAATCTAGCATCTTATAAGTTACTGCTAAATGAAAAGATGACTCAGAGATTTTCCTAGGAGAGGCCAACAAAGGAGTTCACAGGGTTGGCTTTTATCATGTATCTTATGATAAGAAACTTCATTTTAAGAAATATGTGGTCATTTTCCATAGCAGTGTTCATAAAATAGGAATTTGTAAAAAGATCACCATGAAAATAATTGTAACTTATGTGCCAACATCTGTTGCAAAGGATTAAGACCAAAAAATTATGCAAATGTTCTATAAATTCTACAAAAATTCTACAAATTTGATCAGATTCTGCAAATAAAATCACGTGTTGAAATTTTATCTTGTTGTGGTCCCTCTGAACACCCTAGCAATTAATATAGAAAGTAAATGGGTCAGTGGTCTGCAAGTGGAGATGTACTTTGTCACATCACAATATATATGCTCAGTGGAAACTATGGTATTTCAATAAAACTTTTCACCTGACCCAACTTCTTTCTCATTTTAAGTGACATTTTATTGTGATATGCTAGTCAAGCTCAAAATGAAGGTTTCTAGCTATGGTGTTGTGGTTGGATACTATTTTATCAGAGGTCCTAAAAATTGTAATCTCTTCTAGATTGGTAGACAGCCTGGAGAACAGAAAATTACAGGTAATAATTCTAGTAAGCATGATACTCTCAGGAATTTGCCTGTTAGTATGTCAAGGAGCAGAGGGCTCTTTGTTGTTCCCAGTATTTTTCCAGAACCTAGTTATCCCTTGCCCGGTATATTTGCCCATCCAGGGCTTCCTACACTTCCTACTCTATGGCATTCCCTAAAGGGCATCACTGCAATAATAGGAGAGGATAGGGGAGAGGCAATGTAGCAAAGTAAAACTAGCACTGGAATTTAAGAAGACCTAGCATGCCATTTCCCAGCTATCCATTCAACCTTCATTCTTGCCTCCCTTCACTCCAGACCATCTCTGTGATTCTAGACTTTTGATCTGTGAGAATTCACCTTATCTTACCTGGATCCAGGCTTATCATGCCAATTCCCAACCATCTCCAGGTCATACTGTCACATTAGTAGCTCCCACCCCCTTTCCAAGTCCAATGTTGAAAGTAGTAATTAAAGTAACACTACTATTCCACAAAAGAATGTATCAGTCAATTGTCCTATGACTCAGATCACTACTTCTTCTGACTTCCCTGTCCAAATCTTCTCTGGCCACCACTGGCCTAAATGTATTGTCTTCTCTTATTAGAATGTAAGCTCTTGGGGCAGCTAGGTGGTAGAGTGAATAGAGCACCAACTCTGGGGTCAGGAGGACCTGAGTTCAAATATGGCCTCAGACACTTGACACACTTACTAGCTGTGTGACCTTGGGCAAGTCACTTAACCCCAATTGCCTTGCTTTCCCCATCCAAAAAAAAAAAAAAAGAATGTAAGTTCCTTAAGGGCAGAGACTATCTTGATTGCTTGAATTTGTATCTCCAGTACTTAACATAGGGCTTGGCATAAAGTAAGCACCTAATAAATGCTCTTTCACTCATATACATACATACATTATATATATATATATACATATATATATTTTTTACATACATATATATAGTATATAAGTAGCCAGTATAACATAAAAATAATAGGAAATGAGAGTATAAAGAAGAACATAGAAATGACTTGCAAACCTGTCTCATAAATTAATTGAGGCTATACCCTAAGACCATGTACTAAATTAGGAGAAGCCACTAGGTCCCAACATAGGCCCTCCGTTTCTAAGCTGCAGATAAGCTCCAGACATGCTCAATAATTAGGTAAATTATATCATTATCCTTTCCACATTGTGTCTTTCTCCATCATGGTTTTGATATATGTTGTGGGTCTGATAAGAAATAAAATGGGAATTTTTGTTTTTTAGTTTTGTGTATTCCACAGATGAAGCCAGCAGACAAAACAGAAAAAGTTTAGAAACTCAGAAATGCATAGAATGTATGTGTAGTATTGCATAATATTAACATATTTTGTCTTTTAATACCATAATAATTCAGACTATTTTTCTGGTATAAAGGGAAGGCCCAAAAATTGTACACAGATTTTCCAAATCACAGGGGGTACCATGCCCCTAACCCCTGCAATGTGGAAAGGATAACTGTATGTTATATAAAAAATTATGTAAATAAGACCCTGAGTTGGTATGGATAAGTGTTAGCCTGCCCCCCCCCAACAAAACTATAAAAATATGACCCCCAAATCCTGCCCCTTGAGTGTTCCTCTGCCTGCTATGGATCTATGATGCCTGAGTCCAATATGCAGTTACGTAAATGATTCTCTGTGCCCTTCTCTCTACCTTGTTTCTTCCCCATGCTCCCTGCCTTCCTTTACTACCCAGTTCCCAAACTACACTGTTTCAGATTAGTCTGCCTCTTTCTACCATCCATCCCATTCCCTGCACCACTTTGGCACTGTCCCTGTACGCTCTGTGCCCTATTAAAGTGTGACTAGTGCATTACTTCCTCTGCCAGCATGGTCTTTCCCAGTGAGTATCTGAAAAACTGGGCATGTTTGCCTTCACCCAAGAACCCCTTGGTGGTTCCCTTCCTTTAGGAATGAACCAGGGTAACTAGGGCTGAGACTAATTATATGTAGTTGTACCTACAGAAAACGAATCCACTGGCAAAGGCAAACAAGGAACCTCATGCCCCTTCTCAGAAGGGACCCCCTCTTCATAATAGAGCAACGTGTATTTTTAGTACTTGGTGACTTTAATGCAAATGTGTAAATAGAGGAAGAAGAATGAAATTTGATGAAAATCATGGTTTGGAAATAAGAAACCAGGCAAGCCAGAACACAAAGACTACATAGAAGCCCCATGCCTATATAGCATACTCGTTTTTTGCTTTTGGGGTTTTTTTTTTCAATGTCAGGAGATGTTGTTTAAGTTAAACATCATTAGTGATATTAATAATATTTTAACAAACAAGAAAGGACACGTGTAATTTCCCAAATCAGCTCTCTTTGTATAGTCAGATCATTGATGTTAGAGCAAAAATCAAAAGTAGAAGGAATATAAATGAGAAGATATGGCATGTAATTTAGACAATTCCAAACTGACCTATTTTTAAAAATTAATACCAAAAAATGGGAAATGAATAAAAGAACAGATTTTTATAGGTTATCACTATTTCTTAAGGAAGTTTAGTTGATATAAATCAGTCCCTGCAATGGGGAGAACAGAAGAATCTAAAAATCATTTCAGTCAGTAAACTCTTGATGTCCTTGTGAAAAGGACAGCAGCCAAGGGAATACTGGACTAAAATACAAACTTTTGCTTGTAAAGACTTAAAGAGGAGGAGAAGGATGTGTGAGTGTGAGCAGCATCACCTCACAAAACAACATCAAGCAATGGATGGGAAAAATAGGCTTACAGAGACCTTGGTGATACCCCAATGGAGCCAGGTCCTCCTGAGGGCATCACAGGATGGGAACAGAAGGAAGACCACAAAAAGAGCAAAAATGGAAATGAGCCGTTGATGTTTCAATGTGTCTTCCTCAATAACAGTGAAGCCACCATATGTAGACTCGAAGAGAGAAGTGTCTAATTGTGAGAAAGTGCCTTCCATCTACTTTGCATATATTATATGTACATAGTTATTTGCATGGAGGTCATTTGAACAGAGCTCCATGGGAGCTTTTGCCTTTGCCTTTCTTTGTGTCCACAGAACTTAGCACGGTAGTTGACATGTAGTAAATGTTTAATAAAGCGTTGTCGAGGGAATTAGAAATGGCACTAGAAAAAAAAAACAGACAGGAAGAGCAGCTGAACTTGAACACAGAGAAAGCCTATGATGGGGGGGGGGGTGAATCATTTTGATGGATTGAGTTTTTAACATATCTGAAAGATAGGGAGGCTACCAAATGCTTAGGGGAAAAAGTCTCAGCTCTTGTTATTACTAAAAAGAAAACAGTCAGGAAAGGTAAGTGTAATGGGAATGTAAATTTGCAAGATCTTCCCTGCCCCTAGGCTAAAGTGCACCTGAAGCCTGGGGTGGGAGGCTTGTTTTTCAGTAGATACTTCTTGATTGGCCAGTGAGTCAATAAGGTTGTTACATTCTCTGAGCCAGGAGAAGGCTATATAAGCCCTGATGTGTAGCTTTGTTTTGGGGCTCACTTTGAGAAGTGTTCTGTGATTTGATCTGGATTCTGGGAAGCGTTGTCCAGAGCCACCCCCGCTTTGAAAAACCCAGATGTTGATTTGGTATGGATGTAATGGCTCAACAGTTTGTAAAGCTGTCTACTTGATCTGTTTCTTCTTGATAATTCTGCCTGTATACTTTGAAGTTCGCGGTGCTGACCTTTTTCCCCTGAAAGAGGTAAACGATACATGTTTGACTGATTAAAGTAAGCTTGTTAACCCATTTTGAGTTGCTTTCCTTTATCAAAGCAGATCCAAGAACCTGTGATGGCAGCAAACCCTGAGGACACTTGGGGTGCTTGCTGCTACAGTAAGTAAAAATAACTGAGTCATATGCTTATTTTTTTTTGAGAATCAAAATATTATTACTGTTAATAATAATCTTCCTGATTTGCCAGCACCTAAGGATGGTCATGGATTTTTATAGGGGTAATGGGCTAGAAAGAAGCTCTTCCCAGACTTTATGTTTAAGGAACTATAATTAATTATGCTTTTGCTGAAAGAGTAAAGAACAGTGGGCTTGGAGTCACAAGATCTGGGTCTACTACTTACTGGAAGTGTGACATTGGGCAAATAATGACAATGATTTACATTTCTGTAGTACTATAAGGTTTGAGAAAGACTTTACAAATTGTATCTCATTTTATCTACAACAATCCTGGGAGGTCAGTGCTATTATTATCTTCATTTTATAGATGAGGAAACTGAGGTATACAAAGGTTAAGTGATTTGCTTGAAGTCACACAGCTAGTAAGTATTTGAAGCTAGATGTAAAATGGAGACTATGACTACTACTGGGTGACTGCTATTTTGGAGGTATTGTGGAAGGGATGCCTGCTCAGATAGGAGCTGGACTTGATGCTCTCAGAGATGCTGGGGTTGCCCTGACGTCACTGGTCCATCCCTTGATATCCCTTTCTTACTCTGCCCAGGATTGTATCCAGCATAAGCCCCTTGCTGTCGCTAAGCTAGCATAGTTATGGGACCTTAGACAAATTCTTTCCCAGGACAAGACTTTCTCTCTCTGGTCCTCAGTCCATAAACACCTTCAGACCTGTGTTTTGAGATGCTATGATTCTTTGAATATCTAAAGAAGGAGAGTTTTTTTAGAAGCAGGATTCTTAGACCTAGCAAGATAAGGCTTAGGACACCACATTCTAGAAAAGACAGATGTAGACTGGAAGATCCATAGATGGGTGACCAGGGAAAGGACTGGAAGGCAAGCAATAAAGGATCAGTTGAAGAAAATGTAGGTGTTTATTTAGAGAAGAGAAGACTAAGAGCAATTTGGTGAGGGTGAGGAGGTAGGGAGAAGAGAGGGTTAGCTATAGAACAAGCATATGTATGGAATTTAACATAGGGAGGGACCTTGGAGATTATTTAGCCCAACTCCCTCATTTTATGGGGCAGCTAGGTAGAAAAGAGGATAGAGTGCCAGCCCTAGAGTCAGGAAGACCTGAATTCAAATTCAGCCTTAGACACATACTAGATGTATGACCCTGGGCAAGTCACTTAACCCTATTTGCCTCAGTTTCCTCATCTGTAAAATGAGCTGGAGAAGGAAATGGCAAACCAGTCCAGTATCTTTGCCAAGAAAACCCCAAATGGGGTCACAAAGTATCAGAAACAAATCAACAACAACAATTTCATTTGATACATGAGCAATTGAGGCCCAGAGAGAGAAAGTGACTTGCCCATTCTCCAGGTCAAACGTCTTTAATTCTTTCAATTATTTCTGTAGTAAGGAGGAAACAGCAGAATCAGAATTTTCTGACTCCAAATCTAGTGTTCTTTTTACTTCACCAGGAATGTCTGTTGTCTGTCTTAAGAATGGTCAAGAGAAAGCTTAGACTTTTTTATTCTTGGCCCCCACTAGCAGAACTAGGAGCAATGGGGTGAGGGTGAGGGGGGCAGTGCACCTGCAGAAAGGCATGTCTAGGCTCAGTAGAGCTTTCTGAAGGTGAAACGGCCAATCTCAGAAGCTTGTAGGTTCCCCCATCACTAAAGGACTTTAAGCAGGGGCACGATGAGAATTTGGCAGGGATGCTCTAGAGAAGATGTTGGTGCTGGGAAGGGTCATTTGGATTAGGTGACCTCAGTGGTCTCTTCCATAGGTTCAGGGAATCATAACTATGGAGCAGGAAGGGATCCCTGAGGTCATTTAGTACAACACCGTTATTTTAAACAGCAGGAGGTTGGATAAATGACCTCTGAGGTTCCTTCCTGCTCTGCAGCTACCAGAGAGGGAAAGTAATTTGCCCAAGGTCACACAGCTATACCAGCTAAAAGATAGCAGGGTACAGTGGATTGAACCCTAGACTAGAGTGAAGAGGAATAGGAACTATCAGAATTCCCAGTGAGGAAACTGCCTCTACCAATGCAGGTAACCACCTTCTCTGCAGCTTATAGTCTGAGAGAGCTGCCCGGGGCACCATGAGGTTTGTCCAGGATCTTTTAGCCAACCTCCCTTGTCAGAGGCAGTTTCTCTAGAAGGTCCAGTATGTTCTGGTAGATTTCAGAGATTTGGGTCCAGCTCTTTCTGGTTCTATAGTCCTATGCCTCTCCCACTTCTTCCCTGGACCAATCAGGAAAATTTGGGTTCAAATCTCACCTCAGACATTTACTGATGGTGTAACACTTAAACTCCCTGAGATTCTCTTTATCTGAAAAATGGGAATAATAATACTTGTATTATCTACCTAACAAGGTTTCTGTGAGGCTCAAATGAGATGATGAATGTAAAGTGTTCTGCAAACTTTAAAGTGCTACATAAATAAATACTATTATTATTGTTATGATTACCCTGAACCCAGGTGCCCAGTCCACAGTCCAACCTCTTTCTGCTCACACAGAACCAGGGAACTTAGGGGCCATTTTGGTCTAGTCTCCTTGATTCAAAAAAGGGGAAACTGGGGCTCAGAAAGGAAAAGTGGTTTGCTTAGCAAAAATATACAAGTAAATGGCAGAGTCCATGACTCCAAGCCCTGTTTTCCTGACTCGGTTCTCATTCACTAAATGTCTTTTTGGCTCTCTTTAGAGTAACCTCTCTAAAAACATCATGTGGTTTTCAGAGTTCAACATTCCCTTCTCTCCCCACCTACTGCATCCCATCCCCCCATCCCACCCCCAATATAGAAGTGAAAAAGACCAAGCCTTTTTAGTCCCAGACCACCTACTTTCCCTCCCCATCTCTGTGCTCCAAGTCTTTCTCAGCTCTGTGCCGTATATAATCAAGTAGAGGACCCTGAGAAGAAGGGACAGGGAAAGAGAGCACTTTAATGAATGAAAAAGCATTTATTACAATTTATTAAGCATTTATTATATGCCACACATTGTGCTAAGTACTAGGATTAGAAATGAAAAAAAAAAATACAACTCCTTCCTTCAAGGAATTTAATATTCTAATAGAGGAATACTACAGACTTAAGGAAATGGTGGCCAGAGATAGATATTTCAGTCAAAAAAGCTTTGGGGATGGTGAGTGGAGCCTTTAGGAGCAGATTGGCACACCCTTTCCGGAAGGAAGAGCAGGTTTAATTTGATTACATTTCCAGAACTGGCAAAGTGGTGGGGGAAGAGGGATAAGATCAGCTTGTCAGCTGGTGTGGAGAATCACAGGGGAGTGAGGAAAAGCTTGGCTAGAGCCCAGATCTAGGTGTACTGAAGCAACCCCAACCCAAAGACTAAGGCCTTAGGGTGGGAGTTCTGGACTTGAAACAGTTAAAACCTCTAGTGATGAGAATTGCTGGACTAACAATGGAAATGAAAAGGACTCCACAAAACCATGAAGTGAGAATAGCCCCAAAGAAGAAATATAAGAAGGTACCTCCCCCAACTCCTTGGCAAAATATGGAACATTGTATATATCTTCAGATTTTTGTTCTGTATTGATGGGTTTTGAAAATTTTTTTCCTCCCTTCTCTTTGAAAATTATTGTTATATGGGATTGCTTTCTAATGGGGGGAAAGAATACAGAAATTTAGTCAATGCAAAACAAACAACATCAATAAAAATATTTTTAAAGAATTACTGAGACGTGAGTCCCATGTTAAACTCATCACTTCTAATTCCATCACCTGCTGCTAATTTAAACCTGCATACCACCTCCCTCAGCCTTCTCCCATGATTGGAGAGCTGTGGGGTGAGGTACCCAACTCCTCCCAATGCCTTCCTTTATAGAGGGTGGAAATTGTACTCACTCCACTTTGCATCTACTGCTCTGCCTGATTTCAGCGTCTTGGAACAAGATGTCCCAAGCCAGTTACCCAGCTTGTGTCCTCCCCAAGACCCCTTACAGCCTCTTTTTTTGTCTTGTCTCCCATTGGATTATAAACTCCTTCAGGGCAGGTATTATAGGAATGTAAATTTTTAAGATTTTCCCTGCCCCTAGGTTAAGTGCACTTGGAGCCTTAGGTGGGAGGCTTGTTTTTCAGGAACGCCCACACTTTGGTACTTTGTGATTGGGCAGTGGGTGAAGAAGGTTGTTACATTCTGAGTCAGGAGAAGGCTATATAAGCCCTGATGGGAGCCTTTGCTTTGGGGCTCACTTTGAGAAGTGTTGAGTGATTTGACCAGATGAGACTCTGGGCAGCCGTTGAGAGCCCTCCAACTTTGAAAACTCAGATATTGATGCTTCTCTCTCTAGTAACTGTGATTTGGTATGGATGTAATGGTTGGACAGTTTGGAAGCCTGTCTAGCTTGATCTGTTTCTATGTCTTGATAATTCTGTCTGTATACTCTGAAGTTTGGGGTGCTGATCTTTTTCCCCCTGAACTAGGTAAATGATATATGTTTGATTGATTGAAGTAAGCTTGTTAACCCATTTTGAGTTGTTTTCCTTTAGAAAAGCAGATCTAAGAACCTGTATTGTCAGCCACCCTGGGGATGCTGGGGTGCTTGCTGCTACAGCAAGGAATGTCTTTCTTTTTCTTATTTGTATTTCTAGCACTTAGCACAGTGCCTGGCACATATTAAGTGGGAATAAATGTTTATTGAATTACATATGTCAGAGTCTTGTTTTGACTATTATAATTGCCTCCTAAAATTGGTTTCTTTGTTTCCAAGACTATCTTCTTTAGAAATTTTCCGTATAGTCTCAGTTTGATACCTCTGGGCCACACATAGGATCATAAATTTAGAGCTGAAAGGGACCATAGACATCATCTAGTAAACCGTCTCAATTTACAAATGAGGAAGTTAAGGTCAGGAAAAGTTAAGTGACTTACCTGAGGTTACTCAAGCATTAAGTGACAGAGGCAGAATTTGAACTCAGTTCCTGTGACTCTAGAATCATTACCTTTCATACTCCTAAAGCATAGGTTTAAGCATGTTTCTCCAATACTCAAAAATTTCCAATGGCTGTTTATTGGCTCCAGAATAAATTATAATACATTCATCCTGTCACTTTAGACTTTCTAGGAGTTCTCTAGGCTCTCCCTCCCTTTCTAACATTATTTCACATTACTGTTTTCCAAATGCTCTCCATTTAGTCAAACTGGCCTGCTGGCTCTTTCCCTTCTCCTGTTTCTATGCTTTTGAACAAGTGGTCCCTCCTATCTTTAAATCACTCCTTTCTCACCTGTGTAAAATCCCTAGCTTCCTTCAAACCCAGAATCAGGCCTTGCCTCTTACAGGATCTCTCCAGTCTTTCTCTCCTGAAATCCCTTTGTATATCATTTGTAGTTGATCGGCAGTGAGACTTTGTTAGTAGAGGGCTGGTCTTGGAATCAGAAAAAACCTTGAGTGCTAGCCCAGCCTCAGCCTCAGCCTTATGACCAACCTCTCTATGCCCCCAGCAACTCTCCAAGACTTAAGAGAAAAGTTATCAGAGGAAGTTTCTAAACTGAAGTTTTCCTACATCAATAAAATCACAGGGCTGGACCCAAAAATATTAAAGGAAGAAATATATTAGGGATAAAAATTCAGAATGACAGCTAGTTTGAATTTACCCTGCCTGTTACATCTCACCATAATCCTTATTTTTAAAAAAGTCATTAAATCGCATTAACATGTCCTTTCCCTTTACATGTTTTTTGCATCTTTGCTTCCCGTTGATAATCAGATTTCATCCTGACATTTCTATCAGAATTCTGAAGTGTATATACTTTCTACACAGTCCAATAGTGACTAAACTTGAATCCACGCGGCCAAATCTGGAGAGGATTTTGAGCCTCTCTACCAGCAATTAGTATAAATCACGGACTGCAAACTCCCTGAGGGCAGGAGTCATGTTTATCTAAACTTTGTACCTTCCCCAGAGTCTGTCTGCTCAGGGGTCTGCTGTAGGCATTGAATAAACTTTGAACTGAATTTTAATGACTTGAATTTGAGTAGGTTGCCTGTCTAAATGAAAACGTCATTCCTCTGCCTTACCAAGGGGGCTTTCCAACTCCAGGGAGAAAGAGGAGGGTTCACTCCAACACAGGTAAAATGAGGGAGTTGAGCATGAACTTGGCTTTTAAATATACAGATAGATAATAGATAAGGGTGTTTTTTTTTTAACATAATTGGTTTCCTTTGTAATCCTATATCTTTTATGTTTTGAATTTTAAAACTTTTGAGAAGGGGTACAGAGACTCCACCAAAACCAATAAAGGGTCCATGACATTCACAAAAAGGGTTAGAAGCTATGAATTAGGTAACTCCCAAGGTCTTTCCTTCTTTAGTTTTGCTTCTAAGGTCTCTTCTAGTTCAGTTCAATTAAAAAAAAGTAAGTGCCTATGATGTGCAAAGAGTGAAGGGAGTGGTCTCATGTATTTTTTCTAGATGGTGCAGTGAATAGAATGGAGTCAGGACAGATCTGAGTTTTATTTTTTTGTTGGCAACAGGCTTAAGTGACTTGCCCAGGGTCACTCGGCCACTTAATGTCTGAGGGCAGATTTGTACTAGAGTCCTCCTGATTCCAGGGCGGGTGCTTTATCCATTGAGCCACTTAGCTGCCCCCATATCTGAGTCTTAAATCAGTCTCAGACGTTTAGCTGTGTGATTCTGGGCAAGTCATTTAACCTCTGTAAAATGGGAATAATAATGGCACCTAAGTCCCAAGGTTGTTGAAATATTCGTAAAGTGTTCCACAGACCTTAAAGAGTTATATAAATACTACTTTTATTGTTGTTTTAAGTAGGGGCTTACAAGCATACATATAATAAGAGACTGGGTGTAATGAATTCAAAGGAGAGAAGCAGGCAATTCCAGCTCTTCCTTTCTCTATCCTATGTTCTAAGTTCTTTCACCACTTGGACATTCTCTGACCCTGCAGGTTCCAGTTCCAGATCTGCCAGCACCGAGCCAGGTGACTCTAGGAAGATATGGCCAGAGCTCTGAATCTCGTTTTCTCCGCGTGTGGGAGGAGGCGGCTGGCCTGGGCTGGGCAGCGTGTGAGGGCCCTCCCTGCTGTGACGCTCTCTGAGTGGGAGTGGGATCCGGTTCTTGGAAGCTGCTACTCTGAGGATTACGGCAGCGGGGCCAGGGGCTGGGACCAGGGAGCCTCATTGAATCAGCAGCTGCTCTCGCGGGCGACGAAGCATCCTCAGTTCTGCGCCCGGCAACCGGAGCATTCATTCCCACAGCTCGCAGGCACCAGCCCCGAACCATGGCCAAAGAAGGCGCGGAGAAAGCGGAGGAGACGGAGCAGATGATCGCCAAGGAGGGCGGGCCCGAGGCGGCCCAGGGCGGCAGCAGCGGAGGCGGCAGCCCTCGGGCCGCGGACACCAAGGAGATGCGTGCGGTGCTGCTGGCCGGCTTCGGCGGGCTCAGCAAGCTGAGGGTTAGCCGGAGGCCCATGCCCGAGCCCCAGGAGGCCGAGCTCAAGATCCGCGTCAAAGCCTGGTCCAGTATCACCTCTGTTCTCTCCTTCCTCCCAATTCCCGGACCCTTCCCGAGCCAACCCCCAGCCACGCTGATGTGATTGTACCTGTGTCTGTGGGGAAGGGGTGTGTGTGTGTGCTTTCGTGTGTGTCTGGGTGTGTGGGTGGGAGAGTGGGGTGTGTGTTTGTTCGTGTGTGCGTGTGCGTGAGCGCTCGAAACAGGCAGAAACAGTCACAGAGAGGAGATGTGTGTGTGTGTGTGTGTGTGTGTGTGTCTGTGTGGTGCCCACAGAGAGGGAGCAACTACCTTTGTTTTTACCCTGAAAACAAGTCCAGCTAGTCTTCATCTCCATCTACCTCCTCCAATTTTCCACCCCCACCCTCCGATGCCCTGGGCAAAGGCAGACCCTCCCCATTCTGTTGCCAGAAAGTGTGTAAGAGAAGGTAGTGAGAGGAGTTAGTGACACCTCAGGGAATGTTAGTTCAGAAGTCACCACAGCTTTTTAATAGCTTGGGAAAAGGATGAGCCCTGGCTTGAGAATCAGAGGATCTTGTTTCAAATCCTGTTTCTCTTATAGGTCTTGTGAAAATTCCTTCCTTTCTCCAGGTCTCAGTTTCCTCTGCTATAAAATGGGAATAATAAAACTCACGTGGGGCTGAATGGAGACCAGAGGAGATTGGGGATGGGTTTATGGATTTCTTTTTTAAGTGCTAGATACTTGAGAGTTATTGTGATTCTGGGAAGAATAATTGGGAGGGTCTGAAGGGATGCGCTGAGATGAACTCCTGCCAGGATCCAGCCTGAACGAAGAGGAACCTGGCTTGATTGTCCATGTGTGATGTGATGGTAGAGGAAGGGGAGAGAGGGAGTGGTACCAATTTGTTCTCCCCGGTACAATCCGTGTTTCGTTTCTAGTGTGACCATAGCTGCAATGGGCTTGGTGTTGTGCAGTAGATAGAGCAGTGAATGGTCTTGGAGTCACAAGACCAAAGTTGAATCCACAGCTCTCCATGTGAACTTGAGCAGTTCATCTCTTCTGAACCTCAGTTTCTTCCTTTGTAAAATGAAGATAATAATCTGTGAAAGACCTGTCCGACACAATGGCTGTTTCAAATGTGATGTGTGAACACTAGCACTCTAGAAATGGGAGCTGCTTTATTAGTCGTGTGGAAGCCTGAATCCTAACCATCCTTGGAGGCTTCAGCCTAGGGGCTTGACTGCTGTCTTCCTCTCCCACCCCAATCCTCTTTTGGCCACTCCCTAGAGTAGAAAACTGTGGTAGCCCATTTGACAAATGGATCAAGTGGTTCTCTTCTTATGGCTTGGGCTTCATCTTGATATGTTGTAATTATCCAAATGATTAATTTAATCCTTTTCTCCTGCTTTTATCTCTTCCAACCCAAATTTTGAACCTTATATTTTCAGGTTCAAAAAGTGCATTTTCAACAATATTTATTAAATATTTACTCCTTATTTACTAAACCTCTGTGTTCTCAAAATGAATGCATCCAAATGAAAGCCTGTGTGCTCCTGTAGCAATGAGAGGCTTGGGACAGAAGAACAATTCAAGCTGACCAACCTCCTGAGAAACTTTCCAGTTAACCAAGTGCCCTCTCACCTGAATCATGCTTCTTTTAAGAGGCAGTGTAGTAAGGAGGAGAGCTCTCTTGGAGTTCTGGCTCTAACACTAACTTGCTGTATCACCTTGAACAAGTCATTTCACTTTTCTAAGCCTGTTTTCTCATCTATAAAATGGGACTAATAATTATACATGCACTGGTATAGGGGAAGGAAGCATTAGATTTAAAGTTGGGAGAACATAAGTTAAAATCCCAGCTCTGACATTTAGCCCTTAAGTGACCTTAGGGGAGTCACAAAACAGAGAAACAGATGGGAACCAGGGAGAAGGGAAAGGGGAGTGTACATGGGCTTCAGTTTTCAAATCATTAAAATGAAGCATGATCTCTAAGGTCCCTTCCAGCTCTAAAGCTATGATTTCTCTTGGTTGCTGGGGAATGGGGGTTAGGAGGGAATCACCACCTTACAAACCATAGAGATATCAGCTATATTATTAGCCTCACAGGACCTTTGTGGGGTAGATAGCCCAGGGAGGTTGTTATGGCCCTTGGTCACAGTGTTAGGAGAAAAGGTGAGACTCAGACCTAATCCAATGATCTCTCTCCCCCGAACCATGAATCCTTTTGAGGCGAAGATGTACTGAGCATCAGGTTTTCTAGAGTAAGGAATCATGTCTGTGGAGCTGAGCCCATAGGGGTGGGGTGGGAGAGAGGGAGGGTGGCTTGTTTTCTAGCTGCATAAATGCTAAAGCCCTCTGCACTGGCAGGAAAAGAGATGTCAAGGCGAAGGACAAAAGATTGATTTTCAAAGCAGGATATGTGAGCCTATACTTAGACATACTACAAACAGAGAGAGAAATACACAACCCCCCCTCCCAGCTTCTTTTCTCTCTCCCTCCTCATTCTTTCCCCTTTCCCTCCCTCTCCCTTTTTCCTTCTCCCCCTCTTTCCCTTTCTCTCTTCCCTTCCCTTCTCTCTCCTCTCCTCTCACCCCATCTCTCCTGTTCCCCTTCTTTTCCCTCCCCCTTTCTTCTCTCTCACCTTCCCTTTCTCCCTCCCTTTCTCTTTCCCTCTCTCCTCCCCCTGCTGTTCTTTTTCCCCTCCCCCTCTTTCCCTTTCTCCCCCTGTCTCTCTCTCTGTCTCCCCTGATCTCCCTCTCTCCTTTTTCTCTCTTCCTTTTTTCTCTTTCTCCTTTCTTTCCCCCTTCCCTCTGTCTCTCTCCTTCCTCCACTTCTTCCCCTCTCCCCCTCCCTTCCCTTCTCTACTTTTCTCTCCCTCCCTTCCCACTCTCTTTCTTTTTCTCCCCCTCTTCCCCTCTCTCTCCTCACTTCCCCCCTCTCTCTTTCTCTGTCCTCCCCCTCTCTTCCCCTCTCTTTCCATCCCTCCCCTCTCTCACACACACACATGCACACACACGCTTGGAGGCCATGTTTTTTTACAATTCTCACAAGAGGTTATAAAACAGGTCAGGGTCCAGTGAAATAATTTGGGGAACAAAGTTAGTGATGAGGCCTAATTTGGGGTTTCTTCTAATGGTACCAACCTGCCCTTTACCACTCTCTCCCTTGTGCAGAAAGCTCTGCCCCCTGGAGTCAGGATGACTCAGGCTAGCTTTGGAGGCTTTTTGATTGTCCCCATCACCCCCTCCCAGCTTCCCTGGCTTCCTTCAAGTCACAGCTAAAGTCTTTTCTGCAAGAAGCCTTGCTGGGTCCCCCTTAATGAAGTTCCTTCCTCTCTGTTTATCTCAAATCATCCTGGATATATCTCCTTGTACATAGTTCTCTGCCTGCTGCTGTCTCCTGCAACAGACGGTGAGCTCCTTAAGGGCAAGAGCCATATTTGCCTTTCTTGGTATCCCCAGCACTTAGGCAGACACTCTTAATGAATGTTTGTTGACTTGGCTTTAGTGTAAACCTTTAAATATCTGAGTGTTCTCTCCTCTGACTGGGAATGAGCTGGATTCCATTATAAATGATCAGAGATTCAGAATAACTCACTCCCATTCCAGTAGGGCTTTACATCTCTTAGGTTCAATTCAATAGGTATTAAGCACCTCTTGGGAGTAGACCTTGGGCTAAATACCAGACATACTAAGACAAAAAAAAATAATCTTTCATCAGGGAACTTTCTTTTGGTGGAAACAACAAGAACATAGTTAAATGAATCTATGATATACACATACAAAGTATTGGGGGGAGTTGGAGGTAGGCACCGGCACGGAGGGGATCAAGAAGGGCTTCTTGTTGGAGGTGGCACTTGAACTGTGCCTTGAAGGAAGCTAATGATTCCAAGAAATTGATGTGAGAAAGAAAGAAATTCCAGGTAGGGGGATCAGTCTATACAAAATCACTGAGACAGGTGGTAGCATGTTGTTTATGGAGAGCCCAGTGTGACTGGCACATAGAATCCAAGAAGAAATGTCAATAAGCTAGGAAAGGTAAGTTGGAACCAAGGAGTTTGCATTCTATCCTAGATGCAAGAGAGAGGCGTTAGAAGCTTCCTGAGTGGGAATGAGACCTGCTCAGTCCTGGGCTTTAGCAATATCAGTTTGGTCTCTGTGTGAAGGATCGACTAGGGAAGGGAGAGACGAGGCGATAAAACTACAAAGGAGAAAGCTGTAATTGTCCAGGCAGAGGTCACCAAAGCCTTAACTAGGCTGTGAATGGAAAGATAGGGGCAGATGGGAGATAGGTTATAGAACTGACAAGATTTGGTGAATGATGGGAAAGAGAAAGGGAAGAGTCAATGATGGCTCTGGGGTGGTGAGCCTGGAGTATGACTGGAAAAATGCTAGTGCCTTCTACAGAAATAGTTGGAAAGAAGAAGGAATACAAGGTTTGTTATCTCATTTTTCAAATGAGGACACTGAGGTTCCACTTAATTGACTTGTTCATGGTCACACAGCTAGTAGGTTAGAATTGTAACTCTAATCCAGATCTCTTGACTTCAGGTTCAGTGCTCTTTCTGGCAAATCAAACTGCCCGTGATGGGTTACTCCACGATATTTGGCAGAGGATAAAGTGGCAGAATAGCTTTCATATCCTACTCTTTTATCAGGGAACAAAATAAACAACTCATTTCCTTTGGGCTTGTAGCTTTCCTCTCCTCTGCCCTGGGAGAAAGAGAAGACAAGTATTCTCCTCATTTTACAAAGAAGGAAACTGAGGTTCAGACACAATTTTCTGACATTCACGTTCACGTCTCCTGGTTCTAAGTTTTTCATTCTTCCCAATATGTTCTTTATCTCTAAATGGAGTCCTACCTTCAGTCATTATACCATGATCATCTTTAGTCATGAAACCAGTATGCCAAGTAGGCCTTGCATAGCTACACAGTAATGTGTCCAAACATTTATGGTCATTTTCTGTTTGTTGCAAAGGTCTGGATTTGAAATGAACTTTGTATAAAAGGTATGAAAAAGTGATCGTTTCTTTGCTGAGGGGGATTAGAAAATAGAAAAGGCAATACGGCACAGTAGATGGAGGACTGGTCTTGGAGAAAAGATGATCTAGATTCAGGTTCTGCCTCTGACACTAACTGTGGGACCATGAGAGGTGATATAACCTCCCAATGATGTAACTCTTAAAAACCCAATCATGGTCAAGTTGCTAATTGACATAATTGGTGGAAGGGATTTCACAGTGGGACTTCCCCCTATCAATTAAATCTCAGATTTGTAGTAATTGTTTTTTTTTTTTTTATCAGTAAAGGATAACAATTACTCACAGGTCTTTAGCACTTTCAGGTTTATAAAAGGCATTCCTCCCAGCTGTCCTGAGAAGCAGGTAGTACTAATATTATCCACATTTTTCAGGGGAACAAACATTGTCAGAGATGGAAATTACTTTATGAGGGTGATAACAGCCAGTTAGAATAAGGACTTGAATGCAGAACTCCTGACTCCTAGTCTAGCAACCTTTTTCAAACACCTTACAAATAAATTACCTTTGCTTAGTTAGGATTTTGTCCATCTTGCACCAAAGTTCTATTACTATGACATGAAGGGTAGAATTGGATCCTAGCTATTGGTCCAGATGCAGAATCACATTTTAAAACATGTTCTTCACCTGTTTTGTATTATGGTCTTTGGCAATCAGTCTAGTGAAGTCTCTAAATTCCTTCTCCTATTAAAGTTTTGAAATGTGTAAAATAAAACAGAATTACAAAGGAAAGTGATGATATGGAAATGTAATTATTGAAATGTTTTAAGAGTTCACAGACCCCAGGTTTATAAGCCCTGTTTTAAATGGTTATTAATGAGCATCATGTGTCTAAAACTCATTCTTAGGGGCTCCGTTTTTATTTAGAAGTGGGGGTTTTGGTATTAAGTCCAAGCAGTAAGAATCCTGTGCTACAAGTGACATCAGTAGAGCATCAGTCGTGAGGTATTGGGTCATTTGTTTTCCTCCTTTTAGGTTGTTGTACACATTAATCTGTTGAAAATAAATCTAGGACAACCTCCAGCCAATAGCTGTTCTGTGGCATATGGGGGTAGAATGATATAAGACACACTCTGAGATTAATATTAAGGTCATAAGAGAAAAAAAAATAAAACGTTGCTGATGTCTTTATTTTCCAGGATTCAGTGGCTCTCCTAGAGGCTAAGGAAGTAAGAGTAGATAAAAAGTAGATAAAAACTGATGAAGATATTGGGTGGAGGTATTGGGTACTAGAGGACCTTGGATGCCAGGATCAGAAATTTGACATCTTTATCCTCAGTGGCAAGAAATCACTCTTTGGGAGAATCTGATTTTTTGAAATAATCTAAAATTATTGGGAACAAAATCTTGCAAAAGAAGTTAAGAATCAAGGGTGGCTACGTGGCACAATGAGTAGAACACCAGCCCTGGAGTCAGGAGGACCTGAGTTCAAATCTGGCCTCAGACATTTAACACAAAAACTAACCATGTGACCTTGGGCAAGTCACTTAACCCCAATTGCCTTCCAAAAAGCAAAAAAAAAAAAAAAATTTAGGAATCAGGTTTTTCAACCAAAGCAATGAGACTTTCTTATGAACTCTCTTGGAAGATGATTCCCAGGGAGGCTCCAAGTATGTTTTGAGCTTTGTAATAGATCTACTATGAAGGCAGCAGTCCTTATTTGGATATGTAGTTTTGGTAGGACTCAGAACTAGGAACAATTTGGGGAAAATTCCAGAGTGAAGGTATCAAACACATAACCCACAACACTTCCAAGTGCTGCCTGAACCAGATTAAAATATAATTGGGAAATATTTTTAAATAAAAAATATAATAGAAAATAGATAATGTTAATATGGTTTTCTAAGTTAATATGTAGCCTACAAGGATCCTCATATAGGGTTTAGAGGATCCTGTTCCTCCTTGAATTTGACACCACTGTTGTAGAGAACTATATTTTTGCCCAACATAAGGAAAAATGTTCTAGCTGGTAGGTTCAAGAATGGAATGAGTTTCCTTGTAAAGGAGCGATTTTACTGTCACTATAGATTTCCACATAGAAGCTGGATGAGCCCTTATTGGGGAAATAGTAGAGAGAATTCTTGGGTTGAACAAGAAGGCCTCTGAGGTCCAGTGAAGTCCTTTCACTTCTGTGATCCAGTGATTACAAGATTTGCTCAGGGTCATTCCCTTAGACCTGAGACTAATATCCACTTCTCCTAACTCTCAACAAAGTGTTGTGATTTTTTTCCCCAAAGTATATCAGTTCTCACAATGAATTTGCCCTTCTAGTGATCCTCTGGGCATCCCCAATTCTTTGGATGTGTGGAGGTTAACCTTGTCATCCCTGGGGGTCTTTAAGCAGACACTGGATGACCACTTGATGGGAATAGCATAGAGGCAACTTCTGCTCAGAAACAGATTGCAATAGGTACCTCTTTGAGGGCCCAGCTCTGAGGTTTGGATGTTTCTAAGTGAAAGGAGGATGGGAATTTAATTCAACTCAATTCACTAACATTTATTAAGCATCTAGTGGGTAAAGACTGAGGCTATAAAGACAGAAATTAAGGTATCTTAACTCTCAAGAAACTTCCATTCTACTGGTGTAGCAATATGTACACAGATAAGTGAATACAAAATAAATATAATGGAAATCTTTTGCAGGAGGGGACACTTAAGCTGAGCCCTTATGGGAACTAAGAATTTCAAGAAGCAGAGGAAAGGGGGGTGGCCAGGTGGCTCAGCGAGTAAGAGTACCAGCCCCAGTTGTTGGGGTGACCTGGGGATAGAATCCTGGGCTCAGATACTCAGCACCACACCCAGAAATAACTGGCCGTGTAACCTTGAGCAAGTTACTTAACCCCAATTGCTTTAAAAAAAAAAAAAAGAAGCAGAGGAAAGGAGGAAGTTGAGAAGCTGGATGATGGGGAGGATGGTGGTGCCTTTGAAAGAAATAGGGAAGTTAGGAGGAACAATGGGTTTAGAGGAAAAGAGCATGAGTTAACCATATTGAGTTATCCTTTAAGCAGTTGGTGGTGTGGGACTAGAGCCCAAAAGACAGATGAAGGCTGGATATATAGGTTTGGGAGTCCTGTCAAAGGGAACTGAGAAAGAAAGTCAGACAGAAAGAGAAAAAGAATGCTGGATCTTAAAAATCCAGAAAAGAGAGGTTATGTCAAAGACCAACAGTTTAAATCACTGCAGGAAAGTTAAAAAGGATGAGATCTATGGAAAAGCCATTGGAGTTAGCAACTGAAAAATCATTCAAGCTTGTTGAAGAAGCATTCTTAGTCAGAACCTTGACTACAAAGGGCTAAGAAGTGTGGGGGACATTAAAAAACAGAGGTTTTGTGGTTTTTTCAGGGATTTGATTATGAAATGGAGGAGAGATATAATTATAGGAAGTAGTATTTTCAATCTGGATATGTTTGTAAGCAGCAGGAGCAGGAAAGGGATGTGTGTGTGTGTGTGTGTGTGTGTGAGAGAGAGAAAGAGACAGACAGACAGAGACAGAGACAATGAACTTGATAAGATGATCAAAAGAGTTAAGCTTGAGATGGAATCAAGGGCAGAAATGAAAGGGTTAGCCTTTGTAAAGGAATATAACCATAATGTTTGACTAGATGAAGACTGATGGTTAGCATATTGGATGCTAGAATCAAGATAAAAAAGATCTTAGGTTTAAATGTGAATGCCTTCACTTGGGTTCAAAAAATCAACATCAGAAGTATAGGATGAATGAAAGCATGGCTAAATAATAATTCTTATGAAAAAATCTGGGGTTTTAGTGGACTCAATACATCTTCAGTGTGACTTGGAAATCAAAAAACCTCTGGTGGTGTTTGGCTGCATTAACAGAAACATAGTGTCCAAAACAAAGAATGTAATACTCTTACTGTCCTTCTGCCCTGTCTTCCAGATCTATAGTATTATGCTCTATTCTAGATCTCACCTTTTAGGAAAAACAGTAACTAGCTGGGTCCATAGTGAGTTCAGATGAGGGCAGCTAAGATAAAAATCAGTAAATTGTTTTGGGTTTGTGCAACAGAAGCACAGAATAGGAGATCTGGAAGAGATCTTGAAGGGCGTCTGGTCTGACCCATACCTGAACAAGAATTTTCTCTACTACACACCTGACAGGTAGTCATCTAGCCTTTGTTCAAAGACTGTCAGTGAGGGAGGACTCACTCCTACCCTAATGAGTTTGGACATCTCGAATTATCAAGACAGTTTTCTTTATATCAAGTCTAAATGTGCTTCTTTGCAACTTCTAATTATTGCTTCTAGCTTCCCTTCTGGGACTAAGCAGAACTACCTCTTTCCCCTTTTGTGTGACATCCCTTCTAGTACTTGAAAGCAGCCCTCATGTCTACCCCCATCCTTCATTCCTAAGTCCTTTAACTAAGGCTAATATGTCATGATTTCAAGGTCCTTCTCCATCCAAGTTGCCCTTCTCTGGTCACTCTCCAGCTTAATAATGAGCTTTCCAAAATATTCCCAGAATTGAACACAGTACTCCAGATGTGATCTCACTGGGGCAGATGACAGTAGAACCGTCACCTCCCTAGTCTGAGACACCTTGACTCCCTGTTCTTGCAAGTTGAGATGATTCTCCAGGGATCATCTCCTAGGATTTTGAACTGAAAGAAACTTTAGCAATCATCTCATTCAACCCTTTTGTTCTACAGATGAAGAAACTGTTGCCCAAAGAGAGGAAGTGACCTCCCCAAGGTCACACAGGCAATAAATAATTGAACTTAAGACCAAAGGCCTCTCACTTTAAACCGATTACTGTTTTCCATGTACCACCTGAGGAAGCCCCTAGTTTTGCATTAAGTCCCACAAATGAGATAGAGCCAATATTTTAATGAACAAATAGTGTCTTTTCCATTTTTACCTCCCTCCTTTCCCTTTCCCCCCCTTCAACATACATAGATGAAGCCCAGGGCCTCAGGCACATTCCTCAAGCCCTGTAATGAAACACAAGAACAAAATTATATTTGAAGACTCTGAAAACAAAATAGAACCAAAGAGGGGTTATTGTCAAGTTTCAGAGTGCTAAGTATTCATATGATGGATGGAAAGAAAATGATTACTGAGATAGAGGGGACTCACATCATAGTCTCATTTGGGAAGGAGGAGTAGGAAAAACCGATGTTCATATAGTCTTATTAATCATTTCTTGCCTGGTAAGAGCTCAGTAGTCCATGATTTACTTGAACCATTGATGACTGGTCCCTCTCAAGATTCTTAGGGAGAAGAAATCCCCAGTCAGAGTTAGACAGATAAAGACAGAACTGGCAGGGAACATAGAGAGGAAATGGGAAGTCTGTGTTTTCATTTAGAACTGGAGTTCTTAACTGTTTAAATGCCATGGGGCACTCTGGCAGGCTGGTGAAGTCCATGGACCCCTTCTCAGAATAATGTTTTTAAATGCCCATAAAAATGCATAGCATTACAAAGGAAACCAGTTATATTGAAATAATTTCAAATGCAATCAAAATACGTTTTTTAAATCAAGTTCACACACTCCAGGTTAAGAACTCCCAAAATTAAAATGGGATAATGATTGATTAGCAAAGACATAGCCAAAAAATCTGGGTCCAAGTCCCAGCTCTGATATTAATGAACTATGTGACTTTGGCAAATCACATAATCTCTCTAGACCTCAGTCTCCTCACCTGCAAATGGAAATAATATTTATGCTACCTATCTCATGGCTGTTTTGAGGAAAGTATTACAGAATGAGAAGAATTATTACTATTATTGGTGAAAGATTCTGTCCCATGGGTCATCACTGTCAGGTCTGGTGAGAGAATCTCAGAGGAGCTCGTGGGCCAATCTGTGTGCCACCCTCCCATGAAGCCAGCCCAGAGTGACTGGTTTATCGGAGTTTCACAACAAATATTTTCATGAAAGTTATTGAGGCTCATTTTCCTTACCCTTCATTTGAAAAAAAGCTCTCATTGCTTAATAATAATACTAACAGCTCCCATTTCTGTAACATTTTACAGTTTGCAAAATGCATTCCTCACAGCAACCCTGTGAGACATTCAGTTCAAATATTGTTATTTCTAACTTATGTGTGTGCAATTGAGGCTTAGAGAAGGAAGTGGGCAACCAAACACGGCTACAAGTCCCATTCCCTCTGTTGACCTTAGATTAATTCTCTATAAAATGAAGGGATTGTACTATATGCATTATAGGGTTCATTCCATCTCTAAATTCTGTGAACTATGGCTATTAAGTGTAAACACAGAGACTTTAAACCAATACCTTCCCACTATGCCACTATACCTATTATTGTCATAGTGTCTTGTCCACAGAACTGATATAATCTGAAAGGTCATTTTCACAACTACAATGGTGTCTCCTCAGATTCCATTTTCTCCGGGGACACCAGTGACCCTTCCTGACTTCTTGGCATTTGTCAAAGAATAGAACTGTCTGTTTGATTAGAAGCAAGAAAAAGAAATCCTTAATAGAAAAGTGCATTAGGGATGTATCCTCAAACTAGTTTTATCTTTATGTATGTGTGCTCCTCTATAAAAGACATTGGAGCTGACATATTAAAACTGAGGCACAAGAAAAAATGTTTAAAGGTTCAGAAAATAAAAAGAGACACTAATAAATAGAAGTGTTGCATCAAAGGACATTATATTTTGAGATGGAAACAGGCACTGATCTGACATAATTCAGCATTTCTTCAAGGAACCTGCCCATCCTGAAAAAAAAAAATAATATAGGGGTCATAAGGGTTTTGTCTATGTCATCAAATGCTACTACTTGAATAAAGATGACCATGTGTTTCTTTGTTTAACATTGAGGCCATTTTTAGGGAGAGATGTAGTGACAAGAGATGTTCAGATGTTCAACTGCCACCTTGGGAGGAGCAGTGAAGGCATAAGGGAGGCTGTTGCTGATTGTGTTTATGGGGCTAAATACAGGTACTATAAATTAGGCAGTACCAAGGATCCATCAGAAGACAGGACTCATTGGAAAAGACCCTGATGTTGGGAAAGTTTGAAGGCAAAAAGAGAAGGGGACAACAGAGGTTGAGATGGAGAGACAGTCATGGAAGCAATGAACATGAGCTTGGACAGACTCTAGGAGATAGTGGAGGATAAAAGGGAGTGGTGTACTGTGGTCCATGGGGTCATGAAGAGTCAGACAGGACTGAATAACGACAAAAGGATCCATCAATGCTGGTAATGGGTTGGACCAGCCACTATGATTCTGTGAGAAATGTGAGAAATAGTTTTCTGGGATATATCACTTTATTGCATGGTCTTATCCCATGGTGGTATTGGTTAACCCTTTGTGTGAGCTATATGGCTTCTTATAGGTTCTATCTATGGAGTTAGAGTGATAGCGAATGAACTTTGTCAGTGTTCCTCCAGCAAAATGGAGGAGCCACTACTCATTTTATGTGTTTGTAGATTTCAGGAGGGACCTGGTTAAAATCTCCAACTTGATTATAATTACCCGGAAAGCTGTCTGTGATGATAGAGTGGATCCAGAATAGGCTTAATAGTACATACCTGACTCATCTCTCCTGAGGCATTTCCCTCTCTCAGTCAGGGCACACTAGGGTGATGCAATAGTGCCCAACCGTCCAATTTAAATTATATTTTCTGAGACAGACACCAGTCTGGTCTTTATCATTTAAAATAATCATGTGGCTTCATTCCTCACTTTGAATATATGAACTACCTGTGGTCCCTCTACAGTTATCCAGAACACTCAGTCCGTTAATTCTTTTACTGTCATGCTTTATCTCATGTTCCTTGGCTTTTGGTTGGGACTGTACAAATGTGTTGTGCTGCAAGGGGACTTGTGATTTCATTGATCCCCAGTTCTCAAACATTTTTGTCTCATAATCCCTTTGCACTTTTAAAAATTATTGAGGACTCTTAAAGAACTTTTATTTACATGAAAACATCTTAGTATTATTATAAAAATAATTTTGAGCTCACAGGTACCCCTGGGAACTAGAAAGGTTCCTAGAAAGGTTCCTCAGCCCATATTTTGAGAACCAGTAGTCTAGGGGCTTCTTATTAGAGCTAGAAGGTAACTTAGAACACAGAATGTCAAAGCTGGAAGAAGCATAAGAACATAGAGCATCAGAACTAGAAAACAACTTAGAATATCAAATTAAGAGCTGGGAGGCACCTTAGAACACAATATTCATGCTAGAAGGAATCTTAGAACATAGAAGATCAGAGACCAACCCCCTTATTTTTATAGATGAAGTAACTGAAGGAGGGAAGTGACTTATCTCAGGTCACATAGGTAATTATTGATAAATCATTCTAATCAGAAACTCCTTTGATTCAATGAAAATCATTTCCCAGGTAGCACATTTGTAGATCTTTAATTCAGAGGTATCAAACACACAGCCCCCAAGTGCAGGAACCAGATCAAAATGTAATTGGCAAATATTGAACAAAATAAATAAATAATGCAATATAATATAGATTAAGTTAATATATGATTTTGTAGGTCAGTATGTGGCCTGCAGGGATCCTTATGCCTGGTTTAATGACACCAATGCTCAAATTATTATTTATCTTGTTCCTTATTAATAGTTAACTGCTATTGATTGCTGAAGTCCAGAATCCTCCAAATGAATCCTATGCAGAATTGTGGCCACAAATGTGATTTACTTTTTGAAGACATTTCCTTGACTCCTTGGACACTATTGTTGATTCTACCTTTATATCACATCATTCTATAGCCTACCCAGGGAGACTGTCTCTGTTTCTCTCTCTCTCTCTCTCTCTCTCTCTCTCTCTCTCTCTCTCTTCCCCCCACCCCTGCCTCCCTCCATCTTTCTCTGTTGCTCATTTGAGGCCTTAAAACAATCATTTCATTTATTTCTACATCTCAATTCAATGAGCTAATTAGGAAGAATGATTAATTTGATTCTCTTTATTCTCTGAGCTAAAGGCAACTCCATACTCCCATCCTGAGGTTTGGGATAGACTGTTGCTATGACGTTTCTGGCTCTATAGGCTAGGATGTTAGATTCACACCAGTGGAAGGCTGGTAGAAAGACCCCCAGACTAGGAGTCTGGAAACCTAGGCTTTATTTCTACCTCTACCTCTTATTTGGTTGCCTGGAGCTAGTTAATTTCCCTCTTCTGGTTTCTGCTTCCTCATTTCTAAAATAAAAGGGTTGGAGCTCCAAGGAAGTGCTATGTTCTCTATATTCTAAGGTTCCTGCCAGCTCTGACATGTTTTCACCCATGTGCTCAAATGGTCCAGAGGTAAGTGCTATCTGCATCTTCCCCTTCATATAGTGTCCCCAGGAAGGGCACTGTCTGCAAAGCAGAGCAAGGGCCTATTTTAGACTATTTCGTAGGGTGTAGCCTAATAAAGTGCTTTTATTTGCACCTTCTTTTGCTAGGGAAGAGGTATAGACATGGAACTATAAGAAAATCATTCTTAGGATGACTGGGAGATCATCAAGTTCAGCTCCCTTATGGTACAGAACGGAGACTGAGGCCCAGAGGAGTGAAACAATTTTCCTAAGGTCACATAGTGACAAAGTCAGGCCTCAAACCCAAGTCTCCAGATTTCCAGGTCCATACATATTTTCCCACCACTTTATATGCACACCTCTTTTGTGCATCCACCTTCTGGCAGGAGGTCAGGTGATATAAAGTTGAGAAGGGGAGAAAAGTACAGGTGTTGTCATTCCAGTGGGGAGTATCCCTGTATACAACAGAGTTAGAATAATTGGGGGAAGGGATTGGTTGGTTACACTTGCTCAAAGGTGTCTAGGAGTATCAAAAATTGGACAGAGCACTGATATGTGGTGGTAGGCAATGGACGTGGTATCAGCCTTGGGGTAAAGGATGTTGGAGGCTATTGGGAAAGTGTGCCAGCCATCAGTACTTGTGACAGTGTTGGCAGACTTTGGAGAAGCAGGAAGGCATGGTGTGGTCACTGAATTATGTGAGTGGGTACCCTTATTGGGGTACACCAAGCAACCTAACACAACTTTTATCTTTGCCCCTTTCTCTCTTCCTCTCCTTCCTTTCTCTTATTCTCTAGTTTGTAGTAGAAACCATCAGGGCTTCTCCAAGGTAAAGATTGCCAACCCCTGGCCTGAGAGAATAAAGCACTCTAATACTGCTGATCCTGTTAGTGGGCCCAGCTATTATCTTCCCCAAAAGTCTATAGCTCAGAGTCCCTTATTCAGACCCCAGTCAGTTCTTTCTGACAGCTTCTTAAACCAGCAAATTCATGCTTCTTTTTTGTTCTATAACTATGGGGCTGTACTATCTTTTAGTAGAAAGAGCACTAGATTTAGACCCAGGAGACTTGTCTTTGTCACTTACTGTGTAGTTTTGGAAAAGTCACTACCCACCCCCCACCCCCCCAGAGCCTCAGTTTACTCCTCTGTAAAGTAGGGAGTGCTGCTTACTTCATAGGGCCATTATGAGGATCATATAAGATAAAGCATAGAAAGTGCTTCCTCAGCAAGACTATGGAAACATCAGCTATGATTGTTACTGTTTAGGGCAGCGTGAACAAACATAGCTGGGGTAAAACAGTGTAGTTTCGTTGAATCTGGAAGTTTATTGAATTTATTCATTCATTCAACAAAAATGATATCTATTGTCAGCAGAGCCTGGCATCTCTTATCATGTTGTTTTTAATTAGAATTCGAGTTTTTCAATGTGGGAAGTCTAGAAGAGCCAGGTCAGTGCTGAAAGCAGCAAGCACTTTTGCTTGGAGGGCTTGAAAGAGAAGGCCCCATGACTTAGCTGAAGACACCCAAGGAAGCTGGAGGCAGAAACAGCAAAGGGAGAAACCCACAAACTCCCACACAGGGTAGTGAGCCTGACATCTTCAAATCCCGATCAGGAAGAGAAGGAAGCCATTTTACCAGCACTGTCTTCAAGCCCTGACAGATGGACAGTGTCTACAATGGTCTTGTGAGAAGGCACTCCATGGAAGTTTAGGAAACTGGGATCAAGGAAGCTCAGTTCTTCTCAGTCTGTTTAATTGATTTTCTGCCATTGAGGTCACAGTCATGATACCAATCAGTTAGGATTCCAAAGGTTGAACAGAGTAGACAGGGAATATCAGGTAAGGACTGGCTAGAGCCTAGAAAGCTTGCTGAACTGAAAGGTTTAGCTAGGAAAATGCAGAGCTATCTCTGCACTAAATGACCCCCATATGGCTATGCTTAGTGAGTGCTCGTGTCTATATTTTGTAGTCTTTCTGTCTCTTCCCTCTCTATCAGGTTTTGCTATTGCGGGTGTATTGGCCTTTAGCAGATTCCTAGCCCCCTTCTAATCTGTTATGGGCTAAAAAACAATATAATTAAGCTATTTCGGTTTGTCAGTAAAGTGAGGGCTTGAAGGGAGTGTGGACCTTGTAGCAACCATGATACTATTTCCCATACTCTGTTGTGTTGTCTGTGTACTACTTAGATGAGGTTGCTGAATAAATGCTGTCTGGGTGAGCGATACTTTCCTGTGCACATTTCAGGGGGCACTTTTAAAGTTTCTTTTAGTCAAATTCTATCACACTGACTTGCTTTTCTCCTTTTTACTATTCGCAGTGGTTTAAACTTTATTGATCTGATGGTGAGACAAGGGAATATTGACAACCCTCCCAAGACACCCTTGGTCCCTGGATTTGAGTGCTCTGGGATTGTGGAAGCCCTTGGAGACAATGTGACAGGCTATGAGGTAACAACATGGGTGGTGGTTTCAGGAGTCACCTGATGAGAGGGAGGTGATATCAAAGGGACATGCATGAAAAAAATGTGCAACATGTCATAGAATCAAAGGTTTTAGGACAGGAAGGAAATTTAGAGATTGTCCAGATTATGGGCTCTTAACTTTGTTCATGTCATGGGACCCCTGTGACAGTCTGGGGAAGCTTAATTCTATTGTGGGTTGTAATCTGCATTCATAATTGAAGGAAATGCCAAATTTCAGTCAGAGGCTAATGAAAATAAACATGTCTTTCTAGTACAAGTTCCCATATTTTTCCCTCCTTCCCACCTCCAAAAATCTATCTACATACTGCCTGTGGACCCTAGGTTAAGAACCCCTGAGCTAGACCATCTTCTGATTTTACATATGGATAAAATAAAGGCCCAAGAGGTGAAGGGAATTACCTGGGTAGTTAGTCTTTTAATCATGATTCCAAATCAAATTATCTGACTTGAAATGCAAGGTTCTTCACACTATGCACTGGGAGGCAAAGTGTGATTCAGTGGGAAGAGCACTGAAGTTAGAAGAGACCTGGGTTCAGATATTACCTCTGGTACTTGCTCCCTGTGTGATCATGACCAAGTTGCTTAACCTCTGCATTTCTGTTTGCTCATTTATGAAATGGGCACAATTGCCCTTGTAAAGTGTGCCTCCCAGGGTTGCTGTGGAGATGGATATAAGCACTTTGCAACCTTAAAAACTATATGTACATATATAGACATATATATGTGTGTGTATGTATCTATACACATTTATATGTTAACTATTGCTATATAGCCATTTAAAAATCAATTTAAATACATTATTGGGACTGAGAACTCTCAACTGGTTTCTAATCCCTACTCTGCCTCTACTACCTTTTGGTATAACTTGAGGTAGTCACTTCCCCTCTCAAGGCCTCAGTTTCTCCTCCTATAAAACAATAATAATAGCTAACATTTATATAGTACTTTAAGGTTTGCAAAACACATTACATACATTATCCTGGACAACCTGGAATCACAAAATGAATCCTGCCTTTGATATTTGCCAGCTTTCATGGGGGTAGAGCCTAGTTAATCCATCCATTCAGCTTTTAGGACTTTGCCCTGCCCTGGGGGCAAACTGTCCTTATTGATAGAACCTAGCTGGCTCCAGACCATGCTTTGCACCCCAACTAGCCAACTACCAAGACAATTGTGTCTACCACAAGAGAGAATACCTAACCAGTTGGACCTGCCCCCTACCCCTTCACTCATTTCCAGTTATTGCTGTGAGAACAATAATCAGATCAGTATTACCATGACATTCCCATCTCTTGTGACAACCTGGACCAAGACTCTCTTTCCTCCTGGCTATTACTCTCTTATATATGTGGTTGAGCAAGACCCTGGACCACTCTCAGCTTCTGTCCCTAAGGGTCCTTCCAACTCAAAATCTTGTTATTCTGTATAAAATGTGGATACTAATGGTTTCATTACTGTTGTGGTAGGGAAAATTTCAGGTGCCTTAGAATTTTAACAATTATTGTTATCATTTTGCAGCAGGGGAGCTACTGGTCCTCTCAGTTCTTGTTAAAGCTGTCTTCAGGAGCCTCCTCTCACCCTACATTTTCCCCCACAGATCGGAGACCGTGTCATGGCATTTGTGAATTACAATGCATGGGCAGAGGTTGTTTGCACACCAGTAGAATTTGTCTACAGGATCCCCGATGACATGAATTTCCCTGAGGCTGCTGCCTTCCCCATGAACTTTGTAACTGCCTACATGATGCTTTTTGAGGTTGCCAACCTGCGGGAAGGAATGTCAGTGCTAGTACACTCTGCTGGAGGTGGTGTGGTAAGTAGCTTTGTCATCTGAAGTCAGGCAGGCATGGGCCAGGGGAAAGTAAACTTGTCAGAGGAATCTATGCCCTTTCTTTAAGTCAAGGGGTCTAATAAATGGGCTTGGAGATGGTCTCTCTGGGTATGAGGGAATTGAGAAATGGTTTCTCTCTGACATGTTTTGGAGATGGTCTCTTCTAGGAGGGGTTTCCATCTCTTTGGATGTGTGGACATTTCAGTATGATCTTTCTGGATATGAGAGATCTCAGAGATGATGTCTTGGAATGTGAGGGGAGCTTTTGATTTTGGGTCTCAATAATAATATCTGGTCCTATAAAAGCTCAGAGATGGTCTTTCTGTGTTTGAGTTGAGAGAGAGTCTCTTAGAGTAAATGAGTGTCTCAGAGATAGTCTTTTCGGATATTAATTGTCTCAGATCGTCTCTCTAGATATAAAGGATCTCAGAGGTGGGTCTCTCTTAATTTTGGGTCTCAGAGGATATCTCTGGATGGGAGAGGTCTCAGATAATGTCTCTAAGTGTATGTGGGAATCTCAGAAATGGTCTTTTTGGGTTTGGGTCTCAGTGATAATCTTTCTGAGACTGAATCTTACAGAGAGTTTTTTTTTTTCTGAGTTTAACTCCCAGAAAGCCATTCAATATAACAAAGAATAATTTTAAAAAGAGGAAAAAATCAACAAAAATCAATTAAATTAAAAAGTCTGAAATATGTACAATGTATTTCATTTGTGGACTTTCCATTTCTTTAACGGAGTGAGATGGGGCTGTCTTATCACTTCTTTGGAGTGATGCTTGTTCATTGTAATTTTGAAATATTCTCTTGTGTTTTGTAGTTCTTTCTGTTTACATTGTTGTAGTCATTGTATATGTTGTTTTCTTGGTTTTGCTTACTTCATTTAGTATCAGTTCACGGAAATCTGTCCAAGCTTCTCTGTATTCATCATATTCATGTGAGCAATTCCTTTGTCTTCAATTCTTTGCTATCACAAAAAAGTGCTGCTGTAAATATTTTGGTATATATAAGACTTTCTTTTTATCAGTGATCCCCCAGCAGTGGGATCTTGAATTAAAAAGTTTGTGGACATTTTATTTTTATTTACATAATTCCAAATTGTTTTCCAAATGTTTGTACTTATTCACAGCTCTACCAGCAAAGCACTAGTATACCTATTTGCTGCCAACACCTCCAATATTAAGTCCCAGCTCTATTAATAACTATCAATTTGACCTCAACCAAGCCATTTCCTTTCTTAGAGCAGGGCCTCAGTTTCCTCATCTGTAAAATGGGAATAGTAGTACTTGTACAGAAGTGCTTTGTAAATGTTAAAGTACTCTTGAAACATGACTTACACTTGTTTCAGACATGGAGTCAACTTAGAGCTCATCTCTGTTTTTTGACTTGGGAAGGGTTGGGCTAGTCTTAAGCAGCTGTTGAGAAAGAAAAATATAATGATGTAGATCAAGAGATAAGATATATCGTACGTGTGGTTGTCCTGAACAATGTCATTTCCCAATAATGTCATTAATAGAGTATTACTAAATCGCCAGTAGAGCCACAAAACCCCAAGGTAATGCTTTTAAGTAATTACCCATTTATATATAACCTTGCTCCTGGAATTAAGTACCCCTTGTAACTTCATTTCACCAATCAATTAACAGCTTTTCCTTAGTTGAGGTGTTTTCTATTGCCTTCTCCAGACTAGAAACTGAACAAATCTAATTAATGACCTATTTAACCTAATTAAGACAGAGGATCCTAAATAAATTAAAGGAGAGTCTAGATGATGTTCAAAGGACACCCAAACTTCTATCAGATTTCTGCCCAAGAAGGGGACAAGGGAGGTCACTGGAAGGGTTCAGCAAAATTCTAGAGAAAACTTAAATATAACTGAGACAAGAACAGGATAATAGAATGTTAAAAGAGTACTTAATGAGTTCTTAAAACATAGAACGTGAACTGTCAGGACTGTGAGAGATGTTAGAACAGACCCTCTCAGGGCTGGGAAGGACATTATTAGAGTAGAGACTATCAGGGCTGGGTCCTTAGAATGTTCTCCATAGGCTGATAAAGCTAGATGGTATGTCGAGAATCATGTGGTTCAACCATCTTATTTCTCAGAAAAGTGGCTGAAACCCAGAAAGGATATGTGACTACCCACAGTCATAGAACCAGGATTTGAATCTAGGTTTCCTGTGAATCTCTTTCCTTTTTTTTTTTTTAGCCATTTTATTTATCACTGCACATAGAATTCATTTTTTACCCATATGTTCAAATATAATTTAGAAATTATAAATGATTAGATTTTTTATTTTTAATCTGAAAGTATCATTTGAATTATTTAATAAAATCAACTTGATTTTATATAATATTTATAGTATATAGATAGTAAAGTTTGCAAAGCATTTTACACAATTTATCTCTTTTAACCATCACAACAATTGTATGAGGTAGGTGCTGTCATTATCCCCATTTTATAGGTGAGGAAACTGAAACTGAGAGAGGTTAAGTGACTTGCCCGGGGTCCCACAACCAGTAAATGTCTTAGGAAAAGATTTAACCTAAGGTTTTCTTGATGTCTTCATTTAAATGACTTTAAAAGTTCCTGGGTTACTATGTTATGCGTGTTAAAAACCTCACTTTTACCCAAACATTTCTCTTTTCTCTATCAGAATTAGAACATCATTCTTGGGTGATGTTTTTGTACACATTTCAACAATCTTGCAAAATCAGAATCTTTTGATTTTGTTATTAGTGAATCTTGACAGATTAAATCCAAGAACTCCCAAATTTGCAGAATTCTCCTTGAAAACAGGGTTTTTTTTTTTGTTTTGTTTCTTCCTTGATGCTTTCTTTCTGTTCTTTCAAGAGAGATCTCATTCTAATAACCTGGTGACATGTAGAGATGCATTCCCCTAGCTGTGACTCCCTCCTCCGAACCAGAATTGCATCCATACATAGCATTGGCAGAAACACAAAACACTCCTAGACCTCCATAGCTGCTAAAATAAGATCCTTATTCTTGTTGGTAGCACTGCGTGGCTTATTCTTATGGGGAACCACCCTGGCAAACTTCTGATTAGCTACCCTTATTCCTTTCAGTGGGGGTTCTTGAACAGGTCTTGATTTATGGTGGGCTTCTTTGCTCCTTTTCTCATGATTTGTCAAACCTTCTGTCTAGCTGCTTTTGATGGGTAACTAGTACATTCCTGCCAAGCCCTAAAGCAAATGGAGCTGCTTCAGAATTCAATTGCTAGCAAGGCTCTATCAAATTAATTCTAATTACCTCCTTCTTTTTTCTTTCAGATAGTTTCTGAATTTTTCTCTTCCAACCTAGGAAGTTTAACTAGGAATATTAAGTTTGGAGAAGGAAACATTTAAAGGGCATGTGATCGATGTTAGTATTTGTAGGGCTATTATGGTGCAAGAGAGATTGGTATTTTTTTATCTGATTAGCTGCAGGGGGTGATTAGCTAGCAGTGGGGGTGGGGAGATGTTGTTAAGATCAAACTTTAGCTTGAAGTAAAGAAAATTTTCCTAAACAATTAGAAATATCCTGCATCGGAATGGCTTGTCCTAGAAGATGGTGGGTTCCCTATCCCTAGAAATCTTTGAGCTTACTGATCCCTTCTTCGGGAAGCTGTGCTTTCTGAGGTCCTTTCTAGCTCTTGGACTCTGTAATTCATGGATCCCTATTCAATTTAGCCAACATGTATGAAGTCACTGTTGTGGTTTAAACCCAGGAATGCCAAAAACTGTTGAGGTCGGGGCTCTGCCCACCCAAAAACTGTTGAGGTTTCATGATGCATTGTGGTGAAACCATCTCAAAGAATTCAGAGTTAGACCACCTCTAATCCAAGTATAGGCGTTTATTGAGATTGACGCCTCTCATGAAGCGGGCTAAATTCCAAGAGGAACCAGCAACTTCAGAGAAAGTAAAATGGATTTTTATAGGGTAAAGAAGCAATTACATAATCAAAATTTACATAGAATAGAGGAATGTGATTAATATTAAAAAGGCAGGGGGAGTTTGTTAAGGATTAGGTAATGGAGGAGGGGGTCCCTTCTATGGTTTGGTGATTAAACATTCTGGTCATGCTACCCTCCAATTAGCTAGCTATTGTGGTCCTGTCTGGTCAAGATAGTAGGTATTTGGTCCTGTCTTGGGCTAAGTGGATGATGTGATTGTCATTGAATACAAGAACATACCTGTTTCTGTGGGAATGGGTCTGGGGGCAGTGACTAGGTAGGGGCAGTAGTTGAGTTCCCATCACATGGACACACCTGCTGTTTCTGTGGGAACTAAGAATTCATGTACACACCTGTTCCAGTGAGCAGTGAGGCATATATGAAGAAGTTAGGATGTTGGGGGGTGGGGGGGAGACGTGGCTATGTAGGTACAGTGGGACCTATAATGAAGTTAGAATATGGGGGTGGGGGGCAGCTTTATTAGGATTCCTTCAGTCACTATCTAGTCTAAGGCATTGTCCTAAACCCTAAGGATACAAAGACTAAAGGGAATAAAAAAAAAAAAGTTTACATTCTACTGGGAGATTACAGGTGCAATAATGATATGTCTGAGGTAATTAGAGGAGGTAAAGATCTCTAGCCCCTGGGAGGATCAGGGAAAGCTTCACATAGGAAGTGGTGCCTGAGCTGAACCTTGAAGGAAGAAATCAGAGAGGTGAAGTTGGAGTTCACTCCAGAAAGAAGAGGATAACTTGTGTCAGTAAATTGGGGTGGAGTAGGGTAGGAGATGGAATGCCGAGTTTGGGAAATAGCCAATGGTCCAACATGGCTGGCATACAGAGAGTGTGAGAATTATTTAATTTGAAATCACCTAGACCCCAGGTCTTTTTCACATGAATAGTCAATAAACAATGTCTTCCCTATTCCATATTTGTGCATTTGGACACACTGAATTGATCCCAGAAAATTTTTCCTGATGAGTTGTCCTATGCCTTAGGAGAAGTGGTCCATTTTACTGGAGATTCATGTAAAGTCATTAATACCCCCTAAATTTTTATGAAATCATAGAAGTATGAAGTGTTAGAGTGCCTCCCAATGCCCCCAAGAAATCTCTTACCTATGTAGGCTTTTTTTTATACTGGTGTGACGTCAATTCTCCCTTATGTTCCAACTCAAAGAGAAGATTCCAGGCAGGGTTGAATGAAGAATCTTTGCCCTCCTCAGTCCTGCATACATATCATGGGTGCTGAAAGGAAGAAATTTGGAAGACGTTTAAGTACCATTGAGTTGATAGCAGGAGCTTTATCTCCCAGCAGCATCTTTAGCACCAAAGATCTTTGGAATGAAATCAGGACATGTATTTAGATGAATGATACTCAATTATTAAATTCTTTTAATTATGTATGTTGCCTTTATCACTGTAGTTCAAACCGCTTAGAATTGAAAGCCCATGGAAGTGTTCATTGGGATTATTAGAGAACGTGTCTGCTTCTGGACTGCTTCATCATCAGATTGCTGCCTGAAGAATTAACTATCTAAAAACTCACTTCAGCTATTGCCTCTTCCAGGAGGCCTTTCCTGGTCCCTCTAACTGCTACTGCCATCCCCTTTAAGCAGGGCTATGCTGTTAAATGATTTACAACCAGCTCTGGTGGGGGGAAGGGGACACAGGATGTATTCTAGGCATACTTTTAAGTTTAATTTGCATTAATTACATTTTCTTCATCACTTTCTTCAGTCAGTCAGTCAATAAATTTATTAAGCAGCTTCTGTGTGCAAGGTTCTGGGGTAAGTGCTAGGGATAAAGAAAAGGATAAAAGACAGTCCCTGTTTTCAGGGAGCTCACAGTCTGCAGAGGAAGACAGCATGTAAACTGTTATGTACAGACGAGTTACATAGAGGATAAATTTGAAATAACCAGCAGAGGAAAGCTTCAGTAAACAGTACAATAAAACAAACCTTGCTTTTTAATATTTGCCAGTTTCCAAAATGTACACGCACACATGGCAAATTGAGCCATTAGCTCTCTTGAGTAGGTTGGAACTGGCTCTGGCACCTCTTCCTTTATGCTTACTTTCCATTTACTGTACTCTATTTTTATCTTTGTGTTCTGCTATATGCAGGTTATATCCCCCATTCAGTGTGTGCTTCTGGAGGGCACGGACTGTTTTTCTTTTTCTTGGTATTCCCAGTGCTTAATAGTGGGTGGCACACCACAAGCACTTAATAAATGCATGTTGCTTGATTTGCACATTATTACAATAGGAGAAAATCAGTAAAGATCTATCTTGGAGAGAATAATAGAACAGAGTAGATAAGAACTAGGAGGATCCTTACAAAGTAGAACTCCAGTCCTGAATAGTTAACTGCCCTGGATAGCTCCACCTGGATGTCCTGTCATCCTTACCATTCCTCAGATGTGACACTCAGTTACTGCCTATACCCCATGCCAGAAACACTTTTCCTCCTTACCTCCACCTCTTCCCTTAAACTTAGCCCTTAGCTTTGAGACTTCCTCCAGTTTATTCTGTAAACACCATTGTTTCCATGTTGTCTCCCCCATTAGACAGAGAGCTTGAGAGTAGGAGCTGGTTTTTGGTGTTGCTTCTTTGTTTTTTCCCTTTCTTTGTGTCCCCAGGGTTTAGCGCGCTGCCTGGCGCGTAGTAGGCCCTTCGCTACATTTAGTAGTATAGCCATATGAGACATTCCACCTCTTTGCATATGTACAGACTTACCCTGTCCCTGGAATTTATTCTCTCTAATTCCTATCTTACTTTGGGATTTAGCTCATCCATGGTGCCTTCTCTCTTCCTCCTATTCATTAGTGCTCTCTCATTCCTCTGACTCCCTTGTATGGTTTTGTGGTTCAGTCATTTAGTTGTGTTCAACTGTTCATGATTCCATTTGGGGTTTTCTTGGCAAAAAGACGGGAGTGGTTTACCATTTCCTTCTCCAGCTCATTTTGTAGATGAGGAAACAGTTAAACAGAGTTAAGAGACTTGCCCAGGATCACACAGCTAGAACATGTCTGAGGGCAGATTTGAAGTCTAGAGGGTGAGTCTTCCAGGCTCCAGGCTGCCCCTCCTTTGTATTTACTTATCAATATATATTTAATATTCTTCCAGGAGAATGAAAGCTTTTGAAGTCCAGGACTGCTTTGCTTTGGTTTTACCTTTTTATCTCTGATGCACGGTACCTAGCGCAGAATAGTAATAATTATGGAATTGAATTGAATGACTGAACCAGAAAGATTTTCAGAAAATAAAATGTCAGAGCTGGAAGAGAACTCAAATGCTATCTAGTCTGGTCTTCTCATCTTACAAAGGAGGAAATTGAGACTCAGAGAGAGAGAAATAGAAACTGCCCAGGATAACAAAATGAGATAGTATATGGACTTGTGTATATCAAGTAACTTTCCAATTTTGGTGAATTAAATGCTATTAAAATCTGTAAAACCATCTAAAAGTGGAGATATTTGGTTGAAAGAATAGTGATAAGAGGTAAATGAAAAATTAATGACTATAGGATACTTCTGTGATGATCTAGAGTATAATTCATTGAAGGTTTGACACACTCAATCAGTTGCAGAAAACTGTTACTGATGAATAGTCCTATGTCTTATAAGAAATGGTCCGTTTTATTGGAGATTCACATAAAGTCATTAACACCCTCTAAATTTTATAAAAGCATAGAATTGTAAAGTGTTAAGGGGCCTCAGAAGCAACCTAGTCCAATTTGCACGTGGCCAGGAATTTCTTCATTAGCCTACCAAAGATGCAGTTATCCATTCTCCATTGGAAGACCTCTGTTGAAGGAGAACTCACCAGTACGTTTCACTTATAGACAGCTCAAAGCATTAGGAAACGTTTCCTTATACTGAGCTGGGATCTTTTTCCTCACATGTTCTACCCACCACTCTTAGTTTTTCCCTCTAGGGTGAAGCAAAACAAGGTCTCTTCTATATGATAGCCCTTTAAATTCATGAAGACAACAGTTCTGTTCACTTAAATCCTATCCTTTCTTCTCCCAGCTACACATCCCTAGTTCCTTCAGTACATCATGGCTTTGAATCTCCTCACCATCCCAGCCACCCTCCTCTTTGGAAGTACTCCAGCCTGTAGATGCCCTTTTTACAATGCAGTGTCTAGTACTGAACACACTGTTCCAGGTTTGGTCTGACTAAAGCCAAGAACAAGAAGACCATCATGTCTTTTGCTTGGTCTACTCTTCTTCTGTTCATAACACTGCATTAGGGCTTTTGGCTGCCTTCTAACATTGTTGAGTTATTTAATTTGAAATCACCAAGACCTCAGGTCTTTTCTCAATAAATGATCAATAAACAATGTCTTCACCATTTCATATTTGTACATTTGATTTTTTTTAAAAAATTAAATCTTTTAAGAATGCTTTTACCCCATATTTGCTTCCCAGTAATCTCCCCATACACTCCATTATAAAAATAACAAAACCTTCTGATACACAACTATGATTAATAGTATACCCACCACTTCTCACCTATAGTTTACCCCCTCTCTAGCAAGAGGAAGGAAGTGTGTTTCTTCATCCAGATAAGTATCTGTAGCTAAAAGTTGGGCAATGCTTTAAATCTGAATTCCATTGTCTTTTAGTGTCTTCTTTGTTTACATTATAATAATCATTGTGTGTATTGTTCCCCTGGTTCTGCTTTCTTTACTCAGTATCAATTTACTCAAGTCATATGTAAAGTACTGCCCCTTTCTTATATGGACACTTTCTTTACTGGAAAGGGCAGAAAGGGAACATTTATGTGAGAAACACAGAGAAAAATAGCTTGAGAAGAGCTATAGACAGTTCTAGAAGGACCTGAATGAAATCATTCCTCACTCAAGTAAATTTACTGACAGATGGCTATAGGGCATTATTTCTTTGTAGGTAATATATGTGAATGTTTTTTAGGATATGGACATTTATTGCTGGAAAACTGAACCAAAGAATTGTGGAGAACTATGGGAAAATTCTATATTGATTATTTGTATCAAATGTGACATAAATCTGGATTTGGGGTTTGTATAGGAACTCCAGTAGTGAATAGTAGACCTAGGTCTCACACACACACACACACACACACACACACACACACACACACACACACACACATTTACCCAAGGACCGTGAGAATGAGTAGCTGCAATGTGGTTACCGCCTATCCCTAGTCTGCCAGCATGGGTACAGTTAGGGTAAGTGAGCTGGCCCTAGTCTAAGAAGAGAAAACCTAAAGAGAGTTGAGGGCATGTCCTTCTCATGGTACTACAACATTCCATTATAATCATACACCATAATTTGTTGATTCCCTGATTGATAGTTGTCCACTTTGTTTCTCATGTTTGTGTAACTGATTTTAAAAAAATCAATACCTGTGATGCTTCCTGCCTGCCTTCCTTCCCAAGTCACTCAGCTTCTCTGTATTTCAGTTTCCCCATCTATAAAAATGAGGGGCTTGGACTATGTAGCCTTTGAAACTCCCTTCCAGATTCAGATTTACAAGCCTGTGATCTTATGATTTATAGTTGTAATAATAGCGAGCATTCATTTAGGGCTTTAAGGTTTTACAAGGCACATTATAGATGTTATCTCATTATATCCTCGAATTAGTCCTGGGAGGTCAGTGCTATTATTATCTTCATTTTTCAAATGAGAAAACTGAGCGTGAGAGAAGTGGATTGACTTGTGCAGGATCACACAGCTGGTAGATATCTGAGGTAGGATTCAAATTCAGGTCATCCTGACTCCCAAGTACATCCACTTTGCCACCATGCTTCCTTTCAGAATTATCCCTATTAAGTGTTATGTTGTTGGCATCATCTGGGTGAGGTTTTTTTCCCAAGCTCATTTCTGTTATCTCATACATTAGTGCTCCTACCCAGTTCTGTCACCAAGCAAAATAGTACAGAGGGAAAAGAGAAAAGGGCTCTGGACAGAGCCTTGGGAGGACATTTATGTTTGGTTAATGTGATCTGGGTGAAGATCCAGTAAGAGACTGAGGAGCAGATGCGTAGAGAGAGAAGCAGGAGAAGCCAGAACAGTGACATGGAGAGCAAAAAGAGAAGACAGTCTCCAGGAGAAGTGGGCAATTAACCCTGTCAAAAAGCTGCAGAGAGGACAAGACAGATGAGAAGTGACAAAAAGCCATTTGATTTGGTGATTAAGAGATCGTTTGTAACATTAGAGAGAACTGTCTCAATGGAGTGATGAGGCTGAAAGCCAGACCATGGAGAGTTAAGAAAAGAGTGAGAGGAAAGAAAGTGGAAGAACGCATTGTAGACAGCCTGCTCCAGGAAGTCAGGAAAGATGTGGGACAATCGATTGTTAGTGGGGATGAAGGGGTCAGGTGAGTATGGGGAGGCTGAGGCACGCTTGTATGCAGTAGGAAAGCAGCCAGTAGCCAAGGAGACTGTGCAAGTTGAGAGAATAGGAATGATCGAGGGAACAATTAGCTGGAGAAAACCGGAAGGAATGGAATCGTCTATGCATGTAGAAAAGTTTGATCTGGCAAGAACCACCTCTTCATGTGAGACAGGAGTAAAGAAAGAGATAGTGATGGGAGGTGACTGAGTGGTATTAGATGGTGTTAGATGGGGAGGAGGGGAGAAGTGGGAACAGGAGGCCCCCACTCTTAACCCATCAGGCCGGCACTGCAGAGGTGTGCTCACAGGAGGCCAGCCCCATCAGCACTTCCACTCCTGTGAGCCCTGCAGCTGGTGACTGGAGGAATGGAAACTATTGAAAAATTAAACAGAACAAAACCTCTCTATCACACCCTTCATTAATAATAGAGGGAACCATACATTAACATCATGGGCTCAGGGAGATATTTACTGGGCATTTGATGTAAAGTGTAATGGGGTGTGCTTCAATTGCTGACTGGGAAAATTGGCTCAGCTCTTTCTAAATGTCAGACATTTCTGAGCACTTTAATTACACTGCTCTCCACCTCACCCAAGTGATAGGCCTACAGTTGAGTCAAAAGTATATTTTGTACATTTTTAAATAGAATATGGGAATCATGCTACTCGTACCGAGTCCCTCGGACTCATATAGGGTACCCACAAAGCCTTTGTGGAGTTTTACCCTGTGTTTTCTCTTTTGCCCAAGGCTTTAAGCAATGATTTCTATAGTTTTATTTTTCTTGATGCCTCTTGTTTTTGTATCACAGTCTTTTCTTTATAGAATGCCTCCCTCCTCCATTGCCGCCCCCTTGTTAAGCAAAAACCATGGATACAGTGGCTTCCAATGACGTAGGCAACATTCTCTTCTCATAGTTGTCATCTTCTCTCCTGAAGGGAGGGAAGGATATTTCATTATCTAGTCTCCAGAACCATTATTGGCTTTTTGATCACTGTGAGTTTGAATTCCTTTTCAGTGATTTTTTTGAAAATGTATTGTAGTTGTGTCTATTGTCTTCCTAGTTCTGTACTTCCTTCGTCATTACTTTACAGAAATCTTCCCACATTTCTTTGAAATTCCTCATGGCCATCATTTCTTTAAGAACTGAATAATAATCTTCCATTACATTCATATGCCACAGTTTATTCAGCCATTCTATGGGTAGGTAGGTGGCACAGGGGATAGAGTGCTGATCCTGGAGTAAGAAGATTCATTTCCCTACGTTCAAATCTGGCCTCAGACAATTACTAGCTGTATGATCTTGGGCAAGTCACTTAAACCTGTGTGCATTAGTTTGTTCATTTGTAAAAATAAGCTGGAGAAGGGAATGGCAAGCCACTCCAATATCTTTGCCAAGAAGACCCCGAATGCAGTCACAAAGAGTGACACAATTGAACGAAACCACATTCAGCTATTCCCCAGCTGATAGACATACTCTTTGTTTCTAGTTTTTTGTTACCTCCCAAGTGTTGCTGTGAATATTTTGGCATTTTTCTTCTGGTTTTGACCTACCCCACCCTCTCTTGGGGTAAGTGCCCAGTTCTATTTCTCTATTAAACAAATTTGACAAAAACTTATGGAGTGTGCACTATGTCCAAGACTTCTACTAGAGTCCTACTGATGCCTCCCTATGCTGTGGAGGTGTCCCTGGCTTCTTAAAGATGTGCATGTGGCACATATGCTCTGGTGTGGCCTGTCAAGCTAGAAAAGCTTTGGGGGCAGCTCTGGGGATGGAGGCCCAGAAAGATTGTCTTTCTTTTATCTGTGGATCAGCTTAGGTAAGTTCAGAGAGGCTTATCTCCAGGGCCATAAAGTAATGAATTTTTTGGCCACTGAAATTCATGAATCTGCCTGCCAAAGCTTTGGAGAGGGGGCTCAGTGCTGGAAAGTCCTTCAGATAGTTCCACATTTATTTTCTGTTGCTTCTCCTTTTACACTCTACATTCCAAACAAACAGGCCTGCTCCCTGGAATTGGCATTCCATCTTCCACCTCCAGGTTTTTGTACAGGCTGCCCTCAAATTCCTGGAACATCCCCCTCCTTCATCTCTGCTCTACCTTCAGAACCAAGTGTGAATGCCCCTTTTCTGACTTTCTGAGTCAGAAAAGCAACTTGAGGGCAGAGTTTGTCTTTGCTTTTTGCATTTGTGTCCCTAGCACTTATTACAGTTCTTGGCAATGCTTAATGAATGATTTTCTATTCACTTATTTATTCAGAGGCATTTCTTGAACCCAAGACTTCCTAACCCAAAAGGCCGCCGATAAAACATTGAACCTGGAGCCAGGAAGACCTGAGTTCAAATTCTGCTTAAGACATTTACTGTCATATGATGCTGGGCAAATCATTTAACCTTTATTTGCCTCTGTTTCCTCATCTGCACAATGAAAATTATAATAGCACCTACCTCCCAAGGTTGGTGTCTGGATAAAATAAAATAATATTTGTAAAGTGCTTTATAAACTTTAAAGTACTCTAAAAATGCTTACTACTGCTACTATTGTCCATTACCATACTGTCTTCACATAGCAGGCACTTGATAAAGGCTCAGTGAATTAGTGGAAAGAGAGATCAATGGATTCATGTTCCTGTATCTTTGAAGCATTAATGGGAAGGAAAGGCTCTTACTAGCCATTGGGACAAGACATATACAAAAATGAGCATAATACAAGTTAGAATATGTTGGGGGCTTCTACCTTTCTGGTTTCTTTTCAGTAAGGAATACTCTAGAGCTGGATTTAAGTCATGGGTTTCATCACATAGGGTGTCAGTGATACCTAAGCAGTCAAATTTACCTCCTAACATTTACAATGCTGATTCATCTCACTTATTGCTTTAACTTTGGACATTTGTGTCTAGACATTCAGACCTTGAGTCTTGCTACTGTCTTGTTTCTTGAATTTTTGTCTCCTGTGAACTTGTGAGTGTCTCAGGCAAATTTTAGATTTTCTTTAGGGCTGGCTTGATGGTTATATACAGAGACAGTATATGCTATCCTTCTAGCTTAATGCCCTTTTGATTAGATTTGCAAGATACCAGGCAAATGCATTCTTAACAGCCTTTGTCAGGTACTGGACAGGAGTCTGTAATCCCTGTATTTAAATCCAGGATCCAGACATACAAATCCCAATCTTAAATACTACCTTCTTAGGTTCTTCACTTTCCGTGTCTGAATATTACCTACCTGACAAGGTACAGATCAAATGATATTTTTTAAAAATTAAAAAAAAAGAAATTTAAATTTTTAAAAGATAAAATAATATAATGTTTAGAAAATGCTTTATAAACCTGAAATCAATCAATCAGTCACCAAGCATTGATTAAACTATTATATGTTAGGCACTATGCTAGGTACTAAGGATACAAAGGCAAGTAAAGTAGCCCCTGCCCTCGAGGAAATTCCATTCTAATGGGGTGGGGAGAAATTGTAGGAGCTATACAAAGTAATCTGTTGTAGGGAGACAGCGGGGTGGGGGAAAAGCACAAAAGACCTCATTTAAGATGTGACCTTGGTCTGAGTCTTAAAGGAAACCAAGAATTCCAAAAAGTAAAGAAGGGAGAGCATTCCAGAGGGACCGTAAGTACAATGACACAGAGATGGGAAATGGAGCATCATTTATGAGGAACAGCAAGTAAAGCAAGGACAGCAGAACCATAAAGTATGAGATGGGGAGTAAGATGTCAGAGGACAGGAAAAGTACAGGTTACGAAGTGCTTGAAACGCCAGCCTTGTTTGTGTTCAGTTCTAGAGGCAACAGGGAGCCATTTGAGTTTATTGAGTTGGGGGGGGGGGGGGGGGTAGGGAGTAGCATGGACAGACCTACCCTTTAAGAAAGTCACTTCTGTTGCTGCATGAATTGGACTTAGGAGATACCTGAGTCAGGGAAACCAATTTAGAGGCTAGTGCAATAGCCCAAGTGAGAACTGATTAAGGCCTAAACTCAGAGAGTGGTTGTATGAGGGCAGAGAAAAAGGGAAATGCGGAAGATGTTATGGAGATAGAAATAATAAGATTTGGCAACTGATTTGATCTGATCTGAGGGCTGAATTGAGGATGACCAAAGTTGTTAGCCTCAGACACTGGAAGGATCGTGATACCCTTGGATAGAAATTGGAAAGTTTAAAAGTGAAGTAGGCTTGTCAGGAAATATGGTGGGTTGGGTTTTTTTGTGGGGGGGAGGAGGGCGGAAGGTTTGGACACAAGTGCTGCATACATATTGGTTGTTATTATTCCTAAATTGTGTGTTATGTGTATTGAACAACTTTAATAATTTTATTGAAATGCTTTACCAATAAAGGATTTTTCAATAGTCTTCCTTATCTTCTTTGTAATGTAATCCTCTTCACATATTGTATTTCTACAAACGGTACTGCATTTATCCTAAATGAGTTCTAAAAATCTGATTATTCCTTGGGTGAGGCCCAGTCTATGTTCTTGTTTTGTTTAGGGGTTTTTTTGGAGTGGGGAAGGCAGGGCAATTGGGGTTGTGACTTGCCCAAGGTCACACAGCTAGCAAGTATTAAGTATCTGAGGCCACATTTGAACTCAGGTCCTCCTGACTGGGGGGGGGGGGAGTATGGGGAGGAGCTGGTGCTCTATTCACTGCATCACCTAGCTGCCCCTAAGGGTTTTTTTTTAAGTGCTTTAAGTGAAATAATTTAGAAATGTTATGGTTATTTGAATCATCCCCAATGCTACCAGTCTACTTTAGTCTCTTATCATGTCTTCTTAGGACTGTTACAAAGCCTTTTCACTGATCTTCCTGACTCCACTATCTCCATTCATAAGGTCATAACTGTACAGGTTGAAGGGAATTCAAAAGGCATTTAATTTGGTATTTTTATTTTACAGATGAGGAAACTGAGGTCCATCAGGTTTAATTGCCTTGCCCAAGATCACGAAAGTAGCAAAGCCTCAGAGGCAGGATTTGAATCTATATCCTCATCCTAGAGCCTGTTCTCTGTATCATGCTTTCTCAGTTGCTACTGTCTCCTTCATGTTCTTATGCACAGATCTAACCACCTGTGTTGCTTCTTCCCTCTTTCCCACAAAGTTTTTGTGGCTCCTTGTTGTCGATAAGATTAAATAGAAACTCAGCCAGTGGTCAATGATTTCTCAAACCTCTTTCTAATCCATCCTTTCAGGCTTATCTCACAGTGATTCTCTTCATAAACTGTGTCCCAATTCAATAAGCTTGGCCTCTATTCTTGTCCTCACTTGTCCTTGCCTCTTTACACCTGCTCATTATCTCCCATGCCCAGAATGGACTCACCCACCTCTTAAAACCATTTCCATTCTTGAGATCTAGCTCAGTTACCGCTCCTTGAGAATGGTCCAACTCTTCTTTATGTCCTAACATTTTACTTAGACACTTCTTCATGTTCTTCCATGGATTCAGAACTGGAAGAAGCGTTGAGGCTTAAAACCCAGGTCATTTGCTTCCACATCCAGCAATCTTTTCACTATACCCAAACAATCACTCTGTGCCAACCAATATGTATTCCTTGGGGAAAATTTCCTTTCTTCCTTACTGATGCTTCTCTTTTAGTTAAGGGGAAAATTAGAAAATAGCAAATAGTGTGCCAGTCCCAATAGCTATATGCTCACCTGAGTGCCGTGGCTGGCAAAATGTCCTTGACAACTACTTTCTAAGTAAGTGCTTGCTTTGTGCCGTGGCAACAGAATGGAGTCTCTACAGAGAAATTCCCAAGATCCTAGAAAATATTATGTCTGGCTCCAACTTGTTGAGATTACTGCTACAGACTGAGTTTGGGGAGATGCAGTCTACCTTAGAATCTTAATACTTGTGGAGTCATTGTTCAATGCCTGTCTTTGACTTGCCTACCTGCTTCCCACCAGAGGAAGACTGGCACCAATAAAGGGCAGCATAGTGTAGTGAAAAAAAGTATTAGATCTGGATTCTCAGCTCTGGCACTTTTGACTATGTTACCCTTGGGCAAGTTATCTGTGGTCATCTCCCTTATTTGAATGGGAGCTTCTTGAGGGCAGAGACTAGTCCTTATTCATATTTGTATCTTTCTCAGCACTGAGCAGAGAATAGATGTTTAATAAATGTTTCTTCAACAGAATTAAACTGTTATAAAGTACTAGCTTCCTTATATTAAAATGTTTTTGAGTTTTTTTATCTACAATTCATATGCAAATCTCATCAAATCTTAGACCCTATCACATTAGAAGGAATGTATTTGCTCATACTTGAGGAAATAATGAGTCCTTTTCCTATATCTTTGGGTTTGGGATAAAACCGCTTCCTTTAAGCCTTTGAGAATGTAAATCATGCTTAATTAGAACATAAAGTCTTGTTACTGTTAAGTCACAGAAACTCAGAGCCCCAAAGGACCTCAGAGGACATCTAGCCCAAGCCTGACTTCAGGCAGATATTCCCCTCTATGGTAACCCCAACAAATGATTATCCAGCCTCTGCTTAGAGACTACCACCGATCTAGAACTTACTGCTTTATGAGGCAGCCCAATTCCCTTTGAAGTAGCTCTAATTATTAAAAATGTATCTTTACATTAAGCCTAAATCCCCTTACTCCAACTGCTATTCGTTGCTCTCAGTTTTGCCCTCAGAGCCAAAGAAGAAAAGTCTACTCCCTCTTCTGCAACATTCTTTCAAAGTCTTGAAGATAGCAATTATCCTCACTCCCCAGGTCTCCAGTGTTCTTTTCTCTAAACTAAACATTTCCAAAACCTTCAACTAGTCCTCATAGGATAAAAAAGCACCTGCTGTTTAGCAGCACTTCATAAACTGTGGGTTATGACCCCATATGGGTTTGTGAACAATTTGGCAACAGGAAAAGGTTTCTGAATGTACAACTACCAAAAATTAATTAGAACTCAAACGCATAATGAATCCAAGTTGTTTCTGGCAGCACTTGCCCATTTTGCATCTCACAACTTCACTACAGTCTTGGTTCTGAACACAAAACATGCATACTTTGCACTGTTCATGCTGTCACACTACACACTGCCAATGAATGATACCAAAATGCAGAAAGGGGTCTCGAGTGGAAAAAGTTTAAGAAGCCCTGGTTAGCCATTCTTGTAGACTTTCTTTGAATGTGCACCAGCTTATACAATGTCCCTTCTGAAACAGGAATAGCTCACATCTTTATAATGCTTTACAATTTATGTTGTTCAGTCATTTTTCATTCATATCTGACTCTTCTTGACCCTACTTGGGGTTTTTTTTGGCAAAGATACTGGAGTAGTTGGCAGTTTCATTCTCCAGCTCATTTTACAAAGGAGGAAATGGAGGCAAACAGGGTTAAGTGTATGTCCAGAGACATACAGCTAAGTGTCTGAGGTTGGATTTGAACTCTATCCAGCTGCCCAATTTACAAAGCATTTTCATGATGACAGTCCTTTGAGGTACATAATGCAAATATTATCAGAGACTGATTAGTCAAGAAAGCAAGAATTTGTTAGGCACTTGCTCTGTGCCAAGCATTGTGTTAGTGCTAAGCACTGAGATCACAAAGAAGCAAAATGCAGTTGCTGGTCTCAGAGAGCTCACAGGCTAATGAAGGAAACAACCTGTAGACATTTATGTACAAACGAGATATGGACAAATTGGAAAAAATAGGGCAAATGAGCTAATCTTAGGAGGAAGGCACGGGTATTAAGGGAAATTTGAAAAAGCTTCTTGCAGGAGATGTGATCTTGTCTGGGACCTGAAGGAAGTCAGGAAAGCCAGGAAATAGAAACTCATAGAGATGAAGTGACTGACCTAGGGTCACACAGCAAGTAAATGTTAGAATTAGAATTTAAATAAAGGTTTTCCAATTCTCTGTCATACTACTGCTTCTCTATAACTCTTACTCACTAGGTGAGTAAGTATTTGGATATATGTGCCAGGCACTGTCCTAGGTGCTTTCCAAATATTCTCATTTGATCCTCAAAACTACCCTGTGAAGTAGGTATATTTTCCTCATTTTACATTTGAAGAAACAGAGGTAAATAGAGATTAAGTGACTAGCCCGGGGTCACACAACTAGTAAATGTACCTGGCCCAATTTGAATTTGAGTCTCCCTAGCTTCTGGTCTAGGAGTCTATGCTTTGTACCACCAAGTTATATCCTATATAACGAAAAATTTAAAAAACAGGAAAAAAAAAAACCAGTTCAGCAAAACTAACCAACATACCAACCAAATCTGACATTACAGACATTATTCTACACCCATTTTCTCCCACTTATGCAAATAAGGGGGGGAGGTAAATTCTTATAGTTCTTTTTTGGGGCCAGGCTTGGTCATTATAATTTTGTAGCATTCAGTTTCAATTTTTGTGTTATGTCCATTTATATTGTAGCCATTGTGTGTGTTTTCCTGGTTCTGCTTGCTTCACTTTGAAGCAGTTCTTGAAGGCAGGAATTGTATTTGTCATATCTCCAATCCTTAAGACAACATCTGGAACATAGCAAGTACTTAATAAATGCTTTTTCATTCATTTATTTTTCATTCATGACATTCACAACTTGTTTAATTATTCCCCAATCATTGGGAATGTACTTTGCTTCCAGATTTTTGTTACTACAAAAATAACTGCTGTAAGTATTTTGGTATATGGGGGACAGACGGTTCTTTTTAATATTGACCTCCCCTAGGTCATTTTCATACAAACTGCTTCCTTGGTCACACAAATAATCAACAATAAAGAGTTTTAGCAGGAGTACTGCTCAACAGGCAAACACAGGGAGGGGAGTCAAAATGTAAGCTAATGTTCTGTACAATTTGGGGTCCCCTGTCTCTTGGAGGTTTGGCTGGCTTTGTTAAATCAGTGTATTTTTTTCTGACTGGAGATATTGCAGCTAGAGCAGCCAACTTGGGGATGGGGTAGCAAAAATAACAATTGGTCCCTACAAAACTAAAAAGTTCTGGTGCAATCAGCCTAAATAAGAGCTTCTGGTGAACCGTGGCCCTATAGACAATCCCACTTCCATTTGGACTGTGCTATACATTCTCCATAACTTTGGTGAACACCTTTAGTAAGCATATATCTCCTGTTTTATGCCTCTTGTAATAATCAGAAAGTTATTGAAAAATATCACTTTTATGAAATATTTCAAAGTATCATGCATACTCTTGATATATGCATGAAAGAAAACATGTTGGGAGAATCTATAAGGCTGTATTTTGCTCCAATGAATCACATAATTTTTATACTTAACCATGGAGGGATTTTGTATTATCTAAATACCTTGTAATCAATTGTGTGTTTGTAAAATATATAGTCTGCTATGGAATATTAGTTATGAAAGTTGTCCTGTTCTTTTCTTATATCATCATCAAGGATATCATGGATTGTGCTCATAAAATTTTTGTATATGTGGGAAAGTAGGCATAACAGTTAACCATTATTAATAGCTTCAGTCACCTTTTTGGGGTATAGTGACGTTTGAAATGGTTTCATATCTTTGGATTTTTCCTCTTTTTCATAAGTCTAGAATGTGCCATAAATATTGTGTCTCTTCCAGCATGGATCCCCTCTGTCTAGTTTGGCTGTTTTCCCCATCTTTGTTTCCTCAGTGTTATTTCCATGACTCAGCACATTAATGACTATAAAATTAGAATCTAATTATGTCTAATAATGTCCTTGATGTTAAAAAGAGTTTGTTATAAAAACCTTTACAGATCTTTTCCATTTTTCTTTTATTCATTCTACTGCTTCCAGTTTCGTCCCGGAATGTTCTGGGCATGATTTTGCTTAGTCGAGTTTCTTAGTAAGCTTTCATCAAACTTGGTTTTTCCTCCACTATGTGCCTCACTATTCTTTGAGGCAATACGTCTACTATATTTCTTTAGAAGATTTATAAGTAAGTTTACATTTAAAACTAGAGTTATCCTTGGTTGCCATATAGCTCTCCTTGGCAAGGTTAGCAAGTATTTACTGTATGAGACCATTTCTAGGCTCTTTTGAATTCTTTACTATTAAAGAATATTATTATTATTAAAAGCTGATTTGCATCAGTAATCTTTAAAATAAATTGTTATAATCAGCATCAGTCTGTCCTCCAGTCAAACACCCCCTTTTTTGTTTCAATGCCTTATTTAAATAGGTTAGATTAGAATTGTCTGTTTTAATTACATAACTGTTTTCCTATTTTAATTTTTTTTATTAATTTTGATCTTTAACAAGCCCCTGGTATGACTGCATAGAGATGGTTTAGTAATTATTCCCACAAAAGCAATGAATCATTTCCTATCAGCTAAGATATAATTAATTTCATTTTTGTGACGTTAGTCTTCACTGTGTCTGGTGCCTCTTGAATCGTTTTTCAAATAAAGTAATCTTAATGTATAGACATGAAGCATCTGGGGAGTCTCTAAGTCTTTAACCTTTCTCATTTCTTAACTCTTAAACCATATTTTCCAATAATTGTCTACTGCCCGTGCTCACCTTTACGTTGAAATAACTGAGTATCAAAGTATATGTTGCTTTAATTTGGAGGGTCTTTTAAAGTTCTTCATATATTTTCTCTATCTCCTTATCTTCTGCAACTGGTGATAGTGTATTAGCTCATTATCATCATGGTGGTCTTTTTGAAAATGCTTATAATGAGCTTAAAATTACAAGATGAACAAATGTCCTATAAAATCATGTTTCTTCTTTCCTTCTGACATACAAGAAAAACATCTCAATCATCTCCTTTATTTGATAACCCAAGAAGAACCTAAGATCCCCTCTTCCATTTGCTTTTGTTTATAGTGAGAGTGTCAAGATCTCTATGGTTAATTTCCTCCAGTAGTAGGTCCATTTGTTGGTTACTGGTCAGGAATCTCACATTTAGAGTATCAGTAACCAAGGCAATGTTTACAGATGGTCTAAAAGCAATGTCATTCTTAGCTCCTTCGTTTCCCTTTTCTGTCACTCTCCCACTGCTGCTGGAGAAGCAGAAGGGGGCCACAATAGCACTGAGGATTATTTTGTATTTTTTGTTCCATGCAGTACCACGAATAAGGAATTCATCACTAAGTGGTCAACCTACTGGCAATGAGCCTCTCTCCATTCTTAGCTGGGCTGATCTATGGAAAACAGAAACTCTGATTGGACCATACTTGAAGCTTTCTCACCATTGCTCTCCCGTGTCATATGTAGAGTTTTGCGTCATCTTCACACCATGAAGAGGCACCAGAGTGGGGGCCTTGCTAGTTAATAAATGAATTGCAAATGACCAAAGGAATTATTGAATGTTCTCTTTTTCCAGATTGTCTAGAACCAAACCCAGTCTGTATCTCAGCCAACTGCTCTAATAACCCATATGCTCATGTTTACTTCTCTATGATCCATATGGTTGTACAAGCTTTAAAAGTACAATATCTGATTAATAGATCATGTGGGGTTCCAATTAAGGCAGCAAGTGACAGTGATAAGGAAAGGAGATATTCCTCAGAGCAGTTTAAAACAATCCAAAGGATGGAACTACAGTAATTCAACATTCCATTGATTGAGTGGCAGTTGACATAGTGGAAGGAGCAAGGGAATGGTTATCAGGAGACCTGGGCTTCAATACAAGCTCCATCTCATTGTGTCATCCTAGACAAGTCATTTCCCCTCTAGGAGCCTATTTCCCTATCTGATAAAATAAGATGGTTGAAGTAGGTAGTCTCTTATAGTGCTAATATTCAGTGTTCTGTGTTCTAAGGTTTCTTTTAACTCCAACATTTTATGTTCTAAGGTCCCTTCCATCTTTAACAAATTCTATGGTATATGGTCCATTATAGCTTCTAAGGTTCCTTTCAGCTCTTAGATCTGTTAATCTATGATTCTTTCATTCACCTGACCACCCCTATGGTCAAGGGAATGTGGAGGGAAAGAGGGAGAAAAATTTTTTTCCCCTCTACTCTGTGCAAACTACTTCCATATCCTGAGCCCCAAGCCAAGAGTTAATTTTTATACCAAAGGTATTTAAATATTTTCAACAAAGACTCCAGTGAGCACAAAGTATTTGCTTTTCAGAGATCAGGCAAAAACCCTAACAAAGAATTCATTAAGAAGACCAAAAATGTTAATATTTTAAGCCAGGACTGTGCTCATTCTGTTCTGTAAAATTACCACATGGTTAGCGGTATGAATGTTCATTCCTGAGCTTTGTATTAATAGAATCTTTAAGTGGGAAGGGACCTCAGAGGTCATTTCCAGGGTAGTGAGCCCCCTCCTACAAGCACAGCAGAGTCTCAACTGCCTCAGATGCTATTAAATCATTGTCTATAACCTTCCCCTGGCAGACCATATGGTCACTCAGCCCCTTCCTGCTTCATACAGCCCATGCTTCTCAGAGATGGGGACATTTTTAGCCTACCCTTCTACGTAGGGGATACGTCTTCATGGAGAGGCAGCCTGGTGGCTTACCTGGGTTCAAATCTTGGTTCAGATACTTCCTTGCTGACTAACCTTTGACAAGTCACTTGATTTCTCAGGGCCCCAGTTTACTTCTTTGTAAAATGGTGATAGTCCTCACTGCCTTCATAGAATCTTTATGAGGATCAAGTGAGATAAGATGTGTGTTTGTATAATATATAATATATCCATATGTCATACACACATATTCATATATACATATATAATGTGCTATGTAAAACTTGAAGCACTATAAACATGTGAACTGTTTTAAAAATAATTATCTCTTGACCTCCTTTAGCTTGTCTTTCATTAACCCACTAGTATGTCTTCCTCATTTAACAACCCCTTTGGGACCAGAAGGAGATTTCACTGGCCTTTATTGCTTTTCTGAAATTACCAGCTTTCCATCAACTAGCAATTCTCAGAACCTCACCCTTACTGCCTAGCAATGGTATATAAACCCTAGGAGTCAGGATATTTGAATTTTAATTCCATTCCTTCCACTTGCTAGCTATGGGAAAGTCATTTTCCATCTCTGATAGGACCTACCAGAGCATGTGCCCTTCTGGTTTAGCCTTTGGGAATCCATTGTCACCTCCTTGCTACAAAGAGGCACCAGTGTCAGGCTTGAGTCAAGGAGACTACTTCAGTGTGCTGGAAACCAGAAGTAGGCTAAGTGTAAGAAGTGCCCAGATTAGTAAGGTTCTTCTCTTTTTTTGATTGTGAGTTTGCAAGGAAATACATTTTCATTAGTGGAAGAAACTATTATGTAAGTTCAACTCTGGCTGCCACATTTTAGAAAGGATATTAGCAAGTTAGAATATATCCAGAGGAGGTTGACTAGGGTGGTTAGGGGCCTAGAGACCATGTGATAATGAGTTAAGAACGGGATATGTTTTGCCTGGATTTAATCATTTATTTATTCATTCATTCATTCATTCATGCATTTATTCATTTATTTATTTATTCTTTGGGGGGGGGGGCAATTGGGTTTAAGTAACTTGCCCAAGGTCACACGGCTAGGTTTTTTGTTTGTGTGTGTTAAGTGTCTGAGGTCGGATCCGAACTCAGGTCCTCCTGACTCCAGGGCCAGTACTCTACTCACTGAGCCACCTAGCCACCCCATTGCTTGGATTTATTAAGTGGCTCCCATGTGCCAGGCACAGTGATACCTAAGAAAAGACTTGATTTTATCTTCAAGTTTTGAGGGTCTGTTATGGGGAAGAAGGGTTACTCTTTTTTTGCTTACCTCCAGAGAACAAAATTGGGAGCAAAAGTTGGAAGTGCAAGAGAGGCAGATTTAGGCTTTAGAAAACTTCCAAACACTTAGAGACATCCAACAACAGAATGGATGTCTTTGAGAGGTTGTAAACCACCTGTTACTGGTACTCTTCTGGGAGAGGTTAGACGACCACTTGTTGACCAGCTGTTTGGTATTCTTGCTTCAGGTAAAGATGGAATGAGATAACCTCTTACATTCCTTTGAATTCAAGATCTAGAATTCCATTAGTTTGCCCTTCTTACAACTTATTTTTTTTCAGTTTAGAAATTTCCTAAGGGGCCTCCTCTTTTGTCATCCAGCATCTCCCTACTAGCCAACACTACATGCCTTCTTCATATCTGTGCTTTTGAAAACCTTTTCCTTACAACCTAAATGAGATCAATATGGTTCCAGACCTGTAAGTCCAATATTTCCTTCTTTTATGTTCTGCATGTCCCAGGAAGAAATTTTAGTGAGCCAAGCCATTTTGCTGCATTAGGAAAACTGTTTTCCATTATGACAAGAGCCATTTGGATAAATAGGACCAAAGGATTTAGAGCTGGAAGGGAGCTTGGAAACCATCTGGTCCAAATCTTGCCTTTTACCAAGGAAGGAATAGACACTGAGAAGGTAAGGTATTTATCTAAGGTGGCTTAGGTGCTGGGATTTGAATCTAGACCCTTCTGAAAACAAACCTACTATGCTTTATTTTTTTTGCCCTCTACTAGAAAAGTCATTTTAAAGTAGAAACCAATGATACTGGGATTCCTGAAAATGGAGAAGAAAGTGGGCAAAGAAACTAAAAGCAAATTTCTGTCTTCCATGTCTTAAGAATTCATTTGCACACTTGTGCATACACGCATGTGCACATGCGCGCACACACACACACACACAGGGAGAGACAGATTTATGAGCTTTAATACCTGAGAGGCTTCAGGGCATTAATTGCTGATTCCTCCTTAGGTACATTAATAAGAGCCTTGAAGGAAGTGATAGTTCTGCTGTAGTCAGTCATTGAATAAGCATTTATCAAACATCAGCTACATGGCAAGTCCCACTGTGCCAAGGGCTGGGGATACAAAGAAAGCCGAAAGACAGTCCCTGCCCTCAAAGAGCTCATCGTCTAATGGGGGAAATAACATGGAAATAGCTCTGTACAAGAAACTTTATGCTGGAGAAATTAAAAATGATTCATAGAGGGAAACACTAGGATTAAGGCGAGGAGGGATCAGGGAAGACTTCCCATAGAAAATGGCATTTGAAGTAGACTTTGAAGGAAGCCAGGGAAGCTCATAAGCAGAGATAAGGAGGGACAGTATACCATGCATAGGAAATAACCAATGAAAATGCCAAGTCTGGAGGTGGAGTATTTTATGTGAGGAATAGTAAGGAATCCAGCATCACTGGACCAGTGTTGGAGGTGGGGGACGATATAAGATATAAGAAGACTTGAAAGGCAGGCGGGGCCAAGTTGTGAATGATCTTAAAGACCAGAGGAGTTTATGTTTAATCCTAGAGGTGATAAGGAGCATGTATTGAATGAGGAGATGATGTGGCCAGCTCTGTGCCTTAGGAAGATTCATTTGATAGTTAAGTGGAAGATGGAATGAAATGAAGAGAGACTTGAGACAGGAAGACCAACCAGCAGGCTAACGTGGTCATCCAAGTGTGATGTGATGAAGGCTTGTACCATGATGGCAGTAGTGTAAGGGGAGAGAAGATGTATATGAAAAAAAAAGTTGGAATGCTTCACAACTTTGCTGTATTTGTCATCAATCAGACACATCTGGAATACTGGGTTTGGTTCTCATATTTTAGGAAAGATACTGGCAAGCTGGAGAAGATAGTGAACAGAATGGTGAGAAAACTGGAGATTGTGTCATGTGAGCATTGATTGAAAGAACTGGGAAAGTTTAGCCTTGAAAGGAGAAGACTTAGGGGAGAGGTGATAGTTGTCTTCAAGTATCTTAAGGGTTGTAATGTGAAAGAGGGATTTGACTTGTTCAGTTTTGTTCCAGAGGGTAAAACTTAGAGCAGTAGGGGAAAGTTATATGAAAACAAATTTTAAATTAATATAAGAAGTTTTTAGAACTATCCAACGAAGGAGAAAAGTTCATGAGCTCCCATCACCAAAAGCTTTCAAATGGAGGTTATATGACTATTAATTGAAGATGTTTTGAAAAGGGTTCCTGCTTCAGATATGGATTGGGAGAGAAACCTTATAGAACACCCACTTCCCACCCTTAATCATTTTTGACAAACATAATGCAAAAAAGGGCAGTATTGTGCAATGGGTAGAGTTGAGGAAGGGCAGTTTCAAGATCTGGCTTCAGGTCTTACCTCTGATAAATACTGGCTGTATGACCTTGGCCAAGACATTTAAACTCTCAGAAGTAACCTGAAACAAACTAAACATTGTAGAATAGTTGCTAAGCTGAATTGTCAGAGGGAGTTTCTTCACCAAAAGTTTCCTATTCCAAAATAACATGAAAAAGTCCAACAGGTGGATGTGAAAGACTGAATAAAGGAGAGATCATTTCCATCTGGGGCTAACCAGAAGTCTATATGAGAGAAGTAGCATTTGAACTGATACTTTTAAAGGATTGTTAAACAATTAAAAATAATTTTAATTGCCTTTTGCCTTTATTTAACCTTTATTTCTGTCCCATCCAGACTGAACCCTCCCTTGTGACAAAGACAATTGAGTAAAAACATCCAACATAGAAGCCTTATCTGACAGTGCACAGAATAGTCTATTCTAGTAGCTGTCCATTACTCGTTTATGAGAGCAAGTATGGTTTATGATCGATCTCTTCTCCTAGCCTTTCATTGATTTTACATTATTCAGAGTTCAACTTCCTCTATATTGAGTTCTGTCATTTATGTGACTGTAGTCATTTTGCATATTTTTTCTTGGTTCTTTTTTTTGCTTTGCATCTATGCATACAAATCTTATATTTCTCTAAATTCTTCTTATTCTCTTTCTGTATAATAATATTCTATTTCATTCATGTAGTGTCATTTTTTTCAGTCATTCCTCAGGTAATGGGTACCTACTTTATTTTCAGGTTTTGCTGCCACAAAGAGTTGCTTTGAATATTTTAGTACATGTTGGACCTTTGTTTCCCCCTTCTATATCTTTATCTAGTCATATTGCTGTGTCAAAGGCTGCTGACAACTTAGTCACTTTCCCTGCATTAATTCCAAATTGAAATCCTGAATAGTGGAATGGCTTTAGAGCTCCATCAGCATTGTGTCAGCCTGCTACAGAGTGAAGTAAGCAGAGAAGGAAGGAAATATACATCCCTCCTTTCTCTGCAGAGCTATGGGACTATGGTGTGGAACCTTGCCTCTACCGTTAGAATGGCTTGATATGTTGGTTTGTTTTGCTAAACTGTCTTCTCATTTGGTCTAAGAGCTGCCTCTATGGGTAGGGGAAATGGTAGGTATCTATTTGGAAATGATGATAACATAGAAAAAGAAGATAGAATAATCATCTTTTTTTTAATAAAGCGCTGCATCCACGCACTTTTATTCCTACAGCTCCTATAGCATTGACTGTTCTGCCATTTTTTTCATCTTTGCTCAATCTATATTACATGGGGTGAAGTTTGGGAATTGTTCTGATTTTTGTTTTTCTTGCTATCAGTGAATTAGAGCATGTTTTCATGTGGTCATTTATAGTTTACTGATCTTCCTCTGAATATTGTTTATTCATATCCTTTGACCACTATAGGATGATTAACAACTTTACAGGCAGAAGGGCAGCAGAGGGCATTCCAGGCATTTGACCAATAAACATTTATTATGCACCTATTATGTGTCAGGCACTGTGATAAGCACCTGGGATATAAAAAGAGGCAAAAGACAGTCCCTGCCCTCAAGGAGTTTGTAATCTAATAGAGAAGACAATATGCAAACAGATATAGATGACATGAGCCTGTACAAGAAAAATAGGAAGTAATTAGCAGAACGAAAAAGGGTTGGGAAAAACTTCCTGTAAATGATGGAATTTTAGTTGGGACTTGCAGAAGACCAGGGAAAGTATATAGATTGGAATGACCAATGGGCTGGAGGTAGGAAACTGCTGGATATATATGAGGGCAACATGTAATTCGGTATGGCTGGTGTTCCTTGTGGAATATAGGAGATGAGACTTAAAAGATAAGAAAACACAAATTCATACTAATGATTTTTTTGTCTAAATCTTTCAATTCCGAGTCTGGGGCAGGCATATTCATGAAACTTTTATAAGGAGTCAGAAGCATCTCCTTTGTCAATTTAATACAGAATGTCAAATTTTGGAGGTAGCATGGACTGGTGGAAAGACCAGTACACTGAGAGGTGGAGACATGGATTTAATTCCCACCTCTGCCTACCTGACTGTATAGCTTTGGGTCAGCCAGTCCCCACTCCAGCACTGTTTTCTTACCTGTAAAATGAAGGGTTTGGAGAAGATAGGACCTTCTGGCTCTGCCATTTTATGTTCAAAGAACCCTTCCAGATCTGACATGCTGTATTGTAAAGGTCCCTTTCAACTCTGACATTCTGCATCTGATTTTCTAGCATTTTAACAGTGATGAGGAGATTACATTTCCCATCTGATTTTGTCACTAATATGAAGACCTGCAATTAATACAGTAAACAAGTATTGCTTCCTGCAGTTTACTTAAATGGAAATGTTTCCTCTGATTTGTGACATAAGTTCCTAGACAGAAACAGTGATAGTATCTTTAAATGCATGGTCAGTACTAAGAAATTGAGTTCATAGTAACATGTTCTTGATCTTACATGTTCTAAATGTGTATGATGTTCCTCAGGTCATTTAGAATTTAAAAATCACAATAAGCTTTTATGTGCCTGTATTTTCAGTAATCATTTGAATTCTAGTCACTAAATACAAGTAATTAATATTAATTTAATTCAACAAACCATGATTGGCACCTAATGTGTGCAGGAGATTATGCTAGGTTTTGTGGGAGATAGTTGACTTCAGACATGTCCTTACACAACTCAGTCTGGCGGGAGGATGTGAAACACTTCCAGATCATTTTAACATTCAATTAACACAGAAAAGAACAAACAAAATGCTATTGAAAGGCCTAAGAAAGGAAAGGTAACTTCATCAGGAAAGACTTAATGAAATCTTGGTGGTGGTGACATCTGAGCTGGGCCTTGAATGACAATAGCTAGAAATATGGGGAAGGAATAAATTCCAGTCACAGACATCAGTGTAAACACACACAGGCAAAAAATTAAGGTGTGAGTCATGCAGTGACTACAACATTGTAAAGGAAAATAACTGTGAAGACTTAAGGACTATGATCAATATCATTATTGCTGATGATTCCAAAAGACCCACCCCTCACCTGGGAGGTGATGGACTAGACGTGCAGAACGAGAGATGCGTTTTCAGACAAGGTCAACATTTTGTTTGACTATTTGTTATGGGAGGAGGAACTTTTTTTCAGGGAGAGGTTATTGGGGAGTATATGGGAAGATTATTATAGTGATATAAAAAAGAAAAGAGTATCAATTTTTAAAATTGTGCAGAAGAAGCTTCTGAAGACACAAGTGGAATAGTGTTGGCAATATTGTGTTAAACTTATATACTTTAAAAAAAGTCTGTACATACAGATTCACTGTCATACAATCTTTTTATGTTTTTCATTTTATAAGGAAACATTCATGTTTGTCAAGTTCTTAATTAAAAAAAAATGGATTGTATTTGAGACATGGGAATTATTCAGTTTGACCCGGGTAAGGGTCCTTAACCAGAGATCCTTTGACTTCTGAGAAATCCATGGATGGATTTTAGGGGTTCTGTGAACTTGAATGGGAAAAAAAATATTTCCATTAACCTTTGGTTTCCTTTGTATTCTTATGTGTTTTATACATTTTTAAAAAGTTCTGAGAAGGGATTTACAGGCTTCATAAGACTGCCTAAGGGGTCCAGGACACAAAAAAAGGTGAAGAATCCCTGGAGTAGCATAGAAATAGTTTGCAAAGTAATTTGTAATCTGGTTTGGCTAGGGTGTGGGGTTCCTGAAGATGATAGTTCTAAAATGGGGCTGCGAACATTAACTATAGATGACCTTGAATGCCTTAAAAGGAGTTTGTTTTCTTTCCAGTAGGCCATGGGGAGGCATTTAGTGGTTTGATATAGGGCAGTGATAGGATCAGACTTGGGAATTAGAAGAAGATAAATATTTGTGAGCCTGATTTTTGTTAGCAAGGCAGTGTGTTAGATGGGCTGGAGTCTGAGAGAGAGTGAAGGCCCCAAGACCTGTGAAAGGTAGCCGGGGGGCTGGCACTAATGTGTTCCATCAATGCCTAATGTAATGATTTTCATTTTCAGGGCCAGGCTGTTGCTCAGCTCTGCTCAACCATCCCCAACGTTACAGTCTTTGGAACTGCTTCTTCCTTCAAGCATGAAGCCATCAAAGATTCAATCACCCACCTCTTTGACAGAAATGCTGACTACGTTCAGGAGGTTAAAAGGTAGGACATTAACCCTCAAGGTTGCCTCATAGTAGCCATCTGGTCTGTCTAATGGAACTATAAAAATCACAGGGGGATGATTCCAATTTAAAATATTTTGAGCTTATCTTTTCTTTAGCTGTTTCAAAAATCACCTGCAATACACAGTGCTTCTAGACCTTTTCCTGTCTAGTCTTTCCTTCCAATGCATCCCACATACCATTGTTTTTTGTTTTAAAACTCATCACTGGCTCTCCATTGCTTGTCGAATAAATCTACACTCTCCTAACTGGCACTCAAGGCCCTCTACCATCTGGTACCACCCTGCTTGCCCAGCCTGATCTCAAACTGATTCCCTTTATGCTCAGCTAAATAGAATGATTGTCCTTATCATGAACATGCCTCAGTCCTTCCTATCTCTGTACATTTGCCTCTACTCTTTCCTATGTCTGGAGGGCTTCTTCATTTCTACTGCCCCATATCTTTACCTGTTGCTGCTCCCCTTCCTTCCTTCAAATTCTAGCTTAAATGCTACTTCTAAGAAGACTTCCATGACCTATTCATCTGCAAATTGGATCTCATAGCACAATAACTCATGCAGTTATCATATCCTAATGTGTTTTATAATCATCTCAGTGACTTCTCACCCCTACTAAACTGGAAGGTTTTGGGAGATATGGATGGTCTTTCACTTATCTTTGCACTTCCCCTAGATCAGAGCACATCCCTCTGCACATACTTGAGTATCCTGAAAGATCTTTGATGTTCTCTCTGTGTCTGTATGCTCTGCTATTGAAGATTGTGATCTCTCAGGCTTTAGTAGATAGTTCTTATGAGTTGCTATGATGAAAAATGCATCCTCTGACAGCCCTCTCTCTAGTGATGAGCCTTTCCCCTCCTAGCTAGTCTGATGCTTGGACAACGTGCCTTTACTCAGCTCCTTTCCATTTTAGTAGGACCTACCAGAACTTTACTCTATTGGCATAACCTTAAAGAGCAGGGTCCCCTTCATGCCATGAGAAGGAATCATAGGATGCTTTTAGTGATGCTTAATAAATTTTGAATGAATGAACCCTTAGGAAATTAATCCCATACTTAATTAGAATCTTCCAGGCTGTAGCTGATTAATGATAACAACTGATCACATCTTCAGTTTTAAGTAGTGGAGTGACATGATGAGGTCATTGTTTAAGAATGATTAAACATCTGACAGTTTGTACAGGTTTGGAACTGGGGGAATGCCTGTAGTGAGGAGGCCCCAGAGAGGAGCCTGTTACAGGGATCCAGGTGTGAGGAGATGAGGGCAGGGATCAGGGTGAGGATGGAGAGGAGGGGATAGATACAAAAGACACTTTACTTTGGAAAGAAAATTTATAAGGTTTGGGAATGTAGTGAATATGGAAAACAAAAGAGTGAGACTAGAATCAAGAGATTTGGGGTTTAGCTGATAGGGAGAATGACAGTGATGCAAGTAGAGGCAGGGAATTGAAGGGGGAGCTCACGGGGGAGTGGAATATGATGAGATCAGTTTGGAGCATGTTAAGTCCAAGCAAACAGAGAGATAGCCAAGTGTGAGCTCCTCGAATCCAGAAATGAGATCCTGGCTTATCGGTGTCTCCTCTAAGTCTGACCAAACACTTCCTGTGTTTAGTTATTATAGATGGATGAAATGTCCCTCAGTTTTTGTAGATTGGGGACTGGAGCCATGGAAGGAGACCGAGGCTGAGGATTTCATTTTGGGAGTCATCACCATAGTCAGCACTGGGTGATGGTGTGAGCCCTGAGATTGGATGAGCTCACTGAGCACGAATGGGTTACAAGAGCAGAACAGAGAATCAGAAACCAAGCTTGAACTGAAAGACATAAGAAAAATAAATTAATTCCCTAGTGAAGGGGCAGGAGTCTTTTGGTGACAGTTTAATTGAAGAGTCACAAAGTAATTGCTACTCAGGGAAATTTATAATAAAACATTTTCCAGAAATCTCTCAAAATAATGGTGGTAAGACATTAGAAAAGAAAAGGCGGGGAAGGGAGGAAAAGACTGAAAAAGAGAAGGGGGAAGGGAAGAGAAAACCAAGAAGGAAGAGGAGAGAGCCTAGAGAAAATAAGAGGAAAATAAAAGACGAGGGAGAGGGAAAATCAAAAGCAGAGAAATCTACAACTCCCCAGCATCTTAGAATTAAAGGACTGCGTGTGTATCACATCTATGTTTTTTAGATGCCAGGTGTGTTTAGAGCCTTGCACTCAGATTAAAAAGACCAAAATCAACGTAGCCTAATTCAATGGCTATTCTTTAAGTGTCTGCTATGTGCCAGGCACTATGCTGGGTGTGGGAGAAAGGATAGGAGGCCCTGGCATTTCACTGGTCCAGGGAACTCCTGGATGGGGAGACTCCTTCTGCCAATGGAAGTTGGCACCTTCTTTCTAATTCATCATTTTAGAGAGTTGCCTAAAGAGGTAAGGTGACTTTCCCAGGGACCCCATAGCCATTGTGTGATTGGGGCAGGATTTGAACCCAAACCTTCCTGGTTCTGAGACTAGCTCCCTGTCCATATAACTGTGGCTGTGCCGTTGCAGTGCTGGGGATAGAAAAACAAAAAAGAAACAATTGTTGCTTTTGAGGAACTTTCATTCTCCTGGGAGGATACAATGTGGACAGAAAGAAGTCTACAAAAAAGACAGAATGAATACCAAGTAACTTCAGTGGTTAATCAAGAGCGGCCTCTTCAAGGAGGTGGCACATGAGCTGAGCAAGGCACTCCAAGAGGTGAAGGAAGATGAGGCTGGAAAACATTTCAGTAAGGGCTGGTAGGGAAGAAACTGAACAGAGGGCTGTGTGGGGGCCTGCGTATGTGAGATGGGATATCCTCTTTGGAGAACAGTGAATAGTCCAGCTTGGCTGACTCTAGAACAAGGTGGGGAGAGAAAGATACAGAGAGAGACAGAGAGAGAGAGAGGCAGAGAGAGAGAGAGAGAGAGAGAAGAGACAGAGAGGGAGAAAGGAGACAGAGAGACAGACAGACAAAGACAGAGACAGACAGAGAGAAAGAGGGGGAGAGGAGGGAGGGAGAGATGTGGGATCACCTCAAAAGATAAATTGGAACCAAATCGGGTAGGGCTTTGAATGCTGGGGTGGGGGGGGAGGTGTTGGGTTCAGGGAGTAATATAGAACCCCTGATGTTTCTTTAGCAGAGTCAATGAACAGGTGTTAGGAATATCAGTTTGGCAGCTGTATAGAGGATGAAGGTGAGGGAGGAGCCCCTGTGTGCAGGGAGACTAGTTAGAAACTGTTGTGGTAAACCAGGTAAAAAATGACCAGGGAATAAATTTGGGTGGTGTTTGTGTGAGTGAAGAGGAGGAGACTGATGAATGCAAACTAAGTTGTGGAGGGAGAATCAACCAGATTTGGCAAATGATTGGCTAGGGGCAGAAGGAGGAGTTTTCTGCTGCTGGAAAGGGATGATATCAAACATCCTCTACATCCAGCTGAGATGGTTTCCAAGGGAACATTGATTCTCTGCATTGCCTAAGTGCCTTTTGATATGAGACTGACTTCGTGCTTCCCATTCACAATTAGATGGTGTACAGGTCATGTTCACCAAGACAATGAAAAGGTTCTTGGGGGGAGGGGAGGCAGGCGGCTTCCAGGAGGCCCAGGGGATAATCTTAGTCTAAGTCTGACCCATTGAACTCATAGATTAAACCCATCAGACTTCAAGCTGAAATCAGACACATTCTACCCCCAAAGAGCTTATAACCTAGGTGAGATCAGCTTGGGCATGTTAGAGATACACCTAAGGGGATAAAGCCCAAACAAGAATATGATAAGGAAGTGTCTGACATAGCAGTAAGAAAACATTGCAAACAGGATCCTCGAGGAAGGTGATCTTCTGTAGGATATGGACTTTGAAGAAAGGGAAGGATTTCAATAAAAGGAGATGAGGGTGGGTGATGAGAGCATTGTAGGCATGAGGGAAGAGATAAAAATGAGAGGATCGAGGTGAAGAGAAGGCCAGTTTAGCTGGAATGTACACTGCGGGAAGGGGAGAGGGGTGCGATTACGTCAGAGAGATAGAGTGGAACCATAGTGTAAAATAATTTCTCAGCAAGGGGCTATTTTTCCAGCTGTCACCTACACATCGGTTCATCATCTCTTGAAGTATGAGAAAGAAGGCACCGTGAAATGTTCCCCCAGGCTCAGTCACTAGATAATTGCACTGTAGGTATGAAGGACACCCAGGTAGCTCTTGGTTTGGGGGATTAGGAAATTGGGACTTTGGCTGTTCAAGAGGTTTCATTTCCAAGAAAGGCCCCGCTGCTTAACATAATTACTTAATTAAAGAGAACTGCTGATGTGTTTACAGCTGTGCTATTAGCTGAGATCAGGCATTTTGGTACAAGGTGATTTATAACAGACCCAAATGAATGGAATTTGGTTTTGCCTTTTCAATAATTAGGCTGTAAGCAGAAGGTCTAATTATTGCTAAATATTTTGCAGTTTTGAAGTTTGTTCCTAAGGAAATACTGATTTAGAAAAAGGAATTTGCCATTCATGGAAGCAGAATCCCAGAGCTAGAAAGGACCTCAGGAAGCACCTAATCCGGCTCACAGCTGGAGCAGGAATCCCCTCTGCAATTTTCCCAGACCCCTGCAACAACAGCACTGTCCTTCACCAGAGAACAGTATTCACTCTCTGTCTGCAGGACAGTTTCAGTAGTTCTGAACCAACCGAAAGGTTCCAGGACTTCTTCAACAACAGGACTGTCTTTCACCAGTGGACAAATCTGGCAAAACAACATCAAAACAGACAGACAAAGTACCAGCAAAACAGCCATGTCTCCTCAGTCCTTGGCAGCTCCAGGGGCAGGTCTCAAAAGTCCAGGGCAATTCAAAGTGGCCCTCAGCAATCCTGTCAGTCTCTCTCTGCCTCCACGAGGGTGCTGCTTCCAAAAAGTTCTTTTACCTCTCTCTTGTGTCTCTCCAAATCTATGTCACCAGCTCCTCCCAGTTCAGCACTCTCTTTTCACATCAACAAGTCCATCCCACAGGTGGGATTAACAAGCTCTGGATTTTAACACAAACCAAAAACCAAGCCAATACAGGGGAATCTTTAAATGCCATTACTATTACATGCAGGTATCATGTGAAGGTGCACACAGACCTGCAAAATAAATGAATTTCAGAATTGGAAGGGATATCAGGGTCCTCTGGTCTAACACTTCCCCCCCCAAAAAAGTTGGCAGATCCCTGCCAACTGATCATTGAGCCTCTACTTCCACATCTCCAATGAAGGAGGACTGCTTACCTTAGGAGACAGCCCATTCCTTTTGGACAGCTGTGATTGTTAGCAAGCTGTCAAACTCAGCCTTGGCTCTTTTTAGTTTTCACCCATTGCTTCTCATTCTGCCTTCACATCAAAACAACTCCAATCCCCCTTAGCATGACCCTTCAGATATTTCTAAACAACTATCATGTCCCTCTGGGCAGCTAGGTGGCACAATGGATAGAGTGCTGGTCCTGAAATCAGAAAAACTCATCTTCCTGAGTTCAAATCTGGCCTCAGACACTTACTATCTCTGTGACCTTGGGCAAGTTACTTAACCCTGTTTACATAAGTCCCTCATCTGTAAAATAAGCTGGAGAAGGAAATGGCAAACCACTTCAGTATCTTTGCCAAGAAAACCCCAAATGGAGTCATTAAGAGTTGGACATGACTGAAAAACTACTGACCAACAACAATCATGTCCCTCTAGGCCTTCTCTATGTCAAGTTAAACATCTTGAATCCATTACATGGCATGAATTCAAGGCAATCCTGGACATTCTTCCAGCTTATTAACTATAGAATGTCCTGGGTTATTCCCAGGAATCATAGTCAGGCTCACTGTCCTGTCCTGCAGGTTGTACATTCCCTTTTTTTCTCTTTTTTTTTTTTGAAAATTGGGACAATATGTGCCCTTCTCAACAGAAGAAAGGTTATCATTTGTCAGAGAATGTTGTAATATGCAGAATCATAGAAACAAAGGGTTAAGAAGTCATCTGGTCCAACCTAGATCTTCAAGGACAAGTAACATGTCACCTGGGAGGGATGAAAAATGATGTCATTGTGAGCACAGGTATCAAAGAGTGGATGTATATGAGGAAGACGAGGCCAGAGTATAGAGTATGTCATGGGAAATAGTGTGGGATGAGACTGGAAAGATAGAATAGTGGCAGTTTGTAGGAGGCCTAAATTGCAGGCCTTTCATATTCTTTCTTATCTAAATTTCCCTAGTTGCAATTGAGTTTGGTCCTTAACTTTGCAGTTAGTCAACTGGAGATGACTAGATAAGCAGCAAAATCAAGTGCATGATATTATTTCTGCATCTGGAGCTAGGGACAGCTCAGCAAAAGTCCCAGAGCTCTGGTATCTATTACTGATAATAAGAGGGAAGGGAAAAAGGGATAATCTTTTCTGTTCCCTAATGCACACCTGTCTTGCATTTTGTTTCTTCACCATTCAGAATCTCTCCAGAAGGTGTAGATATTGTCTTGGATTGTCTGTGTGGGGAAAACACAGGAAAAGGTCTCAGTCTTCTCAAACCTCTGGGAACATATATTTTATATGGTGAGTATGGAAGATGTAATGGACACATCCATGAGAGAAGAGGAAAATATCTTGAATAACCCAACTGTCAAGTTTAGGGTTTTGTTTTGTTTTATCAGGGAGACGGACAAAAAGTGGGGGAGGAAGGAATCAAATAATATCCTGGGATGCTTTCAATTTCAAGACAAGAAATAACAATGATATAATTTCTATGACCCTTTAAATTGGACAAAGTACTTCCCTCACAATAACCTTGTTATATATAGAGGGTAATCATTATTATCCCCAGTTTGACATATGAGGAAACAGGTAAAGTGGTTTGCCCATGGCTGTAGACCTGTTAAGTGATAGCATCAGGATTCAAACCCACATCTCCCATTCCCAAGTCGAGCGTTATCTCTAGTACACTACCTAGCCTTTGTATGATGTGTACTTTAAAGAGGACTTTGCAAGAGGGGTACGCAACAAAACAAAGCAAAACAACAACAAAAAAAACTTTGTCAGACTATGGGGCCTGATTTTGACTGAATAGCAACAGATATTCTTATGAAAAAGAACATCAGGAAAACATTTTGTAATGCACGGAAGAAAACGGAAAAATAGGGAAAGGGACACAAAAACACCCAACAGTTTTGTTAATACCTTATTAAGTTATATGTACATACATATATATGTAGCTATATTTTCTTCAAAAATAAACCATATATAACAGAAGCCCACAGTTTCTTATATAGGCCCCTTTCTTTTTTATATTAAAATATTTGTGTTTGTTGATGTTTCCAATAAAAAATAAAATATATTTTACCAAAAAGAAAATCATGGTTTTCACAGGTGAACTGTTGTTAATATGGGCAAATTCTAAGGACATAAAAATATGTTAATTCAACTTATTACCCCTAAAAGTTGACTCTATAAATAGCTTCAGGATTAGACAGCATGGTATGGAAAGAACGTGATTTGGGAGGTAGTTTTCATCCTGGCTTTGCCACTAAATTACCGTGTGACTGTAGGGGTGGGGAGGAAGGTCATGACCTTACTCCTCTAGGGTTCTCTATCCTCCTCTGTAGGATGAAGGTTTGAATGAGGTCATCTCTGGCACTTCTAACAGCTGACAAATCTAATTCCCTTCCAACTCTGACATTCTGTGACTTTACATTGAGGTTCATGGCAGGAACCTGTTGGGGAGACCTTTAATTGTTAAAGTTTATGTTTGATGTAGAATACTGGTTGAACTTGAGGGATTGGATATGAATCACTATGGAGCATTTGTATACTCAAAAAATGACTGAGCTAAAAGAGACTGGAACCTGGAATGTACCATGTCAGATCTGAGAGGCACCTTAGAAGGCAGTGCAGAACATTCAATCTGGAAGTGACCTGAAATTATAGAACACAAAATACTGGGGTTAGAGGGGACCTTTGCATATAGAATATACATTCTCATAATTGAAATGGACCATAGAGACCATCTGGTCCAACCCCCTCATGTCACAAAGGAGGAAGCAGAGGCACAGGAAGGGGGAGAGACTTTTGCCCCAGGTCATACACAGAATTTGGGGCATTACTAGGAGACTCCAACCTAGGGCTCTTCTTCATACATTATGGGAAACACTGCCCAGTTTCATTGCTTTGGGTACAGATTTCTTGGAGAAAATTGTTTTGAACTCTTTTAGACCTCAATTTTCAGTTCATCTCACAGAGACCCTAGGGGTCCAGAAAGGGAATGACCTTTCAGATGACAATGACTTTAGAAAGGTTTATTCCTCACTCCAAGTTTGTATGAGTCTTCAGAGATTGGCATGGCTATGCCTGTAATCCCAACTGCTACAAAGGCTGTGGTTCTCTTGAGCTCAGGAGTTCCAAGCTTTGGTGGTTAAACTGTTTACATGTCTTCAGTAAGTCCAATATCAATACAATGAGCCCTTGGTATCAGGGGACCACCAGGTTGCCTAAGAAGGCATGAACTGGTTCAGGTAGGAAATGAAGCAGATACCAATCTATAGTGGGTGGGACCCTTGATTAGCCCCTGTACTTCCAACCTGAGCAAGATAGATCAGACTTAAAAAAAAAATTATCAGCAGATGAGAGGTTAAATGATTTTTAGACCCATGCATGCCTTCCCTCTCTGTTCCTGAGTGTGTCATATGAAAAGGATTTCAGTGAGGCAGTCAAATGTTGTATTGAAGGGCTTACATAAGTCAGCACAAATCACTTTTTCAAAGGGCTCCTAGATGTCTGTTTTTCGAAAATAACCACAAAAAAGTTATCATGTGAAATGAATCACCTTTCATCCCAGGAAGATAAGCTGAGATTTGAAGGAACCAGGAAGCCAGGAGGTGGAGGAAGAGATTTCCAGGCGTGGAGGCCAGCCATTAACAATGCATAGAGCCAGGTGACAGGGTGGCATATATGAGGAACAGGAAGGAGGCTAGTGTCAAGTACAATAACCATCTCCATTTTACTGAGAACCAAAGGAGGACGTGGGGGTGACTCAGGCTCCATCTAAACCAATCGGTAGCAGAGCTGGGACAAAACTAAGGTCCCCAGACTATATTCGGTGCTTTCCTTCTCTGCCATCCTCAGACACCTTGCTCAGTGACAACTAATAGATTTATCCATTTCCTAGGGCCTCTGTTGGACAGGGCCTCAGAGGTCATCTAACCTAACCAAGATACCATCCCACCTAAGCAAGGGTCTGTTTTACAGCCTCCCTGAGAAATGGCCATCCAGATGCCAATGGCAGGCCCCAGGGGTGGATAAAAATGCACTCCCACCAGAGTGAGGATTTCCATACTGCCTTTGGATAATTCTAATTGTTAGGAAGCTTTTCCTTACATCAAGCCTAAATCTGCCTCCCCTCAGTTTCCACCCATTGCTCCTGTTCCTGACCAAACAAGACAAGTCTAGAGCCTCTATCACCTGACAGCAACTATGGGCTCCCTGAGCCTTCTCTTCTCTTTGAGTTAAACATGCCAAGTTTTTTGTCTCTTTTTTTAAATCCACGGCTGCTCATTCAACGTGACTTCCAGTCACTTTACTTCTTTTGTTCCTCCCAAGTTACCCCTTCCTTTCCAAGGAACTTGAGAGTTAGCTCAAGTTTCCCACCTAGTATAATATTTTCAAATTCCTGCGAATTCTGGGTCCAAATGATGGCAACCCCTTCATTTGGAGCAAATACCAATGCTTTTGTTTCCCAAAGAATTTGTTTCCTAGGATAAGGAGCTAGAAGGGGTCATAGACATCATCCAGGCTGATAGATGAGGAAACTTAGGCAAAGAGGAGAAGCAGCCTGCTACAGTCCTTCAGACTCCACGTCCAGTATTCTTCTCACTGCATCACTGTGCTGTCTGTCTTCTCAGTGGCTCATGGCCCTTGTTCTTTCTTCACAGGGTCATCAAACACCGTGACAGGGGAGACCAAGAGCTTCTTCAGCTTTGCCAAATCAGTGAGTATTCATAGAAATCTGACATGCAGCCCACGTTCGTGTATGGGGGTGCCTTCCTAGCCAAGCTGCCTCCAGCTGGAGATCCGCAGACCATAAGAGGAACCAAAAGCCAGTTAACAAAAGAGCACTTGGGAAAATCCTCAGGCCCAAGCAGCTGGGGATGTTAAGCCTCTTGGAGGGAGCCCCATAATAGTGTCAGAGGATGGTCTGAAAATACTCTGGTTAGAAGATGGCCATCCACTCCTGAAATGTCATAGATGAGATTTGGATTTGGGGAGGGAGTGTAAGCATGCACAGAGGACTGTGTTGAGAAATGCAAGCCCAAGTCCACTTCTCAGCAGGCAGGGTGCAGAGATTGGATCAGAAACTGGGAAGGGAAAGGAAGGGAGCAAACATTTATTAACTGTCTGCTATGTGCCAGGTACTACCATGCTAAATTCTTTGCAAATATTCTCTCATTGGAGGAAGGTGTTAGTATGATCCTCATTTTGTAGATAAGGAAACTGAGTCAGATAGAGGTTAACTGACTTGCCCAAGGTCATACAGCTATTACGTGCCTGAGGTTGCCCTCAAATAATAATAATTAACATTTATATAATGCTTACTCTGTGCCAGGTGCTATGCTAAGTGCTTTACAGTTATTATCTCATTTGATCTTCACAACCAACCTGGGAGGTAGGTTCTATCATTTTCCAAATTTTATGGATGGGGAAACTGAGACAAACAGAAGTTAGGTGACTTAGGGTCACATAGTCAGTATCTGAGGCTGGATTTGAACTCAAATCTTCCTGACTAGGCCCAACACAAGTGGCATAGCAATTTGAATGCTAGGAGAAGTAATACAGGTGCTGCTAGAAGGTTGGATAAGTGTAGATATGCATGTGCCAGACATACTGTCAATTTCTTCTGAAGTTATTCATTGTAGTAAAGTGTTTGATTTTCACTGGTAGGATTAAGCTGCATTTTTAAAAACCTGAAGGAGCAGAACAATGACTATAAAAATGACTTTACTAGCATCAGTTTTCTTCTGGTGTGGTAGGTGAGGGAAAATGAAAGAAATGCTCAATTTAATTTAACGAGAGATTGCTTGTGTATTAGGTCTGTTGCCATGAACTGAGAACCTTTATAGAATTTGAATGTTCTAGCTAGAATCTCAGAGTCTGTATGGTATCTCAGAAGACATTTCATCCAAGCTGTATCTGAACAGGAATCTTTTCTAGAACATTCCCCAGAAGGAGTCATTCAGCCTTGGATTAAAAATCTTTAGTGATGTGGATGTCATTAACTCCCAAGGCTTGTCCCATTGCTGATAGCTGTAATTATTAGCAGTTTCTTACATCTGAAATCTGTGTCCCTGTAACTTCCACTCACTGTTCCTAGCTCTTATCAGGCACCAGACTAAATGAGTCTCATCTCTCTGGGATGACAGCTATTCAAACACTTGAAGATGGTTAAGATGTCTTCAGAAACTTCAACAAGTATTTGTCATTAAGCCCCTACTACTCTGTCCTGGGCTGCTAGGTGATGCAGTGGCTAGAGCACTGGGCTTGGAACCAGGAATGCTCATCTCCATGAGTCCAAATCCAATCTCAGATACTTCCTAGCTGTGTGACCCTGAGCAGTCACTTAACCCTGTTTGCCTCAGTTTCCTCATCTGTAAAATGAGTTGAAGAAGGAAATGACAAACCTTTCCAAGAGCCTTGCCAAGAAAACCCCAAAATGTGGTTACAAGAGTTGGGCATGAGTGGAAAGCCTCAATAGCAACACTACCATGTCCAAGTTGCTGTGTTAAGTCTTCCCTTCTGTAGGTGTCTTAGAGGTACAATGGACAGAACACTGGAACTGGAATCAGGAAGACCTGAGTTCAAATCTAGCCTCAGACATTTACTACCTGTGTGACTCTGGGCAAGTCACTTCATATCTGCCTCAGTTTCTCTAACTATAACATGGGGATAATAATAGCACCTTGCAAGGTTGTTGTGAGGATGAAATGAGATCTTAGCTTAGCACAGTGCCCGGCACATAGCGAGTTTTTGATAAATGCCTGTTGCCTTTTCTTAAGCTTTTCCCAAGTTCCTTCCACTGAACCTTTTATCGAGACATGGCTCCAGTGTCTTTCTGATGTGCTCTGACTTCTCCTCGTCTCTCTTAAAACGTGTGATGCAAAGCCTGATGCAGCGTTCCCAATGACACCTCACCAGAGCGGAGTGTAGCAGGACCAGATTCTCTCCTTCCACAGCTCTGCTCTCGTCTCTCTTGTCACTCTGTAGAGGCTCATCATCAGGGGCCTCGTTTGTTCGTTGAACTGAATTTATTAAGTGTCATTAATTGAATTCACTAAGTAATTGTCATTATTGAGAAGGATTAGTCTGGTTCCATTTGACCTTAGAAAACAGAAGGTAGAAGTCACAATGAGATACCTTTTGGTTCAATGTGAGGAAGAACTTCCTAATAATTATAACTGTCCAACCTGCCTAGGGCACCTTGAGAGGTAGTGAGGTCCTCAGTGCTGGACACCTTCTAGGACAGCCTGCGTGACCACTCATAGGAGATGTTGTAGAAAGAATCTTATCTCCAGTGTGGCTTAGTTGGCCTCACATTTCTGTCCAGCTTTAGGATTCAGAGATTCTCGCTCTAGATGAGAAGAATAATTAATATGTGTTAACTGGCACAGTTCAGAATATGGGATAACCATTGCCAGGAAAATTGCAATTTGCCTAATGCCATTCTATTATATCATCGTGCTCAGAAATGCAGTTAATCTGAAGTTCCAATAAAGTAAGAGCCAATTCATATTAACCTGGGTACCTCATGCTTATAGAATGTTGGAGTCAAGGTTCCCAATAGAAGTTAGGACATAGAATATCAAAGGAGAAGAGAACAAACATTTATTGAGTGCCTACTGTGTACCCAGAATTGTGCTAAGTGCTTTACAAATATTCTCTCCTTTGGTCCTCCCAACAACATTGAGAGGTATAGGTACTATTATGATGCACTGTGCCATTTGTGCTAGACTTGGAGTCAAAAAGACCTGAATTCAAATCCAGCCTCAAAAACTGACTAGCTGTATGACACTGGACAAGTCACCTAATGTCTGTCTGCAACAGGGGTAATAATAGCACCTACCTGGCGTGTCCAGGTAGCACAGCGAGTAAGAGCACTGGCTCCAGTGTTGGGATGACCTGGGGATCAAATCCGGGCTCAGACACTTAGCACCACACCCAGAAATAACTGGCCGTGTAACCTTGAGCAAGTTACTTAACCCCAATTGCTTAGGGGTGGCCAGGTGGCTCAGTGAGTAAGAGCACCGGCTCCAGTGTCGGGATGACCTGGGGATCAAATCCCGGCCCAAATACTTAGTACCACACCCAGAAATAACTGGCCATGTAACCTTGAGCAAGTTACTTAACCCCGATTGCTTTAAAAAATAATAGCACCTACCTCCCAGTGTTGTTGTAAAGATCAAATGCGATAGTGATTATAAAGTCCTTAGCACAGTTCCTGGCACAATGGTAGGCACTATATGAATGTTAGCCATTTATTTAATTCTTCTTCTTCAAATGAAGCTTCAGACACTTACTAGCTGTATGATCCTGGACAAGTCAGGTCACCTAGACTCGGTTTCCTTCCTCATCTGTAAAATGGAGATCCTAATAGCACCTGCCTTCCAGAGCTGTTGTGAGGATCAACACAGAACATGGAAATTCAGAGCTGGAAGGGAGCCTTAGGGCCTGTCTAGTCTGACTTCCTCTTTTTGTGGCAGAAGAGACTGGTTTCTTCCAGTTCCAAAATTCCATGGGTCTATGGTACCACAATCTCCTCTACTCCCCATCTAATTGAAACCATTTCATATAATCTTCCTTACCCTTTTGAGATAAACATTAAAGGTTTCTTTTGCTTTGAACTTTAATATCTGGGAGGAGAATTATTTCATCCCAGAAAAAAATGAAAAGACAAGATGCCTCTGTGAGCATTTCTCTTGATGACTGGTTTCAGAACAAGAATAGCTATTTTTATGTTGCTGTAATTAACTCAATGCTGACAGATTGCTGTGGGTAAGCAAATTGGTCCCAAATTACATTCACTTGTACAAAGTGTTTTCCCTTTTCTCCCCTAAATACAGGCTCCCATAAGCACAATGTTAACACAATAATTGCATTGTGTACATGTTTGACTGAAGCATTCAGTAAAACAAGGGCCCCTGTTGGAAACTGCATATGGTGTGAAGAGTGGGACTGAGTCCTTTTGGCAGCAGCAGCAAGCTGAATAACCATGCCAATGGCAGTATGTGCTTATGGGTGGCCTTCAAACATGGTAAAGTGTAAAGAACTCTGCAATGGAGGTCAGAGGATCTGATTTCAAATCCTATTTCTGCCACTTTCTGTCTCTTGACCTCATGTGAATAATTGAACTTCACCACTCATCAATCAGTTTCCACATCTCTGATACGATTTGGTTGGATGACATGATCTCTTGTCTATGAACCCTTCAAGTTCTGAGTCAAGGGACAGATGAGAGCTCCAAAGGGATCTGATTTCAGCTCCTTGGAGAAAGGCTCAAGGACGAAAAGCCATGACCTCCCATTGCATGTTAGGGCTAGAAGAAGACCTCAGAACATCAAAGTTCAAAGCTAGAAAGAACCTTGGAATGTACAAGACACCTTAGAGATCATCTTCAATTTGCTCATTTTTCAGAGGTGGAAACTAATGCCAGAAAGGTGACATGCTTTAGCTGATGTTCCACAGCACCTGACACACTTTAAAGCACCATGTAAATGTCAGTATTTTTAGGATTAAATCTCAAGTGGCCAAAGTTTTAGAGTTTGCTAGCACCTTTGACAGGCTTGTTCTGTTCCCCATTTCTTCTAATGCTCATGTCCCTTCTATCCACAGTGGTGGCAGGTCGAGAAGGTGAACCCCATCAAGCTGTATGAGGAGAACAAAGTCATTGCTGGATTTTCGCTCCTCAATCTCCTTTTCAAACAGGGCCGAGGAGGCCTGATTAAAGGCATAATGGACAAACTCATAGCCCTGTACAACGAGAAGAAGATCAAACCCATGGTTGACTCATTATGGGCTCTGGAAGAAGTAAGACTCTTGATTTTCTGATAACCAACACTGACATTTTAGCGTGGTATTTGAAAGAAAGAGATTGGTGATCCCCTTTCCTAGCTTTTCAGGGTTCTTGTTAACCAACAGCACAATATAGTGCAGAGAATCCAGGATTTAGAGTGAGAGAAGTTGGATTCCAATCTCAGATTTGCCACTTGCTATCTGTATGACCTTAGACAAGTCACTTAGTGTCTTTGGCCTTCAGTAAAATGATAAAAGTTGAATAGCAATTCTCAGAGTTATGGTCTGGAGACCCTGGGGAGTTGCAAGACCCTCTCTGGGGTTCTGTGAGATCAAAATTATTTTCATAATAATACTAAGTTGTTTTAATTGATAATACTGTAGGCATTGATAGATAAACACACATAAACAAAAGCTCTGCTCTCAATCATTTTTAAGCATGTAAAGAGGTTCTGATGCCAAAGAGTTTGAGAATTGCTAAGCTAGAGATTCCTAAGGTTTCTTCCAATTCTAAAGTGGAGCTCCTGTGAACTAAGTTAGTTCTTGCATCAGAATCAATCCTGTTTTCAAGTCCTGGGTCTATCACTTCCTTGGAACCTGACTCAGCAAATCTCATCTCTTCAATCCTGTTTCTTCATCCATATAATGGTGGGATGGGTATAGGGGAGCATTGGGGAGCTAATACTGAATTCACTTCCCTTCTGGTAGGTTGTGATGAAAGAGCCATGTTACCTGAAAGCATCAAGGGATGTGAGTTACGATGATCTTTTGGATGAGATAAATGTGTGGTTTGTAAAATGAAGGACTGAACCCATAAGATGGCACTGATAGGGCTTATTAAGAGAAGGAGCTTTGGTCACAGGAACCATTTACAGAAAATATTCTTTTTTTTTTTTTGCCTTTGTTTTGGAGGGCAGTTGGGGTTAAGTGACTTGCCCAAGGTCACGTGGCTAGTTTTTGTTTTGAGTGTCTGAGGCCGGATTTGAACTCAGGTCCTCCTGACTCCAGGGCCGGTGTTCTATTCACTGCACCACCTAGCCGCCCCAGAAAATATTCTCTTTTAAAAAATTATTAATTTATTTGTTTTTAGTTTTCAACAGGTACTGATATAAGCTTTAAGTTTTCTCCTCTCTCCCCAAAGACAGCATGCAATTGGATATGGCTCTACACAGACATTCCTATTAAACACATTTTTACATTAGTCATGTTGCACAGAAGAATTATAATGAATGGGAGAGACCATGAGAAAGAAAAAAACAAAACAAAAAAGAAAATAGTCTGCTTGGCTCTGCATTCTGATTCCATAGTTCTTTCTCTGGATGTAGATGGCATTTACCATCATGAGGCCTTTGGAATTGTTTTAGGTCCTTACATTGCTGAGAAGGTCTAAGTCTATCAAAATCAGTCACTGCACACTGTGTCTGTTTCTGTGAACAATGCTCTCCTGGTTCAGCTCACTTCCATTAACATCAGTTCATATGTCTTTCCAGGATTTTCTGTATTTTTTTTTGGAAGGGGGAAGGCAAGGCAATTGGGGTTAAGTGACTTGATCAAGATCACACAGCTAGAAAATGTGTCAGGTGTCTGAGGCTGGATTTGAACTCGGGTCCTCCTGATTCTAGGATTTTCTGAAGTAGAAAATGTTCTTTTTTATTTTGAGTTTAACGTGCACCAACAAACATAAACATTTTGATATCCAAAGAAAAACAAAAAGAAGATAATCTATGCAACTGTGAATTTCTGTTATGTCCAGTTTGTTCAAGTGTATATTAAACTGAAGATCATAGTACTACCACTGCCCTGCTTGTCTGGGTTCCCTTTTGAACTTAAACCATTTCCAGACAAAGCAGACCCAGTTCCCTTTGCTTTCTCCAATATGTGTAGAGCTTTGTGTTGATCAATTGTTAGAGTGAGAAATTACCTCAGAGATCATCCAATACAACTCCCTCCTTTTATAAAGCTCAGAGAGGACAAGAACTTGCTCAGGGTCACACAGCATGTGAATGGTACAGCCAGGACTGGGACCCAGCCATTCACTTAATTTCAAGTCCACTGGTTTTTCCTCTACACTGAAAGGCCCTGAGTGTGCATCTTGAAGGAAGAGAAAGCTTTGTGGTAAGTGAGAATGCACAGAGGTAAAGTAGGCTTGAAGGAGATCCTGAAGCACCAGGAGCCCTGTTCTTCTGGAGTGTGGGCAGGAAGGTGTGGGAAATAAAACAAAAATGTCATGATTCCACACAGCAAAAGCATGGCAGAATTTGGTGGGCCCATGAGACAGACAGAAAACTAGTCCTGCCTCCCAACTCCAGGTTTACAGATGTGAGCCAGCTGTATCTTTAGTGAAGGTGGTATCACTGAAATGAACCAAACCCAGTTGTGTAGCTAACAGTGCATTATTGCGAAACACTTGGTATAGCTGGCATAAAAATGTCATTGAGCACATGTGTGACAGGAAAGGAAGCATCCAGGTCCTGTAGTAGGGCAAAGCATGATAGGTGGAGGGCTCTGGGCTGGGCTGGTAGCCCTCAAATATTGGAACACCCACAGGATGGCCTCTGTTGCTTGGCAGGATCGGGGGATCCTCTCGGCAGTTTTGTAGGAAAACAGGGACAAAACTTGCTGACCCAGTTCAATTCAGTTCAAACCTTTATTAAGCATCTCTAAGTACAAAGCCCTGTGTTGGGTTCTAGGAGACACGTGCAGGTTAAATAAGGCATGGCCCTTGGCTTTTTGAAGGTTGTAGGTAGGTTGGTGTAGTGGGTAGAGCAAAACTGCAGTCGGGGTGTTTAGGTGGTGCCCTGGAGTCAGGAGGACCTGAGTTCAAATCTGGCCTCAGACACGCAACACAAAAACTAGCCGTGTGACCTTAGGCAAGTCACTTAACCCCAATTACCCTGCCTTCCCTCCTCCTAGAAGCAAAAAAAACAAAAGACTGCAGTCAGGAAGACCTTAGTTCAAAGCCAGCTTCAGACATTTGTAAGCTGTGTGACCTTGGGCAAGTTATTTAACCTCTGGTTTATCTCAGTTTCCTTATCTGTAAAATGGGATAATAATATCACCTACCTCACAGGGTTGTTGTAAGAATCAAATGTAATTATTGTAAAACACTTTAGCACAATGCCTGAGACATAGTAAGAGCTATATAAATGTTAGCTATTCTTATTCTTATTAGAATAGAGACAAAACATAAATACCAGTGATATGGAATAATTCATAAATGTATCAAAGAGTTGGAAGCACAGTGCTATGTCAATTCTGAAGGTGTTTTTTTGGTTGTTTTTTTTCCCCCTTTTTGGGGGGGAGAGGGCAGGGCAATTGGGGTTAAGTGACTTGCCCAAGGTCACGAATAGTAAGTGTTAAAGTGTTAAGTGTCTCCGGCTGGATTTGAACTCAGGTCCTCCTGACTCCAGGGTCAGTGCTCTATTCACTGTGCTACCTAGCTGCCCCTTGTTTTTTTTTGTTTTGTTTTTTTTTTAACTGGCTGAGAGAAGGGACCCACGGGGAAGAGTTGTGAAATAAGCAATAGTAGAATTGGTTTGAAAAGAATGGGCAGAGGGGTGGCCAGGTAGCACAGCAAGTAAGAGCACCGGCTCCAGTGTTAAGAAGACCTGGAGATCGAATCCCGGGCTCAGACACTTAGCACCCACCCAGAAACACCTGGCCGTGTAACCTTGAGCAAGTTACTTAACCCCAATTGCTTAGGGGCGGCCAGGTGTCTCAGCGAGTGAGAGCACCGGCTCCAGTGTCGGGATGACCTGGATCAAATCCGGGCTCTGATACTTAGTACCACACCCAGAAATAACTGGCCGTGTAACCTTGAGCAAGTTACTTAACCCCAATTGCTTTAAAAAAAAAAAAAAGAATGGGCAGGAATTTCACAGGTGGCAAGGGGAAGATGGCTTGTTTCAAGTGTTTGTGGGCATCCAGTCTTGTCAGGGTGTGGAACTTCCATGTGAGTGATCCTTCCACTGACATTGATAGCAGCCCTTACATCCTGGGGAGATGTTCAAGGGAAATAGAGGTTAAATGACCTCTGCGGTGTCATTCAACTACTAATCATCAGAAGAAGGATGCGACAGCCAGTCTTTCTGACTCCCAGTCTAGGATCTTATTTCTTCTGCTTACAGAGCAAAAGCAGAGATGGAAGGTCTTCAGGAAGGTTCAAGGAACATGTTGGTCAGAAGGTAGAGTATGAGAATATCAGTGTATGGCCAAAGGCTGAAGAGGAAGTTTCCTGAATGTGGGGGTTCTGCCTGCTAGGCTAAGGATTTAAAATTTTATTCAGTAGACAATAAAGAGCTATTGAAGAATTTTGAGCAGAGAAGGGACAAGCATGTGTAGATCTATGCAGAAAGAAGATGAATGTCTTTAATGAATGATGAAAAGGACAGTAAGGAATGGGGGACTGGGGAAAGGAATGCATCCTTCATCTGGAGAGGGAATGTCACACAAAAAAAATCTGGAGCCACCAAAGGAACACTATTCTACAATCATTCACTATTTCCTACTTAACAATGAAGAAGACTCCAGCCCAGTCCTAAAATTGGCTGAGGCGGTGTGGTAGAGTGGGTAGAGGAAAAACCTTGGAATCAGAAAGACCTGGGTTCCTGTCCCACTCCAGATGCTTCCTGTGTGACTTTGAACAAGTCAGTTAATCTAAGCCTCGTTTTATTCATTGGTAAAAATGGGAGTCATACTAGTCCCTTATGAGATTGTTATGAATCAAATGAAATATTGTATGGAAAGCACTTTGAAAATTTCAAGATGCTATAAAATGTCAGCTATTATTATTATTTAAAAGAGAAATTCCAAATTAACAGCAACATCCCAGAAGGACAGGTCTTCCAGGGTCAGGGATGAATGACAGCATCCACACCTTTATCTGCTAACAGATGTTTCTAATGCCATATGGCAGTAACCTTTTTATTTTTTGGCAATATGGGCAAATATCCATTCAATGTTGTAGTTGGATCAGACTTAGTAATTTATGTGTTCAGGGCCACTGTTGGGCCAGACACAGTGAGTCATTGAGCCCACACAATTTCCTAGTGCCAGAAGACAGTTTGTAATACCTAGTACTTGCTTGCTAACCACTGAAAGAAAATGATAATGATTCTCGCCCCCAAGAAGTTGCTTTGGAAGCCAACTTTATAACTTCTTGCAAGAAATATAAAGCCCTGAGAGACTGAAAGAAAAATTTCTCTGCTATACTTGGGCTCTAACTGGTTTTAATAATAACATCAGACACACAATTAGAGGTATTTTTGGCCACTGATCTCTATATCTATTATGAATTTTAAGGAATTGTAGGGACTAGTCATGCAAAGAGCAAGATGTTTGGTTACAGATCAGAAGATTCCAACCTGGCCTTCTTGCTGTTTTTGCTCTCATTTCCCCTACTAACTATAAACTCTGTGGAGAGAGGGACCAAGTCTTTTCACAACTTTATATTTCCCGAGTGTCAAATACATAAATATTTGCTGAATGTATGGATTTCATAACACTGATAAGATTGTTCAGGGTGCTTTAATATGCCTTGCTGACCAAAGTACTTTAAGAAGACCTGAGAAAGACATGATAGAGGTCTTCCACTATCTGAATGGATGTCATATGGAGAAAGGATCAAATTTTTTCTTCTTGGCCCCAATGGCTTAATGTGAAATGGGAGGAACTTGCCGGTCAGGTACCTCCAGAGATCCATTCTGGCCTTGTGCTCATGAATACTTTTTTTCATAACTGCAGTGAAGATGTAAATGGCATACTTCTCAGACTTGTCAGTGACACAAAGGTAGAAGGGCTAAAACTTCATTGGATGACAGAGTTAGAATCCAAAAGGATCTGAACAGTCTAAAAAGACTGGCCTGATCCAATAAGAGATATTTAACATAAATAAATGTAAAGTCCTACACTTGGGTTCAAAAAATCAACTTTATAAGCACAAAATGAGGAAGTTGTGTCTAGACAAGTGGAAAGAAAATAAGGGTTAATCAGTCAATAAGTCTGTCACTCAGTGAAATTTTAGTAAGTGATTACCATAAGTTGGGCACCTTGTTTAGTGGATATTAATTTTAATAAAGATGATGGTATTGATGATAGCCAACATTCATTTAGTGCCTACTCTGTGCCAGGCACTGTGCTAAGTGTTTTTACCAATATTATTTCATTTGATCCTAACAATAATCGTGAAAAGTAAGTGCTATTATCATCCCCATTTTTACAGATGAGGAAACTGATTTTTTTTTCCCCAGAAAAATCACTGGGGAAAGGTGATTTTTCCAGGCTCACATAGCTACTAAGTGTCTGAGACCAAATTTAAATGCAGAACTTCCTGACTCCAGTCTAGGCACACTATCCACTCTGCCATCTAGTCACTCCTACAGATTCATATGATTTAACTGTGTGACAAAGCAGTGCAAAAAGTAAATGTAATCTTAGGACAGAGATACTATCGAGAACATTTGAGGTAATAATCCCATTGGACTCTTGTTTAGTTGAATTCTATCTGGGTTGCTATGCTCATTTCTGTGTGGCGCATTTTAGAAAAGACACTGTCAAATCAGACAGGTTCCAGTGCAGGGTGACCAGTATAATAAGGGACCTTAAGACCTTGCTATGTGACAATCAGTTGAATCAACTGGGAATATTCAGACTGGAAAATAGAAGACTTAGATGAGGTTAGGGAGGGGGAAGGAGCATGATAATTATCTTCAATTGTTTGAAGGGCTTTCAATATGGAACAAGGGATTAAACTGATTCTCCCTAGCACTCCTAGGGCAAAACTAGGAGTAATGAGTGGAAATTGCACAGAGGTAGATTTAGACTTCAGGGGAGGAAAAATTGTATAACAATTAGAGCTACCCAAAAGTATAACAGGCTGGTTCAGGCAGTCTTTAAGTTCTCCCTACTTTAAGTCTTCAAGAAGATTGGATGACCACTTATTGGGAATATTGTAGAAAGGACCTTTCTATTTTTAAAGAAAAGTAACATGTTTTACTTATTATATACTTAAAAAAACAAATTGTATGTGATAGATTCACAACTTCATACATAATCCTCTTTTTAATAGATTTTGAGTGGTTGCTTTTTGTTTTTTGCTTTTACATCTCCCCTCTCCCAGAGAGCAATCCTGTATAGCAAAGTATTTTAATTTTTAAAAAGGAATGGAAAAAAATTCAGCAAAACCAATAAGTATGTCCAAAAAAATCTGATATTATATGCAGTGTTCTATACTCCTGTATTCCAACCTTTGCAGAGGAGTAGAGATAGTTAGCTGTATTCTCATATCTCTTCTTTGGGGCCAACCTTATTCTTTATAATTTTGCAACATTCAGTTGTTACTATTTTATAATACTACTTTTCAGTTCTTTGTATAGATATGTTTTAGGGAGTAGTATTCTTTTTTTTATAAATGAATGAATTTGTTTATTTTTAGTTTTCAACATTCATTTCCATAAGATTTTGAGTTCTAAATTTTCTCTCCCTCCCTCCCTTCCCCTCAAGGGAGGGCATTTCATGAATACATAGTGCAGGTGGGACCAGATGAACTCAGGTCCCTCATAGCTCTGATAATTCAGTAGTTCTGTGGTTCAGATATAGATAGAACAAGGTAATCATTAGTTCCCTACCAGCTAAGAGACTCTTTCAATTCTATGTTTATGAACCTACCTGTTAATGGATCAAAAAAAAATACTTCATTTATTAATCAATTTAAAGATAATGAGTGAGAAGTTTGAACTTGATCCAGATCAAAATCCTGTGACACCTATATGTGCTCACTAACACTTTGTAAAATACTAATGGGCAGTTTATGTATGAAAAAGTCTATCAGTCAGTTAACAAGCATATATTAAGCACCTACTATAGTATTAGGCACTGTATTACAGATACAGATACAAAAGTAAGACCAGTCTCTCCCCTCAGGGGGCTTACATTCTGTTGGGATAGATGCAATATGTCCACAGACATAAACAAAACAAACATATGACTCTTAGGGTGGGTAACGGTGGAGACTAATAACTGGAGGAACCAGGAAAGGTCTTTTGAAGGCAGGGGTCATCCTTCAGCTAAGCCTGAAGGGAGCTAGGGATGCCAAGGGTTGGAATTAAGGAAGAAGGGCATTCCTGGCATAGGAACAGTCTGTACAAAGGCCCAGAGACAGGAGATGGACATAGCAGGGAGGCCAATTATGCTGGAACACAAAGTACCTGAGGGGGAGCGATGTGTCATCAGCCTGGAGGAACAGACTGGAGCCAAACTAGGAAGAGCTTTAAATGCCAAACCGAACAGTTTCTATTTTATTCTAGAGGCAATGGGAAGCCAGTGACACTTTTTTGATTAGAGGAGTAACATCATCAGACCTGTGCTAAAGGGATATCAATTTGGTAACTGTGGGGAATGTGGATTAGAAGAAGGAGGAAGCTAGCTGGAGGAAGACTAATTAGGGAGCTAGTAACCATAGTCCAAGTGCTCCAGGATGAGGAGGTGTGACTGACAAGATCTGGCAACTGAATAGATTTGAGGGGGAAGTGAATGAGAGTAAAGAGTTTTGTGTGATTCCAAGGGTTTGCATCTGGGTGACTGAAGAACAGCATAGCTCTCTACAGAAATAGGGGAGTTAGGAAGAGATAAGGAGTTCAATTTTGTACAGGTTTGAGATACATTCAGGTGGAGACTTAGGTAAAGCTTCTTGAGGAAGATGGTATTGGAATTAGGCCTTGATGGATAGGTAGGATCTTAGTACATGGAAATGGGGGAGGAGGGCTGACAGAGAAAACTGTGAGCAAACTTGCTCAACAAGACAGAACATGTGACATATATCAGGTAGTCCAGTTGGGGTTTTTTGCTTTCATTTTTGTATTTGTTTTTGCAGGTTAGGGTCATCTCAAGGGAGCTTTTTGCCCATTTGAAAGTAGCCTTGCTCCATTGGCCATCAAACCTAATACAGAAACGTTTCTTTGGCTTCCACTTATCAAACCTTATTGCTTGCAGAAGCAGAGTCATGCTTTTGAGGACTAGAATAGGAGGCAACATAGTTACCCCTGTAATACCCTATGCTAAAGACCCCCCTGCCCTTTGCCCCTCTCCACCCATGTTGTGAATGAGTATTGCTCCTTCATGGTCAGAGTTCTGGACATTGATCAAGAAGAGATGGCTCTTGTGGACTGTCTCCTGAAGGGCATTAAATCTATTAAAGAATAGATGTCTGTTCATCTGTGTGTATCTCCATATTCCTGCCCGGACCTGGGGGGAAGTTATTGATGACTGGTACCCACTGAGAAGAGCTGAATTCAAGGTAATGCAGGTTTTTTGTCTGAACACAGGATTGTGATCCTACTTCCCCCGTCTTATTGAATGATTTTACCCAGGAAGTGGTTTGATAATAAACCACAATCAGTTTTGAGACAAATATCTAGCAGAAAACCCCAAAGACTGATCTTCAGAATTTTGTCAGTGAGACTTGGATACAGGGGCAGATATTATGATTTTCATATTTACAGATGATATGGAGGTAAGAGAGATTTAGCTAATTCACTGAACTCCACCAAAACATCCTTGACCAGATAGAATGAATTAAAGGTGTTCAGGTGAGGGATTGATGAACACTTAGTGATGTTGTAGAAGGATTCCTGGTTGAACTAGAGAGCTCTGAGGTCTCATTCAGTTCTGAGAATCTGTGAATCTATGATTTGTCATTTTCACCTCCTCAGTCAATTTCTCTTAAGCTTTAAATTTGGGGGGGAGGAAGGCGGGGGAGGTAATGATTTAATTCAAAGGAGCTTTCAAAAGTCCTAACCTTATGTAGTCCTGGACTCTTGCACTTAGTGGGGTAAAGAAGACCAGAGGGGTCCAAGGAAAATTAGGTTTTGAAGAAATGATATTACGTCTCCATCTACCAGGGTCACACATGCACACATATTCACACATATACGCACATCCATCCACTATATGAGCAGTTTATTGTCCCTCTAAGCATTCAGTGTAAAAGCAGCCCTTGTTTGGGGGGGACCTTGGTCTCTAGGTGGCTCATCAGATTCCCATCCATAGTGGGCTTATGAGCACTGGGACAAGGCAGATTTTTTTTTTTCCTGACAAGCACTTCTCTTAGAGGACTGTGAGCTGAACGATGAATGCGTGTTCCTGCTGAGGAGAAGGCGCACACTTGTTGTCAAGTCTGTCACTTGGCTGAAAAGAATCCAGAAGCTGGCATTCTTTTCAAGCCAAGTGAGAGGCAGATTGACATTGCTATTTGCTGCATTCTGAATGACATCATAGAGACCTTGGCTATAATTATTTTCTTCCAAAGTCAAGATGCTAATGCTTGCATCAGTTTGAAGGATTTTTTTTTAACATGCATGTGTGTATGTGACTTTGGGCAGGAGGCCAGAGTCAGGCCTCAGCTCCTGCTCTCTTATAAAGGCAAATGGAGTCCTGGGAAAAGTCCTGCTTTGGGAGGCAGAGGACCTGGCTCCTCGTCCTCACTCTGCTACTTGCTCCTGGGTCATGTCGGGCAGGTCACATCACCTCTGGGTCTGTTTCCTCATTTATAATGCAAGAAAGGTTGAACTGGACTGGATAGCCTCTGGTGTCTTCTTCCAGCCATAATCTATAACACTGTGATCTTTTCTGTTCATTTCTCTGACTTCTGGGCCACTGCTGCCCAGCCCTTGAGGTGATTGAGCAAGTATTTGATTCCCAGTTGTGCCTAGAGCAGTCTCCATTCCTGGGAGAAATAACAACTTTTATATGAGACATCTATTTCCTGCATGTCCAGGAAATGGACTTTGGAAGGGCCAAGCTCCTTCCTAATTGATAGACTCATAGAACTATAGAATGTTTGAGCTAAAAGAGCCTGTAAGAGACCATGTAGTTCAATCCTGTCATTTTATAGATGGGGAAATTGAGACCCAGAAAAAGGAAGGTTTTTGTTTTTTGTTTTTCCCAAGACCACATAGTCACTAATAATACTAATTGGCATGTATTATCGCACATTAATGTTTGCAAAGCACTTTCCATTTATTCTCTCAATGGGTCCTCCCGAAAACCCTGGGAGATAGGTGCTATTATTATTAGTATTGTTCCTCATTTTACATATGAGGAAACTAAGACCCAGAGATGTGAGGTGACTTGCCCAGGGTCACACAACTAATAAGTGTCAGAGATAGGATTTGAGGCTAACTCTTAACTCACTTCCTGAACTATTGCAGTAGCCTTCCAATTGATCCCCCTGCCTCAAATCTCTCCCCATTCTGCTCAGTCCTCCCTTAGCTATCAAAGTTAGTTTCCTAAAGTGCAGGCCTGACCATGTCACCTCACTCCTCAGCAAACTCCAGAGGTCCTTCATTATCTCTAGAGAAAAGATAAACTGCTTTTTGGTAGAATTTAAAACTCTTCATGCCCTCTCCAAATACCTTACACATTATTCCCTTCCTTATGCTTTTCAATACAGCCATGTGGATGGAACAGCTAGGTGACTCAGTGGATAGAGTGCCAGGTCTGGAGTCAGGAAGGCTCGTCTTCATGAGTTAAAATCTGGCCTCAGAAACTTAGTAGCTGTGTGACCCTGGGCAAGTCACTTAACACTGTTTGCCTCTGTTCCTCATCTGTAAAATGATCTGGATAAGGCAAGATACACTAAGAGGAAGGGAGTATCCATGTTAAGGTCAAGAGAATGGGAGGAATTGAGGGAAATCCCTAGACACCAGGCACAGATTGATGGCCAGCAGGAGAGACAAAGGTTCCCTCCCCAGGTATCCATCAAACTACCACTGCCTCTAGCAGGGAGATACTATGGTATAGTGAGAAAAGAGGCAGCTAGGTGGCAAAGTGGATAGAGTATAACAACCTCAGTTCAAATCTAGCCTCAGGTATATCCTGTGTGACCTGGACAAGTCACTTAACCTCTGCCTCACTTTCCACAATTGTAAAAATGGAGATAGTTAATAGCATGTGTCTCCCAGGGTTGTTAGAATCAAATGAGATAATATTTGTAAAATGGTTAGCATGCTGTTTGATACACAGTAGGTACTTAATAAATGCTCATTCATTTTCTTCCTGGAATGGAATTCTGAAGACCTGAGTTCAAGTTCAGCTTTGCCATTAATATGCTGTGTGATCTGCAAGTCAGTTCCCTCTCTGAACCTTCATTTTTTTATCTGTCCAATGATGGTGTTGGACCAGATGGTCTCTACCTACAGTTCCTTCCTCATCTTATGACCTAGCATCCCTTCCTGCTCTGCCATATGGTGATTCTAAATCTCCCATTGCTGTTTTCTGGTTCCCTTTGCAGCACATGTGTTTGGGCTTGTGCAGTTTCTGTTTCCAGAAGGCATTTCATGCAAACAATGTCTGTAGCTATTAGGGACATGAGGAAAGCTTGGACTTTGTGTGTTCTTATCATTTGGCACAGCCAACTAGAAACATATGCTGGTGATTGCATTTAGCTAAAATCTCAGCAGTGTTTGCTAAACTCTCAGTTCTTTTGTAGGAATGATATTTAAAAGGGCCATGTTGTGTTTATATATGCAGTGAGCAGCTTGTCAGGGAAGCTGTAGAGGGCTCATACTTAGAACTAGAGTCTTAGCCTTGAAAAGAGCCTCAGAGGACAGTTTGTCAAGCAGAACAGTTATCCCTTCTGCAACATCTATGATGAGCAGCATCCAGACTTCTAGCAATCAATCAACAAGCATTTGTGGAGCACTTATGATATGCCAGACTATGCTAAGCTTGGGTGACACAAAGGCAGAAACGAAACAGTCCCTGCCCACTGGGCACTTACATTCTTTCAGGGGAGAATATGTACATAAAAAGTATATTCCAAATGCATGTAAAATAAATTCAAGATAATTTGGGGGGAGGCACTAATAACTAAGGGCATCTGGGAAGGAAGGTCCCTTGTAGATTCTGGTGATGATTTAGTTGAACTTTAAAGGAAATGAAGAATTCCAAGAGGTGATGATTAGGAGGAAGAACATTCAAGGTCCAGGGACAGCCTCTGCGTGTCCTCACATGGACATGCAGTGCCATGTATAAGGAACAATCAGAAGGCTGCTTGGCTGGACCATATAGTGCCTGAAGGAGATGAATGTGTAATAAGGTAGTATCATTTTAAGGTAAATTGGAGCCAGACTGATTGGATATGTAGGGTGAGGGAAAATGAAGTCAAAGATGGTGTCAAGAATGGTGGCCTTCCACAGAAGGTCAGTAGTAATGGGAGCTCTTTACCTGTTGGGGCAGCCCATCCATTCCATTGTTGGTTGGCTCTGAGTGTTGTCAAGCTGTTGCTTATTCTGAGCTGAATCTGTTCTAACCCTTCCTTTCCTGCTTCCTGTGCCCCTCCTACCATACGGGTCTGTAGCAGAAAGCACCCCAGCATCCCCAGGGTGTCTGCCAACACAGGTTCTTGGATCTGCTTTGATAAAGGAAAGCAACTCAAAATGGGTTAACAAGCTTACTTTAATCAGTCAAACATGTATCGTTTACCTAGTTCAGGGGAAAGAGGTCAGCACCCCGAACTTCAGAATATACAGACAGAATTATCAAGACAGAAACAGATCAAGTAGACAGATTTCAAACTGTCCAACCATTACATCCATACCCAATCAACATCTGGGTTTCAACATCTGGGTTTTTCAAAGCCCTGGGGGCTCTGGACAAGGCTTCCCAGAATCCAGATCAAATCACAGATACTTCTCAAAGTGAGCCCCAAAACAAAGCTACACATCAGAGCTTAAATAGCCTTCTCCTGGCTCAGAGAATGTAACAACCTTATTGACTCACTGGCCAATTAAGAAGTATCTACTGAAAAACAAGCCTCCCACCCCAGGCTCCAGGTGCACTTTAGCCTAGGGGCAGGGAAGATCTTCAAATTTACATTCCCATTACAGGGTCCTCTTTCTCTACTTGGGAATCAAGAGAACAAGGCTAACCCTCATCTTCCTGAGAACCATTCAGATACATGCAGCAGTCATTCTTTTCCTCCTAAGTTTTCTCTTCCTCTCTTTAAAATATTCCCAGTTCTTTCAACTGATCCTTATGTGTCAAAGCTTGGAGTCTCCTCCCTACCCTGCTTGTCCTTACTTCCTTTGCCTCAAAGATTCTATGATTTTACAGACTTCACAGAGTATTAGATGTTAACAGTCATCTAGTCCAAATCCTTTCTTTTATAAATGTATAAACAGGCCTAGAGAAGAGAAGGAACTTCACCAAAGCCAAGAAGCTAGTAAATGACAGAGCAGGGACTTGAACTCAGTCCTTCTGGGTTTATTGAGGCAGCTATGTGACACAGTAGAGAGAATTCTGGACTTGGAGTGAGAAAGACCTGACCTGAGTTCAAATTTGACCTCAGACACTTACTGTGTAACCCTGGGCAAGTCACTTAACCTCCATCTGCCTCAGTTTCCTTGATTGTAAAACCTACCTCCCAGGGTTGTTATGAGGATCAAATGAGGCAGTATTTGTAAAATGCTTGTCACAGGTCCTGGCACATAGTGTGTACCATATAAATGCTCATTCCCTTCATTTTTCCCTCCTGGCTCCACTATACTACACTCTTTCCACTTTGCCAAGCTCTCTATTGACATGAAATATAGTAAGTTTTGGTAAGTTCCAGAAAAAAGCCAGTGATTTTCACTTGAAATTGTAGGCTTTAGAACCTGTATGTATGAACCCCGTATGCCTTTACTGTCTCATTGACATGCTGGTGCCAACAGGAAGGCAGAGAGAACGGCCCAGGTTAAGAAATAAAGGCCCTGAATCAAAAACTTTCAGAGCAATCTTATTTTGTATGTCCCAGAAATAAACTTTTTGACAGATGGGGCTTGTCATTGTCTTCCTCAAGGCTATCTGAGCCTAATGTCTTTGTCTCCAATTTATGTGTTAATTCTTCAGGGTGAGGGCCATGACTTGACTCCCTCTCTTAATCACATTGGCCATAAGAACAGCAGCAGGAAGGGGGCTGACATTGAGTGGGCTTGAGAAAAGGCATCTCTGCTCCAGTGAATCATTGCTTTTGGAAATTATACTTGATTATTCATCCCCCAGTCCTTGAAGAAGAAAACTTTAGATGAGGCAGAGAGGAATCATTTCATTCTTCAAGCCATACCCAGTGACACTTCAGGACTTCACAATAGCCATGATTTCATCAGTGTGGGCACCCTCTCCACCTACATGTATCCCAGACCCTCTGTGTGTTCATAGGTTGTTTTTATGAGTTTCTTTGCAAAGCCATAAAATGAATCCAGTTGAATAGTCTCCCTGTACTGAGAAAGGCTGGTCTCAGGTTACAAACACAAAGGCTCTCTTTGGACTTATAGCTGGAGCTAGTTCAGTTTCATAGGGACTGTTGTCCTTTGTCATAGCTTTCTATTTAAAGTCAAGGTCATTTGGGCAACAAATATTTATTAAGTTTTTGTTATGTGCTATGCTAAGCCTGGTGATGCAAAGAAAGGCAAAAATTCATTCCTTGCCCTCAAGAAGCTCACACTCTAATGGTGAAGAGAAACAGCCAGAATATAACTATACCTACAAGATTCATACAGTGCAAATGGGGGGAGGGGGTAATCTCGGAGGGAAGGCACCAGAACAGGGGTGGCTTCAGACAGGGAGACCCACCAGAGGGCTGTTCGGTGGGAACCTGACCCAGCTTTGTGACTATGTGAGTGGAGAGAAGGGAACATGATGTATATGAAAGATGATGTGAAGGTAGAAAGGCAACATTGGCCCTATGGGGTGAGTGTGAGAGAGTAGTGAGGGTAGCACTGACATTGTGAGCCTGAGTGCCTTGAAAGAGGGAAGGTCTGAGAGGGAAAGAGAATTCAGTTTGTTAGGGAGATGTTAAGTTTGAGATGCCTATGGGATATCCTGTAGGCCAGTTCCTTCCCGACAGCCCCTGTCCCTCCAGTGGCTTAGACTCTGCCAGCTACTGACCACTTCTCCAAGCAGCCCTCTGAACCTGTCCCAGTTCATGTTGCCTCCTAGAATTCAACAGCTGGAATAATTCTGCTTATGACATCACCATCCTCCAAGGCTCCCAGGTTCACAACTGTAGCATATCCTCAGCTCCTCACTCTCCCTTACCCCACATATACAGCAGTTATCAAATCTTACCATTCCTGCTTCCACGACAGCTCTCATATCTGACCTCTTCTCTTTCCTCACACATCAGGTACTCATCCCCTTTCATCTGGAGGATTGCAGGAGCCTCCTCAATGGTCTCCCTGTCTCAGGTTTCTCTCCTCTGCAATCCATTCTCCATATAGCTGCCAAAGAGGTTTTCTTTAATCACAGATCCAACTATATCACTGAGCTACCTCCAGGATAAAATATCAGCTCTTCTGTTTACCACTTAAAGCCCTTCACAACCTGCGCTCAGCCTCCTTCCTAGCTTCATTTTCATTACACCTCAGTCTCCTTCCCCTACTTTATGGTCCAGTTCAGCTGGCCTTCTTGTTGTTCCTCCTATATAACACTCCATCTTCTGTCTCTATCTCATCTCCCACATCTGGAATTCACTTCTGCTTTTCCTTTGCATCTTGGAATCCATTACTTCCATCAAGACTTAGCTCAGGGGCCACCCTGTAAAATTTATATGAGCCTTTCCTAATCCCCTCTGGTTCCATTTGCCCTTCCTTTCACAATTGCCTTGTGTTTATTTGGGGCATATAGTCTGTGTATACTTATATAAGTGTGTGTCTTCTCTCCCAATAAAATATCAGATTCCTTGAGCATAGGGATTTTTAAAATTTGCATCCTCAGAGCCTAGTACCTTGAGACAGAGAGATCATTGAGGAATATCTGACATGTGGTTGGCCCTTAATAAATGCTTGTGGATTGATTGGTCAATCCTAGGATCAGAATTAGAGGAACTGACCACAGTTTCTTATCTAGTCAGAGAGAGGTGGGATGTGGGATCAGTCAGAAAATCGGTATCATAGGAAAGAATGCATTCCATGATGAATTCTTTGCAAAGCAGGAAATCCTGTGACATTAATCCTGCTCCTGTATCGTGCTCTGGGGCATCTGGGGAAAGGATGGGTATAGGTGTATCTCTCTCTCTCTCTCTCTCTCTCTCTCATTTGTGAACAGAAACTTCAGTTCATTTGCCCAGTAAAACATCTCTATGCTTGTTCTCCTTCTTCCCTTTTCCCTCTTCCCTCTTCCCAAACTTGATGTTTTGATCATTGTCCAAACTTTTAGTTCATCCCATCAGGGTTTTGACTTCCAATATAACTATTTGTGGTCTCCTGGCATCCAATATATAGATTAGATAGTACACTTATTATTTGTTATATACCTCACCCAATGACTATAAGTGGCTAACTGTCTCTAGCAATTTGCTTTTCTATCTTTCTGTGGAGTCCTTCATTTGTTCTATAGGGAAATTCTTCCAAAGACAGATTATACACATTCTGCTTTCTAAGGAACACCAGATAACCATAGACATCTGCTTTTCTGTATTTATCGTGGTCCGACTTCCCACTGCATAGCTAGTTAACTAGCATTTATTAAGGGCCTACTGTATGCTAGGCACTGTGTATAAATCATCATGATGTGAGGTTGAACCTAACTGCTTAGACTTACCTGGATACCTCCTCAATTGGTATAATTGCAATTGAAATTGATCTAAGTTCTAGGTCTTATGATCCATTCCTTGTCCATATTCTTATCCTAAAGATGGTAGCCAAGATACCTTCCTCTTGGTTCTCAAAGCAGTCTAAGTATACTGTAGTTCACAGGCAGGGATTATTTTAAATTCACTTTGTTTTATCAACTGATATCAAGCTGATCAGTTTGACCAAAATGAAAAATGTAGTCTGGCTTTTTCCCTCTGATGTGGTGTTCAAAGACTATTTTCTGATCAAAAAAACGAAATTGAAGAGTGAGCCAGTGGAAATGACTTGTTTCACAACCCTCACCTCAATCAGCAATAAAACAAACAATAATGCAGAGAGGTTTAAATGGTTTTTCTTTTTATATGATAGCAGTTTGTGTGACAAAGACCTGAGGGTTTTAGTGAACTCTAAACTTAATTTGAATCACCACTGTTGAAAGGTTAACCTCATCTTATCCTGGATTAAAGGGGCTATACAGTCCAGAACTTGGAAGACAGCAGCATCGCTGTTCTTTGCTCTCAGACCACAGGTGGGGTCTTCTATTCCAATCTCTTCTCTTTTCAGAAGAGCACAAACTCTCTAGACTATGTTCAGAGGAAGGCAACTAGGATGATGAGGTGATTGGCAAGGCAAAGAAGTTAAAGAAATTGAGAATACTCAGCCTAGAGAAGAATCTGGGGACATGATAGCTAGCTTCAAACACTTGGCATGTTCAATAAGTATTAGATTTGTCCAGCTTGATCTTAAAGGACAGAATTAAGTCTTGGGTTGAAGTTGCAAGGAGACAAATGCAGGCTTGATATTAGGAAAACCTTCCTAAGATTAGAACCTGTCCCAATAATAGAATATACTGTCTTGAGAAGCAATGAGTTCCCCATCACTGGAGGTCTTCAAGCCAAGGTTGTATGATCACTAGTAGAGATTCTTGTGAAAAAGAGGTTCCTAATCTTTTTTGTGTCATAGACTCCTTAGGCAGTCTGACAAAAACTATGGAGCCCTTCTCAAAATAATGTTTTTTAAATGCATTAAATAAAATACATAGGTTTACAAAGGAAACAAAAAATGTTAGTAAAAATAAAGATGTGATTTTTCCCCATCCAAGTTCATAGACTTTCTGAAAGCTATCCATAGACCTCAGGTTATGATATGATATGAGGCAGCTGGGTGGTGCAGTGAATAGAGGACATGCCCTGAAGTCAGAAGGACCTGAGTTCAAATTTGACCTTAGACACAACTAGCTGTATGACCTTGGGCAAGTCACTTAACCCCAATTGCCTTGCCTTCCCCCCCTCCAAAAATAAAAAAGAACTTCTGATACAAGGAGAATTTTTATTCACATATACTTTAGACTATTTACTCTTGGGATCCCTTCCAGCTCTCAGATTTCATGATTTGGGGTATCAAGAGATAGTAATGACTATATCTTTATGATGAAGATGCTTATATTCCTAAGAACAATAACAACAACAATGATAATAACAAACTAACATTTATATAGTACTTACTATATGGCTGGCACTGTGCCGAGCACTCTGAATCTTCTCTCATGTCAATACTGGGAGATAGGTACTGTTATTATCTCTAGTTTACAAACAGAGAAGTAAATGAAGAAACTTAGGCAAATAGAGGTCTAGTGACATGCCCAGGCTCACATAGCAAGTATCTGAGGCTGGGACTGAACTCCAGGCCCAGTGCTCCACTCACTGAACCATCTAGCTTCCCCTAAGAGTTGGAATTTTCCATCTGGGCTGCTGTACTCTGAAAATACTTCCTTTGTGCCACCGGATCTATGGATGGGTGATATCTGTGGTCTTTTTCTTTGTGTGGAGACATTCCATTCTTTCTGCCTGCTTAATTGATTGACAGAAAGTCTTCAGTGGTTAAGGTTGCATCTATAGGGTTCTTGGTGGTAAGAAAAAAAATTAGCATTTTTCGTCTTAGTGTAAAAAATGGTAAGGGGACATTTGGTGGCACAGGAAGACTCATCTTCCTGAGTTCAAATCCATATTTCCCAGCTGTGTGACCCTGAGCAAGTCACTTAATTGTGTTTGCCTCAGTTCCTCATCTATAAATGAGCTGAAGTAGTATCTTTACCAAGAAAACCCCAAATGGAGTCACAGAGACTCAAGATAGAACTGAACAACAACAAAAATGAGAAGAGAGGTATTCTGGCATTGTAAATAGCCTTGGGTTCAGAAAGACGTGGACTTGAATCCTGCCTCTGGAAATTGCCATGTGTCCATGAACAGTTCATGCAACCTCACAGAACCCCCTATACCTCTCTAAGCTGTAAATCATAGACAGTCTGTCTCTGGTAGAGGCAGTGCCCACACTGACTAAATTATAGCTCTTTGACATAGACGTGAAAGTTATATGAACTCAGATTTTTTTTGTTTGTTTCAATTATATGTGTTTTGATAGCATGTTTTGAAAGCTACAAGTTACTTTGCTCATGGAAATCATCATTGTCATCATCATTATCATTATTAGAAAGGGATGTTTTCCTTGATCTCCCCTCTTACTTTCAGAATAAGACATGCACCAGAATTCAGGACTCATGTTGTGCTTGGAGGTCATAGGGATCTTGAATGGATTTGGCAAACTGAGCCTTTAAGGCCCCTGTGAGGAGGGTGGTGCTTTAAGCTCCTCTAGATCCAGAGAGGTAGCCCCTTGCTAGAAGTTGCCTCCAGCTAACAGCACAAAGCACCTCTGTCTTGTGATTTTTGCTGTGGACAAATGAGCCCCTTCATGTGTTTCTCACCTCCCTTTCCTGCTACAGTCAGCAGCTACCTTGCTTTGGAGAGCCTATGTGACCTTCTAGAATGGGAGTAATATTTGGAGTTGGAGACCTTGGCTTTGAATCTTGGCTCTTACTGCTGCTTATTGCCTGGGTGACCTTGGGCAAATTATTCTTCAACTTTCTCACCTGAAAAGTGAAAGAATCAGCTGAGATGCTCAATATGGTCCCCTCCAATTATTAATCCTATTATCCCAGGGATTCTTTGCTGAGCTTTGTGAACCGTGTACCCCAACAAACTCCATTAGCAATTCCCACGTGGTCCCACCTCTTTCTTATCCTGAAATTGTCTGGGCTTATGAATGTCTTGATCAAGCATCCCTATGGGCCATCAATCACACCCTTTCCCATCTCGTTCTAGGCTTCTGTATCCTTTATATTTTAAGCTTGACAAAAAACAAAGTCCCTATAAGCTAGGAGGATGACCTGAATTGAATGATATGAAATTTAATAGGGTTACATATAAAGTCCTACACTTAGGATGAAAAAAAAATGAATTTCATAGTTAAATAATTGGGGAGGCATGGTATATTGTTGTTTCGGTCACATCTGACTCTTTGTGACCCCATTTAGGGTTTTCTTGGCCAAATACTGGGGTGGTTTGCCATTTTTTTCTTTAACTTATTTTATAGATGAGGAAACTGAGGCAAAAGGGATTAAATGACTTGTCCAGGGTCACACAGCCAGTAAGTGTCTGAGGCCAGATTTTAACTCAGAACTTCCTGACTCTAGGCCTGTCACTCTATCCACTGAACCACCTAGCTACCCCCAAGACTATTGAGTCACACTGTGCTGACTTCTGATGCTAAGCTCCATGCTTATTCCTGGGAATACAAAAATATGGCTTCTACCCTCAAAGGAGCTCACATCTAATGGAGGAGATGACATGCAAAAAAAAAATATGTACATTGCCTCAGAGGGAAGTGTTCAGTTTTGGGAATCATATTTCAGTAACAATGGTGAGAGGAGGGTGACCAGGATGGTAAGGAGGCCAAAGATCGTAACATATGAGTCTTGACTAAAAGAACTGAGGCCATTTTTGTTTTCTGTAGAACATAAGAGGATATGATGACCTTCTTCAAAGTTCGAAGGGTTGACATAGGAAAGAGGTATTATATTCACTCTACTTCACCCCAGAGTGTAGAACTAGAACCCACAAGTGGAAATTACAGAAGGAGATGTTGGTTTAATGTAAGGAAAAAATTCCTGCTCAGGTATAGATTAGATTAGATACCCCCTAAGGTTCCTTCTCACCCTGAAATTCTAATAGTCAGTATTCTGTTGAAACTGGAAAATTGCCTTAATGTACCACGGCATTAATTTCTCTTGAAGCCTGCACTGTTTATAGAGTTTGGGCAGTGTACTGGAACAAGGACCTGACTTGGGAGCAGAGGGTAGGAGTTTGAATCTCAACTCTGCTTCCTTCTACCAGTAAGACTTTGGGAAACACCCTTCTTACATTGCCTCAGTTTGCTCCTCTATAAAATGAGGGGGTTGGTCTAAATGATCTTTGAAGGTCTATTCCAGCTCTAAATCCTATGGCATCCCATTTCCAAGCTGGGGAATGGAGAAATATCTCCTACTTCTCATGCCTGGTATCTACCCAGTGGCCAGGAATGAGAAGAATTGACCCTGCTTAGTTTGTGGAATTCATCTGAACCTGCTTACCAGACAGTTTTGTTTTGTTTTTTGAGAGGGAATAAGTCATACTTTGCAGTGGAAATTTTCAGAAGTCATCCCTGCCAGTGACTCTGCTCACGACCTCATTGAAGACTTTAGCAAAATAACTTTGGATCAACCCCATCCTCCAACACTCTTCATTCTCAGAAGTTTTGCCTTCTAGTTCAGTTCACAAAAACCCCAAACCCCATTCTGTTGGATGCAAACAGAGCACCCCCACTCAGGAACCCAAAGAAATTTGCTTTCAGCCAGGGATCCAGACATTAGCATTCAGGAGGCATTCCTGCGGCATCAGGGGCAGGTAGGTAGGTATGTGTTTTAAAAGCTTGTTACTACCCAGGACTTGTGATGTCCAAATGTCTACATGTACCTATGTCACTAAAATATATCATAGGATTTAGAACCGGAAAAATTATGATGTTTGATTAAACTCCTTCACTTTACAAATAAAGGAACTGAAACTCAGGGAAGGGAAAGGACTTGCCCACAGTCACACAGCCAGTAAGAACTGGGATTTAAACTCCAGTGTCTTGCCTCCACGTCCAGAACTCATTCCACCCCACTGCTTTCTTAACATACTCAGAGGTCCAGCTTGGTGGCAGTTTTTTATTTGAATTAAAATGAATTAAAATCATTTGTTAGGCACTTACTCTATATGAAGTACTGTCCTAGGTGCTAGGGATAAAAAATAGAAAAGTAAAGACAGCCCCTGCTCTCAAGGAGCTCACATTCTAATGGAGAAAACAACACGGAGAGGAGACTCCAGCTGCCAGGGGTCCTGAAGGTACAGAGATAATGTTTCTGCACTAATGTCATTTCCATTCACTCCCTATCAATTTCAGACGTCAACTCACTTGACAATCCCAAGGACTTTGGCAATGAAGGCTTTCTTCTCAGGGTCTTCAGTCACCGTGGCTGCTGCGGCACTGCAGACCCTGCAGAGGTCACATGTCCATAAGGGTTGCTTGCCTCAATGACATCAGAGCTTTCATATACTCTTTCACAAAGACAAAACCAAATCATTCACTGGTGAAACTAAATGCAGGTTTTCCACCCATGGAAGGTAACATCTGTGTGTCGCATATTTCTGAAATTATCTCTGCAGCCGAGGCTGAGGATTCCCAGATGCCTGCCAGCCTCAAAACGTGAGTATCATTTAGTTTAGGGCAAATAAATTCACACTCCCAACTATGTTTCTTTAGAGAAGCACAGACACTACAACAGCACTTCTGTCCCACTAGTAGCCTGTGAGCCAGAAAGGCTGTGAGGATGGTATCTGCTTTGCTGCTTCCTGGGGGTATCCCAATACCTTTTGCAGAAACCAGCAGAGGGCATCAGAGTGCTGGTGGAGTGGGTCCCACCATGGGATCAGAAGGCAAGGAGTACAGTCAGTCCCTACTGGAAACAAAGTTTCCTCCTGTGAACTAGTATACAGGAAGGCATATGAGAGTTCAGGGAAGAGAGGGAGAACCATGTCTCAATAAATTCTGAATGACAGAGCTCCGTGGAGCCCACTGCCAGTGTAGATGGTATCAGTATGAATGGCAAGTACCTGGGACAGGGAAGGAGAAGCAAATAGAGTAGAGCTGGCATTACCCCATACACACCTCAAGGGAGTGCGAATTATAGTCCCCAAAGTCCACTTGCCCTGCTGATTACTGAAAATGCATACATTGTTTGTAGAGAACAGTAGCAATTACTGCACACTCCATGTGTTTAAAATGTTTGCTCCCTGAGAGCAGGGACTGTCTTGATTTTCTGTTTGAATCCCAGGCACTTAGCAGTATTTTGCACATGGTAAGCACTTAATAAATGCTTTCTAATTCATTGTTCATAAATACAAATGGAATGGATGTCAGATTGAGAGCTTCTGTATAACTTTTGTACTCTAAGTAGTACTGGATTTTGTTCCTTCATTCACCCTGTGTGTAAGTTTTGTGTGGCTACTTGTAAGTTCCAGATGTGGGAACCAACCAATCCTGTCTTTGTGTTTTCTGAGAGAGTGGAAATATCTGGGGAGACTTCACTTCTGTCTATTTGTGGGGCTGGACAAGTGAGCTGTAATGTCTGTATGGGCCAATGGAGTCAAAGGAATCATTTGGAAACTGGTACTGAATCAGAGAATTCACTGCAAGTATTCAACATGAGGGTAAATAACTCTAGATTTTACAATCTATTTTTTCTTAATTGAACGCTATTATTAAGGTATACAGAATCTCTCTCTTTCTCACACACACACACAATTTTATATATACAGAATTTTAGTAAGGAAGAGAACACTATAACTAACGTCAAGGCATATGCAAGGGGTCTAGGGGAGAGGGGGAGGTAGACAATGAATTAATAAAATATGAGAGATCCAGTTGATGTCCCCAAGATGCAAAAGGAATGTTATAGTATAGGAGAAAGACCACCGGACTGGGAATAAATAATTCTAGTTCAGATGCTAGCTCTGCTCTTAGTAGGAAAATCACTCCCTTTTCTGGGTCTCACTTTTCTTATTTGTAAAATGAGGGAGTTAAATCAGTGATTCTCAAATTTGGTCAAGGGCCCTTTCAGGAGGTCCTTGAGAGCAAACCCATTTTCATAATAATGCAAAGATTTTTACATTTCTGATATGGTAAATATCAGTTGATATAAGTCATCTAAACCAAAGGTTTTGGGGAGGTCCTCAGTCTTTTTTTTTTTTTTTGGTCTTTTTTGAGTGGGGAAGGGAGGGCAGTTGGGATTAACTGACTTGCCCAAGGTCACACAGCTAGTGAGTGTTAAGTGTCTGAGGCTGGATTTGAAGTCAGGACTCCAGGATTGGTGCTCTACTCAGTGTCCCACCTAGCTGCCCTCTCAGTCTTTTTCAAGAGCATAAATGGATCCTGAGACCAAAGAGAACCTCTGCACCAAATGATCTCGAAAGTCCCTGCTAACTTTAAGAATGCTTGCCTCTAATATGATTTGCTCAGTAAACAGACCATATGCTAGATACAGAATTAAGAGTCATTGTAGATCACAGCCAAGGAGTGACTTGTGAGAAAGACTTTTAGAAAAACCCTTCAAGTAGAATGTCCTGCATGAATTGGAAAGGGAGAAACTGGGAGGTAGGAAGCAAAACTGATAAAGTAATCCAGGCATGTGTCAGGATCCCTGGAAGAGATTAAAAGCTATCAGGAGGTATAACTGATGTCAGTTTAGGAAAAAAAAACAACTTCCTAACACTCAGATGTGCCCCAAAGTGGACTGTACTTCCTTAAGAGGAGAGAGGATTCTCCATAAGCAGAATTCTTCCAGCAGAAGCGAGTAAATTCCTGCTCAAGCACAGGTTGCCCTCTGGGGTCCCTTCCAAGTCTGAGTCTCCGGGGTTCAGTAATTGGTCCCTAGCTGGATTGTGTAGCTTCCCATTGTCTCACATTCGCTTGAGCCATTTCCCCTTCATAGTTAGTGTCCAAGTGGGACAAATGAGACCACACAGAGGCCGCCCTAAGAGGTCAGTCAATCAGCAAACACTTAAGTACCACCACGGTGCCAAGCACTGCACTGGGCACTTGATATAGTAAAAGCAAGCGAATGAGACAGTCCCTGCTCCCAGAGAGAGCAGCTCCTGACATGGGATGTTAGAATTTAGAATGGCAAGGACCTTAATATAAATCACTTGGTCAGAGGTCAGGGGGAAGGAGGGATTCACAGCTCTCTAGGAATGGGGAGGAGAAGCGATACAAGAGGAAATTTAGGTGATAGAAAGTCAAAGGTGGCGCAGTGAATAGAGCACCGGTCCCGGAGTCAGGAGGACCTGAGTTCAAATCTGGCCTCAGACACTTAACACAAAAACTAGTCGAGTGACCTTGGGCAAATCACTTAACCCCAACTGCCCTCCATAAAAAAAAAAGAAAACCAAAAGGTATCAATATTTTTTTTAAGATAAAAATAATTTTAAAAGAAAAAAATCATCTAGTGTGACTCCCCGATTTCAGAAGATGAAATGATGACTCTGGGAGGTCAAGAGCTTTGTTCAAAGTCAGACAGGAAACAAAGAACAGAGCCAGAACTTTGGCTGGGCCCCTCTGCCTCAACCCAGCACTGTTTCCACTACAGCAGGAACCTGCCACGAGAATCTGACAGGGAGAAGAAATTGCTGGAAGAATCTTCTTCCTGTCCTTTGACATTTTTTTCTGTCTTGAGCCTTTTTTGAGTCTTGCTGTCATGGCAACTCAAGGATAATAGATCTTTCATTTCCTAGCTGACTGGCAGACATGGAGGGGGCTCAGGCTAGAGACCAGCAGGCAAAGGTTAACTCTGTCTTCACTTAGCACCCATTTGGTCCAGTTGAGCTCAACATACATTTATTATTCACCTGTTGTATGCACAGTGTTTTGATAGGATAGATAGGAAGCTTAAATAAGACTTAACCCCTGAACCCAGGGATGGATCATTCCATTAACATGAATCGTGAAGTGCTCGCTGGATGTCAGGCATCTGTGACATAGTGAGAAAAGTGAAACAGCATCTCCCCTCAAGGAGCTTACATTCTATCAGGGAAGGGATATGTACAAATGCATACACATGTATCTGTGTGTACATGTGTATAGACACATATATACATATGGGTTGATAGAGAAATAGATTGAGACAATGTTGCAGAAATCTTAGTGCAGCTTTCAGCTGCTAAACCCCAGGCCAGACACTATACGGAGAATATAAATATAAAAATGAAGAGTCCCTGTACTCACTTGGAGTCACAGGATTCCAGTTGGAATCCTGCTCCGCCATTTACTACCCACGGGCAAGTCACCTAATTTCTTTGCACCTCAATTTCCTCTTCTATGAAATGAGAGAATTTGACTAGATCCCCACCAAGGTCTCTTCCAACTATGATTCAAAGTCCTCCAATAAATCAGTACAATATTAAAAAAAAAAAGAAAGAAGAACAAGTACTACGTAATTTGGTAGGGATCTCTACCATCCCAGAGTCAGGAAAGGCATTTTGGCATTTTGTAAGAGAGGGCACTTCAGCTGAGACCTGAAGGGAGCGAAAGTGAGAAGTGAGGGCACTCTGAACATGGAAGACAGTCTGTGCCAAGGCACAGAAACAGCAGAGGAAATGTCATGTGCAGAAAGTAGTCCAACTGGGCCGGAATGTAGAATGCATGTAATCATCCTGCAAAATTAAGTGGAAACCAGACTGGGAAGAGCTTTAAGTGTTAAAGAAAGGATTTTGTATTTTAATAGAGAGCCACTGTAGCTTCCTGAGCTGGTGAGTCACATGGTTAGATTTTTGCTTTAAGAACATCACTTTGACAACTGTATGGAGAATATATGTGAGAGGGAAGAGACTGAATGTGGGGAACCTGATTAAGTGGCTATTGCCATAAATAAGTCAAGAGGTGATAAAAAATCTGAAGTAGGGTAGTTGAGGTACAAGTGAAGAGAAAGGGTCAGATATGGGAGATGTTGTGGAAGTAGGATTGACAATATTTAGCAACTGACTAAATACTGGGAGTGGTCACTTAAAACAATGGTGGTCCTTTTACAAAAATAGAAAGGTTAGGCTGAAAGATGATGAGGTTAAATCTATGGTATGTGATAAAATCATCAAAATCAAATATCCAGGAAAAGAACATCCAGGACAGAGCCCTAGGGTATACCCACATCTAAGAGGTGGAGCGTGAATTATGATCCTTAAAAGGAAACTGAGGAGGGATAGTCGGACAGATAGGAAAACCAGGATAGTGTCATGAAAACCCAGAGAAGAGAGATTATCTAGAATGAGGAGGTGTTCAGTAGTGTCAAATGCTATAGAGAAGTCAAACAGGATGACAACTACATGATCCAATGGAAAGAATATTGGTTCTGGATACTGAGGATCTTGATTCAAATCTTCCCTCTCATACTTACTACCTGTGTAACTTCCCTGGGCCTCAGATTCTTTATTTCTAAAGTTACTGGGTTGGTTTAGATGGCCTCTGAGGTCCCTCCCAGCTCTCCATTCACAATCTTATGATTAGCAAGAAAGAGCTTGTTGGTGCTCTTAGAGAAGTTAGATCAGTCATCTTTAAGGGGTTGGTGCAAAAGCCAGAGTATAAGAGTTGAGAAGTGAGTGGAAGGTGAGGCAGCAGAGGCAACAATTGTTGATTTCTAGAAGCTTGATTCTGAAAGGAAAGATGGAGGGCAGCAGCTGGAAGGGTTATTCAGTCAAGGAGAAGGTTTTTAAGGGAAGGGGAATTCTAAGTATATTTGTCGTTAGCAGGAAAGAAGCCAGTAGAGAGGGAGACAGTGTAAATTCAACAGCCGGAGGGGATGAGAGAAAGAATAAGATCCTGGAGGAGACAGGGGTACAGGGGTAGAGATCTAGGGACTACTTAGAAGGCAGACATTGGCAAGAAGGGCCCCGTCTTCCTTAGAGACAAGGACAAAGGAGGAAAGAAGAGTAGATGATGCTGAGCTCATTCGAAGTATAGAACTAGGGGGAAGAGGGAGTTCCCAACAAACAGTCTTGATATGAAACATTAATAATAACTGACACCTAGCGCTTTGTGGTTTGCCAAGTGCTTTTTCTTTCCACAACCCTGGGGGTTAGGTAGTACAAGTGTTAGCATCCTTATTTTACAAATGAGGAATATCAGGGGTTAAGTGATTTTCCATGAAATAGAAACCCAGCCCAGATTACCTGACTCCAGGGCCAGTTACACCTCACTGCTTTCCTTGGCTCCATCCCCTGTGTCTGCAGGGAGGGCCTCTATAGAAATCATAGGACCATCGATCTGGAGCTGCAAGGGACCATGGAGATCATTAGGCCAAGCCCCTCATTTGGCAGGTTAGGACCACAGCCAGAGAAGCCCAAGGTGACATAGGCAGCAAGTGTCAGAGGCTCATATTTTGAACTCAGATCCTCTGATTCCAAATCCACCACTCTCCACTGTACCATACTATGTTCAAGACATATAGGCAGTTAGGTGGGACAGTGAATAGGAAGACTTACTATCTGGGTGACCCTGGACATGTCACTTAAACTCTGCCTCAGTTTCCTTATCTGTAAAATGGGGATAAAAACAGTACCTGCCTCCCAAGTTTGTTGTGAGGCTCAAATGAGATAATTATAAAATTTTTAGCATAGTGCTTGACCAATATCAGGCACTACATTAGTGTTAGCTATTATTTTATTATTGCTGTTATTATTTTTGTTAAGAAATGACAAGTAGTAGGGGTGACTAGGTGGCGCAGTGAGTAAAGCGCTGGCCCTGGAGTCAGGAGGACCTGAGCCGGCCTCAGACACTTAACACCCACACACAAAAACTAAGCAGGTAACCTTAGGCAAGTTACTTTTAACCCCAATTGCCCTCCAAAAAAGGCAAAACAAAAGAAAGAAAGAAATGACAAGTAGCAATCAGAATTTATGTATTGCAATTCTGCCATTCACTAAATTTGCTAATTCAGCAATTCAGAGTGTGATGTTTCTTTGATCTCCCAGGAAATAACCCTTCATTTCCTCATGCTGGGTGGCTCTCTGAAACTGACTGTGAGTGACCTTGAGGGACATGTGAAGCTTGCTTAGAGGGAGACACCTTCCAACCTTCTCCTGCCCCAGTGGATGACTATGAATGAAGAGTGTAAATGTTAGTTCATTTCCACTTTACTAGGAGTCAGGAGGCCTGAGTTCAAGGTCTGGCAATATCACATAGCTTCTGCCCACTCAGTCTAGTCTTGGATAAGACACACATAGCTAAAGGATAAAAGGAAGGTTGGAGGAAGAAGTCAAATTATGCATTTTAAATGAGGGTAGGAATTCTAGAACCAAAGATCATGAACAAAGACACAAAAGAGAGAACAAGGTGTGCTCAGGGCACAGAGTTTGACTCAAATTTATAGTACATGGAAGAGTAATATGATATGAGACTGGAGATGAGGTAGAAACTTGTGGGTGTAGAGAGCCTTGAATACTAAGGAGTTTTAACTTTACTCAAGTGGCAATAGGGAGCCACTGAGGATTGTTGAGTCTAGGAGTTAGGACCAGAGCTATTGAGAAGAAGCATGAGGAAGAGAAGAAACTGGACTGGGAAAGGCTATTATGATATTCCAGGCAATGGAGGAGGAGAGAACAGAAACTAGAGAATTTTTGGAGGTGGAACTTGGAACAGGAAAAGTTTGAACTTAAGCTTGCTGCCTCTCTGAGTCTCCTTTTCTTCCTCTGTAAAAAGGAGCTGATAATCCCCACATTGTTTCCTGCCTAGAAATATAATTAGATCAAATAAGCTGCTGGACATGAGGCATTTTGACCCTGTAAATTGCTGTAGAAAGATGAGCCACTATTCCTTTCTTAATTTCCTGTGGAAATTTGAAGGTGACCATTCTGACCAATTGTTGATTTGAGCTGAGACCTGTTCTTGGCTTCTGCCCCATTCACTTTTGCAGGTGATTATTCTACGTCAATCTCAGCAAGAGTAGGTCTCTTTTTTTTCTGCGTTGCCACAGTAACCTTCCTATTCTACCTCAAACCCATACAACACATGACCCATCTGTCGCCACGGAGATCGGGTCTGCATGCAAGATACTGCTGATTCCCCTGCCAGCTCTTCTGTACCATTGAATGGAGATAGTGAGGAGAGTTAATTAAGGGTGAAAAAATATTCTAAGACTTCTTTTATATACTAGATGGAATTCAAGTAATTGGATGCTTACGCAGAAGGCAAATATTAATTCTATTTCCTCTGTAGTCGCCCACGGAGAGAAGAAAAGGGGGTAACTGAGCATCTCTGTTGGTACCTGAAAGACTGTCCCTGTTCACTGCTTTATTCATTCAATAAATGCTCTTCCAGTACCTACTAAGTGCATTGTATTAAACTTGTTTCTAAGGGAGAGTTGAAGGACCAATGGACTTAGGAATCAAGTCCTGGGTTTGTTGATACATTCATTCAGTATTCAATAAACTTTTATTAAGGACTTGGTTATGCAAAGCACTATAGTTCAAATCCCAGCTTTGCCACTAACATGATCCCAGGAAAGTGGCTTCACTTCTCTGGGAGTTTCCTTGTCCATAAAATGTTGGATTAAATCTACTTCTAAAGAAAGACCCTCCCAACTCAAAATGCCTGACCCTATGGTTCCTTGTGGCCCTCACAGGGCAGTGAGCTGTGTTACCCAGGCACCTTTGTAGATGTCTAGTGAATGAATGAATTTTATAAGCTCTTTCTGTGACTGTCAGTGAATTGAAGGAAATGGCTAAATTTGGTTGTGAGAATCCCTTAGTACTCTTATTTTGTTCCAATTCAGTGGTTTTAAGCATAAGCCTTTGTTCTTATTCAAATTAATTCACTGATGGTTGTGGGAATTTGGGATTTATTTTTTTTAATCTTTCCATTCTGTTTGTAATTCAGTTTTAGAAAATGATACTTCTGGGTGGTTAGTTTGGGGTTACGTAAATCAGTACCATCTCTGCCTCCTCTATAGTGTGGGTGTGGTATGGTGTGCAATAAATGAGATGATCAAATTCTGTGGAGTATTGGTTCAGTATGAATCAACACAGTTATTTGGCAGCCAAAAATGCTCATTTAATCTTGGGTTGATTTAGTGAAAAGAAGACGTGTCCTGAGCCAGGAAGCTAATACGCAATCAATCAGTCAATCAACAGGCACATAGTAAGTCACTGTTCTAGGCACTTGGGACACAAAAACAAATGTGAAACAGGCCTTTCTCTCCGAAAGCTTTCCTCCAAGTGAGGAGAGGGGCCAGGAGCTAGATATTCACCAATCAAGACCTAGAGGGTTCATATACAAAAGAAGGACCAGTGACTGGGTATATCAGGAAAACCCTCTTGAACAAAGTGTCACAAACTCAACTTTCAAGGGATCTCAGTGTTCCAAGAGGCAGAGGTAAGGAGAGAAAGTCTCCTAGATGTGGAGAATAATCTATCCAAAGGCATGGATGAGGAAAATGGATAGTATATAGGGAACAGCAAGCCGATGAATTGGTATAGAAGGTAGAGTTCACAAGAAGCAAAAATGTGGAATCAGCCCGGAAAGACAGACTAGAGCCGACAGTGAGGAGATTTGAATGTCACCAGGCTTTATCTAATCTTCTATAGATAATGGGACATTACTGAAGCCTCCTGAGCAGAGGAACGTCATGGTCAGACCTGAGTTAGGAACATCACTTTGGTAACTGTCTAGAACATGAACAAGATTGGGGAGGGACTAGATGGAGGGAGACTCATGAGGCCTGACTAGAGTGGTTGTGGCATAAAGAGAGAAGAGACAGATGAGGTAGATGTCAAGGTAGAATTGGTAAGACTTGGTAACTGACTGCATATGGAGGAAAAGTGAAGAGTCAGGGCTAATTCCCGGGTTGAGAACTTGAATGACTGAATGTTCCAGCTGGCCTGTACCCAGGTCGGGCCCTGTCTGAAGCATTGTACTCAATTCTAGGCCTCACATCTTAGGAAGGCTATCTAGGTGGAGTGCATGGAGAGAAAGGCAGCTGGACTAGACACCTGCCCCAGGAGGACCATTTGGGACATTTAGACAGGAGAAGACATATGGGAGAGACAGGATCTTTGGCTTTACACATTTGGAAGGACGTCATGAAGACAACTTGGTCTACTGAATGCAGATCCAGGACTTTCCAGCTACTCTGTATGGATCTTGTACATACTTACATATTCACTGTCTTTCCCTTCAGAATATGAGCTCCTTCAAGGCAAGCGATTGTTTTTTACTTTCCTTGTATCATCGACACCTAACACAGGTGCGGGCATATAGTGAGTCACCACTTACTAAATGCTTATTGACTTCACTAACTAAAGAAAACTGTCGAGAAGATTTTGCTGTGATGTAAGAAAATTTCCTAACAATTCAAAAAATACAAAAGTAGAACAGGCTGTCTTGTGAAATAGTGAGTTCTCGGGGTGGCTAGGTGACGCAGTGAATAGAGCAGCTATATCCACCAGCCATGAAGTCAGGAGGAGGTGAGTTCAAATCTGGCCTCAGACATTTAATACTTATTAGCCATGTGACCTTGGGCAAATCACTTAACCACAGTTGCCCTGTCTTCCCCCCTCCAAAAAGCAAAAAATAAAATAAAATTAAAAAATAGTGAGTTCTCTATAGTTATTGACATGCAGATTCTGGACAAGAACTTGTCAAGAATATTGGAGATAGCATTCCTTCTCATAAAGGATATCACATAGGATAATTGGTTATGTTTATATTTAGGATGTACTATAGCATCTTTTTGGCATTGTTTTGCTTCTGAAACCATGTCATTAGTACCCTAATGATCATGCCCTTCAGACCCTCCGAGAGGTAGAGATTAAGCTAGATATCCTCTTTGGTCCCTTCAAACTGTTAGCTATTAGAATTGGATGATGAACTATATTATGATCCACACCTCATGATTTCAGTTCAGGTCAAGTTGCTGATGGCCATAAAAAAAACATAATCTTAACATTCAGTGATTGCTGTGTGTCTCATTCAGAGCAAATGGCTTTGGGCAAGGATAGCCACTCCAACAGAACAGTCCTGTATGCTTAATGCTTAAGTGAACTCTCTCTTTTTTTTCCCTTTCCCAATCACATGTTGCAGAAAATTTCCTAGCTGTCGAATGTTAAATCTGCCTCTCTGCTACTGGAACCCATAACTTGTAGTTTTAACCCCAGGGGCTTCCTGACAGCTTTTTAAATACTTGAAGAGAGCTATCATGCTTCTTCCACCCAGCCCAACTTTCTCTTCTAAAGATGAAACATCCTCAATTCATGGGCCCTTCACCATCCTGGTGGTGCTCGTCTGGTGGCTTTCTACCTTATCAATATCCTTCTTTAGATGTGGTTTTCTCCTCTTCTGTAAAATGAGTGGGTTGGGCTACGTGATCTTGATACTTCCTTCCAGCTTTAACATCCTATGATTCTCTAATCGTTAAAGGATGATTTGGTAGATCTGTTCCTTAATTATGGCATTACTCATTTCTGATTTTAAAAAGTCTTCTATTTATCATTTAAATAAATCATGCATGATACATGGGATAATTGGTTATGTTTATATTTAGGATGTACTGTCCCATCTTAACAGAAGGACATTGTTTTGCTTATGAAGCCATGGCATTGGCACCCTAATGACTATGCCCTTCAGACCCTTCGAGAGGAAATTGAAGGTTATTAAACATTAATGAGAGTCTAAACAAAGATCAAACAGCATTAAGTCTCATTATCCCAATGTGGGGGACCTGACTGATTTGACTCCAATGATAAAAGATGACTGCCTTTAGAAGTAAATGCTAGATGTGTGAATGCTGGTTAGTATACTGATATTTTAATGATGCCTTTGGATCTTTAGTTTTATTAATTAAAATAGCTCCCATTTCTACAGCTCTTTACAATTTACAAAGTGCTTTCTTCACAGTAGCCCTGTGGCGCATAGCTTGTATTATCTCCAATTTTACAGACAAGAGAAACAAGGCCCATAAAGGCAAAGTGACCAGTCCAAAGTTGTGTCATTAGTGTCAGAATGGGGACTGAAATTACATTTCCTGACTTGGGGTCAAATATCCTTTTGACTATGTCAGAACAGCTGAGATGACAGGAAGTTCTAAAGATGCTGGGCAGATGTTGAAACCCTGGAGACCCCAAGTAATAGACTGACAGAGAGGAAAGAAACCTTAAAGATCATCATCTAGTCCCCCCCTTTTTTTGCAGATGAGGAAACTGAGGCTCACTGGTTTGCCTAGTGTCAGACAGCTAGGGAAAGACATGGCCAGGACTGAAAGCCAAATGTTCTAATACTCACCCAGGACTCTTTACATTCTGCCATTTCCCCAGTCCTCTAGTACCTCATTTCCCTTCAGGGTACATGAGCCTGCTTGAGCCCAGAATTTCTAAGGAAATAAATGTTTAGTTGAAACATCTATTGTTGAATTAAGCCAGGATTTGAGTCCAGTGATCCTGACTCCAAGTTCATCATTCTTTTTACTATACTACATTCCTATTCCCATAGAATCCTAGGAGAGATAGCAGGTTAGAACCAGAAAGAAACATAAATATAATAGCATATAATATTATAATAACAATAATAGCTAACATTTATATAATACTCTGTGCTAGACCCTGTACTAAGCATTTTACAATTATCATCTCATATGATCCTCATCATCACTCTGGGAGATAGGTGCTGTTGTTATTCCCATTTTATAGCTGAAGAAACTGAGGCAAGCATAGGTGAAATGACTTGCCTAAGGGTCACACAGTTAATAAGTGTCTGGGGCCAGATTTGAACTCAAGTCTTGCTGAACAATAGCAAAAGCCAGGAGTTATAAATGGGGATATCCTATTCAAACTAACTACAGATTGCCTGTCACTCCAACAAGGCACACACAAGACCTATATAGATACAATTAAAATTCACTGCTTGTGAATTTTACTGTAGGGAACATACCTAACTGTAGGGAAAGTTGGTAATAAAGGCTAAACTACATCAATGTGGTAAAAGTCATAATACTGCCTAAATTAATTTCCTGTTTTTGCATTATGCCAATCAATCTGCCAAGAAGGATACTTTATAGATTTAGACAGAATATTAATAAATTCATTTGAAATCATAAGGGAAATCTTCAAAAACAAAAGAATAAAGGGAGAGTCTCACTTTGGGCCTCAAAATATCCTCTAAAACAGTAATCATCCAAATTAATCCATCATCCAAAGTAATTATCCAGGTTGTATTTGTCCTTCGTTTTCAAAAGAGGACCATGGCATCAGGGAAATGATGACATGACTTGCAGTTGACTTTGATTTGAGTGAGGGAGGGCTGTGCAAGGGCACCAGCCTCACTTTCTTATCCAGAGCCATCTGGGTCCAGTGACTTGATATTCTTTGGACTGACCAGAGATGACCCAGGAAGCAATGGAAGATTGTGGCCCTTTTAAGCTAAGGCCAAATTATCATCCAAACAATAGGAAAGTAGATCAGTAGAACAGACTAGATAAGGAAGAAAGTATCTGTATTAGGTATCAAGGAACCAAGTGCTGTCTTCCCCTTATCTTTGCTGCAGTGTGGATAAGAAGACATTGTACCAGTTACACTCCTTTACTAAGTCTCTTTCTGACTCCTACAAGCTAGTCTTGCATCCTTAGTTCAGATAATCAGCAAACCAAACTGATCAAATTGAAGAATGAGTCTCACCACAGCCAGGGGCATAGTTTTTAATACATCCCATTAGACAGCATCATACACATTGACCCTCAGCTAATACCCTCCTCCAGTTCCTTCTGAACGTGTGAAAGTAACCTTGGGTCTTCTAAGGCTCAGCTAGCAGGATGCCAACTTTGGCAGATGAAAAGATGTCTACTATGGGCCAGGAGATACACTCTGTCTCTCATCCCAGAATGTATTTAGCTCAGGTGGAGAAGCTTATCACCAGAAGATTGGGTGCTAGGGAATGAATTGTTTTGGCCAAAGCAGTTCATGAAGACTGAGGCACAGAGGAATTGGAACCTATGTTGGTTGAGAGAATATCACACTGTTAAACTATCAAGTATCCAGGCTGATCTGATATGGCGGGGCATATGCCATGCCCTGGATAAAAGCCTCATAGAGACTTCTGAAGGAGGCAGAGCCAGACCTGACTTTATGCAAAAAGTGCCAGCTCTCTTACTTTACTGTGTGACTTCAGAAAAGTCATTTTACACTTTCTGGGCCTCACTTTTCTCATCTGTAAAATTAGGGGTCTGGACAAAATCCTTTCCTTATGTCCCATGCAATGCCATCCCAGTCAGACCACCTCTGGAAATTCACATTCAGTTCTGGGCTGTACATTTTAGGAAGAACCCGGGCAAATACCCAGGATGGTAATGGAAGCCGCACAAGCAGGGGAAGACACAGCACCTCCACAATCAGAGCTCTGGGATCCTCCCTGCTGTGCACCCTGGGCCAAGTCATTCACCTCTTTAGGACTTGGCTTCCTCATCTGTGAAATGAGAGGGTCGGGCTAGGCAGCCTTTGAGGGCCCATCTAATTTTTTTCCTATGATTCTATGAACTTGGATGGTGACGGGCCTGTGGAAACTGCCATAAGAGGATTGGTTGAAGGAACTTGAGATGTTTAGCCTTAAGAAGAGAAATCAGCAAACATTTATTGAGCTCCTATTATGTGCAGGCTCTGTCCTAAGTATCGGAGATACAAGGAGAAGCCCAAATATAGGCCTTGCCTTCAACGAGCTCAGTCTGTTAGGAGAGACAACAAGCAAGCAACTGTGCACAAGTGTGTGTGTGTGTGTGTGTGTGTGTGTGTGGAGAACTAGAGAGAGAGAGAGATTAGAAATAATCGCAGGGGGCGGCCAGGTGGCACAGCGAGTAAGAGCACCGGCTCCAGTGTTGAGAAGACCTGGGGATCGAATCCCGGGCTCAGACACTCAACACCCACCCAGAAACACCTGGCCGTGTAACCTTGAGCAAGTTACTTAACCCCAATTGCTTAGGGGCGGCCAGGTGGCTCAGAAATAATTGCAGGAAGGCATTAGCATTAAAAGGCATCAAGAAAAACCTGCTGTAGAAGGTAGGATTTTAGCTGGGACTTGAAGGAAGCCGGGAAGCAGAGACAAGAGGGAAGAGAATTCTAGGTAAGGGGGACAGCCAGTTAAAATGCAGAGTTTTGAGATGGAGTCTCTTGTGTGAGGGAAAGCAAGAAAGCAGTGCCATGAATTACAGAATTGGGGGATTGGGGGAGGGTAGAGAAAAGAAATTGTAAGAAAACTGGAAAGGTAGGAGGGGTCATTGTATGAAGGACTCTAAACTCCAGATAGGGGCTTTATATTTGATCCTGGAGGTAATGGGAGCCCCTGGAGTTTATTGAATGGAGCAGGGTAATATTATCTGTTCATTAAGAATATCAATTTGACAGGATAGACTTGTGGGGATAGGCTTGAAGCCTAATTGAAGACCAGAGGGCTGTTGCAGTAGTCCAGACATGAAGTGTTAATAGCCTGCATAAGGGGGGTGGTAGTGTCAGAGGAGAGACAGGGGCATATATGAGAAATACTGCAAAGGTAGAATCAGCAGGATCTGGCCAACTTGGATATGGGGTGAGAAAGAATGAGAACTTGAGCGCGACACCGAGGTTGCCTGAGGCTGGGTGACTGGGAGGATGGTGTGCTTGGCAAGCAGGTGTGGAGGCAAAGGGAAGCATGACCTTTGCCTTCAAGCATTGGAAGGCCTCTCCTCAGGAAAGGAGGACAAAGAAGGAGAGTGGAGATAGAGGACAATAGCTAGCAGGGAGAGTGGAATGAAGTGAGGGTTTTCAAAATGAGGGAGAAATGGGCATCTTTGTAGGCAGCAGAGAAGGAGCCAGTAGATAAGGAGAGATGGAAGATTAGAGAGAGCAGGGACAATAGAGGGCACAATCTGCCAGAGCTGACAGGAAGGGAGAGGATGTGCATGCACAGGGTTTGCCTTGGAAAGGAGAAGGAGATGTAGAAAAAGAAGGAAATCAGTGTTGGCTGGAGTTATTGGAAAAACCTGAAAGAGTTCTTTTTACTTTTCAGAACTGCCTCATCTCTGATCTGATTTCTTCAGGAACAAAGATAGGTTTTAACTATTTATATAAAAGTTTATAAAGGGAATGGAAGAGACATTTAAGCTCAGTTGGGGTATGGGGGACATTAAAGCCTCCAGTCACTCTCAGGGTCAGGGAAGGGAGACTCATAGTTGGGCATGAGCTGAGAAAGGCTCCCAGAAAAAATTGACATTAACAATGTGGGCTTATTGGGAAATATGGAATGATATCTTTTCATTAAAAACCAAACCTGGGGTGCCTAGCTCAAATTCTTGTCCAGCTTCCACGTTGGCTTGTGCCCTGTAAGCATGTTTTATCAAACTGTGACAAGAGAAAACTCAATGAAAAACTCATTTCCTGTGTCAGGGACTGAAGGAGCTATACCAATATATGAACTCAGCCTGAAGTCCTGACACTCAGCAGTCTCTGCAGTCCCTGCAGAGGTCCTGGGTCCTGGAGTTGTCCTGTTCCAGAGAAATTCTTTAAAACCAATTCAGGCTCTTAAATAGCATCAGCTATTTTTTTTTGTTTTTTGCTTTTTGGAGGGGGGAAGGCAGGGCATTTGGGGTTAAATGACTTGCCCAAGGTCACATGGCTAGTAAGTGTTAAGTGTCTGAGGCTGGATTTGAACTCAGGTCCTCCTGACTCTAGGGCCGGTGCTCTATTCACTGCACCACCTAGCCACCCTGGCATCAGCTGTTTTTTCCATTCATCACCTAGCACATGTGATCCAGGAAGCTAGTATTCATAAGTAAGGAAAAGAGAACATTAGCATCTGTTTGCAGAAGAGAAAACAGAACAGTCTGATGGAGTGGAGAAGCTCACTGGACTTGGAGTCTGCAGACCTGGGGTCTACCCAGGCTTTGTCACTAACTTGCCCTTTGACATTGGGCAAATTCCTTTCCCTTGTTGAGCCTCAGTTTTCTCCTCTGTGAGGCAGTAATGATATTACTCACACTTCCTGCTTCACAGGTGCAATAGAAACAGGTTTTATCAGTTTCCTGGGATCTCCTAGGAAAATCATGCACAAAATGACCTCTCCTGGTCTGATCTGTTGATCGGGACATGTTTCTTCTTCTCTCTCTATGGTTGTAATCATATAAATTCATATTTATATAGCACTTTAAGGTTTACAAAGTGCTTTTCTCTTGATATCTCTGTGATATAGGGAGCAAAAATATTAGCATTTCTTTTACACAGGAAGAAATTGTAAGCCCATATTCAGAAAATGACCTGCCCAATGTCATGCTGCAAGTTAATTAACAGAGATAGGCCTAGAACCCAGGGGCAAGTACACTCCAAATACAAAGGGTTTCTCTCTATATCACATGACTACATGCTGTAACTACCTACTCTCCACCCAGTTATTCATCACTGGTTTGTTGACTTTTAATATACAGTGAATCTCAAGTGGGCATTTACCACATAAACATTTTTGTCCATGTATGTCCAGATTACTGGAGGAGGAAATGGCAAACAATTCCAGTACCTTTGCCAAGGAAACCCCACAGACAGTATTGGTGTGTTATGGTCCACAGCGTCATGAAGAATCAGACATGACTGAACCACAACAAATGTCTACCTTGTCTGCCCAAATCCAGGCTGCACAGTAAAGGTTTCATCTGGGTTTCCATTAGCTGCAGTTTTGGTTTTGTTTTGGGTTTTGGTATACCTGTAACAACCAGATGCAAATAGGCATCAAATCAGTTTTATGTGGAGTTCTATTGGGTGACCAGGTACTCATCTATTTTCCTTACTATTGATCAGCAGACACTTTCTAAATGACTGATTTTGTGGTTTAAGTGGCCACACTTGAAAAGTAAAAGATGACCGCATATGCAAAATTTATTGGAAACCAAATTTATTGGAAGGATATTTTGGGGTATAGTCACTGACCTTTGGTCTCCCAACAAGAGACAGGCAGGTAGTTGCTAGAGCCCCTCCCACCCCACCACCCCAAGCATTTTCAGTTAGTATCTTCTAGGCCCATCCCATGTCTCATTTCAGCCCCTCTCACTGCTGTAAGTTGCACACCTAAGAGTCATATCCACAGTGATGATTTATGGACAATGGCCCAAAGAGGGGAATGTCTGGCACTCCCATATATAGGAGAAGTCACTTTTCTTCTCCTGGGTGCTGTGAGGTTCTTGTCATTTTCCCCAGCTTCGAAGATTTATACCCTGTGGAGCTCAGGGAGTCAGAAATCAACCCTCAGTTTTACTTTGTAGACCTTGAGCTTGGGTTCTGCCTACTGTCCCAGAGAAACAGAGAACATTAGAAAGACTGTTGTATTCTGGATGTATGGTTTGTGGACAGGGAGGCCTTACTTAATCATAGGTTAATGAGAAATAAAAGACCATTAGAGTATTTTAATAAAATAATAAATTTTAACAAAATGATAAATAGTCCTAGGGAGAGGCAGCTAAGTGGTGTGGTAGGTAATGCACTGGACCTGAAGTCATGATGACCTGAGTTTAAATCCAGCCTCAGGCACTTATTAGCTGTGTAACCCTGGATAAGTCATTTAACCTCTGTCTGCCTCAATTTCCTCATCTGTAAGATTGGGAAAATAATAGCACCTACTTCACAGGATGGTTATGAGATAGCATATAGTGTTTTACAAACCTTGAAGAACTATATAGGGTGCTAGATGTCTGAGAAAGAGAAAGACGTATGTTTTCATATTCTAACACAAATAACTTTACAATTAAAACCACACAGATATCAGAGCACATAGTCCTATAGAGAGCATAGGATGAAAGAAACCATCAGTGTAGTACCTAAGAAATCAGTTTCTCTTGGGGCGGCCAGGTGGCTCAGCGAGTAAGAGCACCGGCTCTAGTGTCGGGATGACCTGGGGATCAAATCCAGGCTCAGATACTTAGCACCACATCCAGAAATAACTGGCCGTGTAACCTTGAGCAAGTTACTTAACCCTGATTGCTTAAAAAAAAAAAAGAAATCCGTTTCTCCACTTTAATAATCACTGGTAAGTGCCAGGTACTTTATTAGGTGATGGAGATATAATTAATTACATAAAAACAAGGCAGTCTCTGCCCTCGGAGAGCTTATTTACATGCACATACTGGGGGTGGGAGAGGAAGGTAACCAGGGAAGAGTGTTTTGACCCAGGAGGTCAGGACTGGTAAGTTGAGTCATAGAGCAATTGGTCGGCATGTCCTTCACAAGTATGTAAAAAAACACTTTGCAAACATTAAATAATTACATAAATGTTAAGTCCAGCCAACAAACATTTCTTTGTGTCAGCCACTATGCTAAGTGCTTTACAAAGATTATCTCATTTGATCCTCACAATAACCCTGAGAGGGAAGTGCTATTATTATCCGCATTTTACAGTTGAGGAAAGTGAGGCAGACAGCCCTTAAGTGACTTGCCCAAGGTCACACTGAGAGGAAGTATCCGAGGTCATATTTGAACTTGGGTCTTCCTGACTCCAGGCTCAGTGCTCTATTCACTGAGTCACCTAGTACTCAGTGGGATTTAGGGATAAAACTATTTCTAACCAAGTCAATATATACTGCTTGGGGACAGATGGTACTATTGATTTACAGGAAGTCAGGATAAGGCAATTATACATTTCTATTTGCTAAGTACCCCTCTTTTGTTCTAAGTAAGGAAAAGCAATTTTTACCCTTCCAGGTAGAATTTATCTACATCATTGTGGGGGGACATTCGTGGCAGGGTAGGTTTTCTTTAAATAATTGTCTAAGCAGGGAAAAAACACTAAGAGTTTAATACAGCAAAGAGAAAAAAGATTGGTGGTATTTGTTCATTTACCCAAATGTTTCAGCGGTTAATCAGAGAAAACAGGACATGAGTATAATTGTCAGTCTTATCATATGCTTTTCACTGCTACTTTTAAAAGAAGAGGTGCTTATAACCTGGAAGGGGTTGCCTTGTATTTCAGTTGTTTATGAAATTTCTTCTAGATCTAAAGGAAAGTTAATAAAAGAAACCTCCCAAAATATTTGATCAGTTATACTATTATGATCTCCATTCATTATTCTCACTCCCAACATGTCAGCCTAATGTGGGCCTGGGATCAGATGGGAGGGCTATGTGGACCTATAGCTTCAGCTGGAAGAAAACAAGTAAGCAGAGGAGGGCAGAGGGAGGTTTTCTCATATCACTAAAAAGTGCGTCTGACTTCCTTCATCACAGTCACCTTAGTGTGAAGTATGCAGTAAGGGAGGGAAAAGAATTCACTGAATTTTGAGTCTGAGGCCCACAACTGGTCATAGCTACTTTCAATTTTTCTTATGCATTTATCCCATTCTAATTGTATTATAGTTACCTGTGTCCTGCCTTCTGGGAACTTATCACCTATTGTTGTGTATTCGAGTTACCTGTGCCTTACCACCCTTCCCCCACTCCCCTCTCCCACCAGCACCATCGAAACTATGAGCTGCTTTTTTTTTTATGAGACTTACTGAAAATCAGGTTTATTACAAGAGAAACCAACATGCATTTGGAACCTCATAGGTTCACAATCCTTTCTTTTTCTTTTTTTTTTACATATATTTTATTTATTTATTTTTAGTTTTCAGCATTCACTTCCATAAGATTTTGAGCTTTGAATTTTCTCCCCCACCCTCTCCTCCCTCTTGAACTGTGAGCTTCTTGAACATAGATTTGATGTCTTATTTACTTTGTATCTGCCTTCACTAGGCATAGTGTTTTACACACAGGAGATGGTCAATTAGCTTTCATTGAACTGAAATAAATTGAATTATTCTAGCCCCCTCTTTGACCGTATGCTGGGCCTTATTCATCTCGGCATTCACCCATGCTTAACCATGCTAACTGAGCACAGTGCCCTATACAAAGTGGGCAGTAAACAGATTTTTGGTGGGTACATTGATGAATCATTTCCAATCCCTTCTTCCCTTGGGTTATGATTTATGCTTCATGACCATTTCTTTCTGTCCATTTCTCACAGGTGAAGGAGGCCATGCAGAGAATCCATGACAGGGGCAACATAGGAAAATTAATTTTGGATGTAGAAAAGGCCCCAACTCCCTTGGTGAGTATGGAGCACTGAGCATGCAAACATAAGTTATGGGCAAATTCTATTACCTGATCCCACTTCCTAATGAGAAAAAACAGTGTCCTTTGATTGATAGGTCTGGAGCTAAAAGCTGTCTGCAATATGCTTCTTTCCATTCCTTTTACCACCCTCTCTCCTTTAGCTTCAGACCCAGGAGTTTAATCACTGAATGGGTATTGCTTCAGATGGACTGAGACCTGGGAAAGACCAAGGTCTCCCACTGCATCCTGGACCATCGTCAGTCATCTCGACCTATGTCTTGATTCTGATGACTCTGGAGGAGAGAGTGAGGCTGATGACTTTGCACAGCCCTGCCTCACTTAAATCCAATTCCCTTGCAAGTCAGCACCTCACCCATGATGTCACTGGACCTCTTTGAAAAGGAAGGACAAGCAACCAGAACAAACAGGCCTATGAATTCAAGTGTGCTCCTTTATGCAGACAGTGCCTTAATCTCTAGGTCCAGCCCTGAGTCCTCTTCTGAGCCGGCCAGCATCTCTAACTGCCCGTAGGACACTGCGCGTCTAAGTAGTGCCTGCCTGGAGCCTCAAACTCAGCATCACCAAACCAAGTTCATTTTCTTTTCCCCTAAAGCGGCTCCTTCTTATCTGACTTCACTCATTCTCTCTGTGGCACCACCACTTCTCCAGGGCCCTGTGTTTATGACCTTGCAATTGCCTGGGTTTCTTCTCTCTGCTTCACCTCTCATAGCCAATCAACTACCAGGTCTCATTGAGAGTATGTTCTCAGTAGTCCTCCCTTCCACCTGCCCCTGTCTCACTGCCACCAGCCTATGGTAGAGCCTCATTGTCGCCTGCCAGCGCCGTTGCAACAGCCTCCTTTATCCGGCTCTCAAGGGTAGGAACCATTTTTTGCCTCTTCATATCCCTAGGCTGAGCACAGTGCCGTGTGCATAATGAATGCTCAGTAAGTGCTAGTTGACTGCCCGCCCACACATATCATGGATTTATCTTCTGCATAGTTCTTGCCATGTCACTCCTGCTCAGAAGGTAATGATAGCCCCCTCTCGCCTACTGAGTGTATTTCAAACTCCTTTGCCTGACATTCAAAGCCTTCTAAAATCTGGTGCCACCCTACCTTACATAGTACTACCCTCGAAGTACTTTGTGAATAGGGAAGATTTGATTCCTGGATTAGACATGTCTTATGTATGTGCTAGTGAACAATTTACTTAGCTTCTCATGGCCTCAGTTTCCCCATCTGTAAAATAAGAATATTACCTACTACACAGAATTGTTGTGAACTTCAATTAGTATAATCTACAAAGTACTTTGCCAACCTTAAAGCACCATATAAATGTCAGCTAATATTATTATTACTCTTCTCTTCCCCCCCCATCAAGAGGGTGTACTTTCCCATTCCATATGAAGTATACATTTCTCTATCATTGGATCACAGCATCAGTCATCCAGTGTCTTTTCTCTGCTATGATATCTGATTTGTCCTGCACAGATCCGGTCTGCATCTCATCTCTCCCATCGGACTGTGAGCTCCTTGAGAGCAAGGACTGCTTCTAGCCTCTCTTGTATCCCCAGCACTTAGCACAATGCCTGCCACACAGCAGGTTCTTATTAAATTTGTATTGACCAGAACTGGTGGTTATAAGTGACCTTATAAGTCACTTAGTCAAATCTCCTCCTTTTACCCAAGAGGAAACTGAGACCCAGGGAGTGTGAGCCGCTTGCCAAGGTCACCCAGGTACTAAGGGCAGAAGCAGCATTTGTACTCAGGCTCTCTGGCTCCAAAACCAGAGCTCTTTCCACGGTCCCGTAATACCTCCACTTTAAGCTTCACAAAGCTTTTTTCTTCCAAGAACCCTGTGAGGCAAGTTATCCTATTATGATCATCCCCGTTGACATTTAAGAAAACTGAAACTCACATGAAGTGACCTGGTCACACTAATACCTTCTAGGTCCAATGCTTCTTCTTTCTGCTGCACTACCAGTCCACCCTGGATAGGACAATTAAGGCAAGGTTCCTGCCCTCAAGAAATCTGCAATTTACTCTAATAAGTCTATCACTGTCCATCACCTGGTGATACTATCACACAGCCTGTCCCTTTGACACAAACCCTACCTCCTTTCATTGTCCCTTCTGGATCTTCTCACCAACTTCCAGAGTCAGCACTCCAAAGCACAGAGACAATGTCAAGTCTTTTCCCCTGTGCCTGGAATGTTGTCCTACACTTTTGCTTTTTTACTTCCTGTCCTTCCTTTGAAACCCATCTCAGCTGCCTCCTCTTCCAGGAAGCCTTTCCTGATCCCTCTCAGTCAATAATGATCTTCCCTGCCACCAGCCTTCTATCCCCAGAGGCTCATCGCCCTTTGTTTTTACCTCGCTTTTATGCTTTTCTAATAATATTGTTTATATTGTGAGCTCCATAAGTGCCTTATTTAACATCTTTCTTACAGTGGATGCTTAAAAAGTGTTTGTTGAAAAAGGGAACAAACGAGTGATTGAATCGGTGAATGTGGGGGCTTAGTAGAGATCATACAAGATCAATGGTCATCCTTTATTCCAAGGCCTACTTTAAGTCATAGATTGTTTTTCTTTCCTGCCTGGGTGAAGGCTGCCAAATCCTATAACTTAGAAACAAAATGAGCATCTGCCTCCAAGTGGTTGCTATTGAATTTCTGTAATGTTTATATTGAATGTCTATAATCAAGTTAAAACTATCCTATCCATTTCTGTTTATTTGATGGGAAGCAAGTGACTTCAGGAGACCCAGCCAGTTCTTAGAACATTCTCAGAAATCTTATTGCCTTTAAGTGGTAAAATTGAGCAGAGGCAACTGAATGCAATGGAGATAAAATTGTGCTGGCTGTCAGAAGACTGGGTTTTAACGCTCTGTTTTGCTATCAGCTCATCTTGTGACCTTAAGAAATGACTCCTTGGGCATGATTTTCCTCCTCTGTAAAGTGAGGTGACTAATTTTCTAAGATCCTCCTTCTAGATCTAATATTTAGTCATTTTTAGTCAGTGCCAAGATACCTACAAACAACAACAGTTGGTACAAACAACTACTTCTACTTTCATAGCTCCTCATAGTGTAAAGGGTTTTTTGTTTTTATTGTTTTCCTTAACGTGTGCACTTTTATTTGAAGCTCCTCCCCTCCCCCAAGTACTGGCAGTAAAGGGTTTTTTTTAGATCATTGAAGTTTGTGTGGCATAGCATCCTAGAGATGCAAGGGACTCCCGAGATTATTAAGATAATGCTTCCCAATGGATGGAGCTCCTCTACAACACTGCCAACAAGTGGTCACCCAGCCTTTCCTTGAACACTTCCAGTGACAGAATTTATTGTCTTAAGAGGCAGCCCATTCCATTTTTGGACAGCTCCAGTGGTTAGGAAATTCTTTCCTATCTGCCTCCCTCTAACCTCCCCTCCATTGCTGGAAGTTCTGCCTTTGGGGCCAAACAGGCCAAATCCAATCTCTCTTGCACATGGCCAGGTGCTCCAAAGTCATCTCATCTCCAGAATAAGCGTCATCGTTTTTTTAAACCTGTCCACACCTGAATTGGTCACAGTCCCCCTCACCAAGTGCATTGCTCTTCTCTGAACTCACTCGAGTTTGTCAGTCCTTCTTAAAATGTGAAACCCAGAACTAGATACCTCCTGTGACCCAGTCAGGGCAGAGCACAGTGGCAGAACTCTGTGTCTTGCTCAAAACACTATGCCTCCATAAAGTCCAAGATCACATTACCTGTTTTTACTCCTGCTTTGTCCATTTGACTCAGATTGAGCTTAGAAACTTCTACAACTTCCGAATGTATTTTGCCTGAACTGCTTTTGTGCCAACATTTTGCAGCCCTTGTTGGTTTCATACCTTTATTTCTGTCTTTTGTATACTTTACAAAGTAGCTATAACAACTAGCATTTATATAGCACTTTAGGATTTGATAAGCACATTACCTTTGTTATCTCATTTGATCCTCCCCCAAATCCTGTGGAGTAGGTGCTATTATTATCCCCATTTTTACAGATGAAAAAACCAGGACACAGAGAAGTGACGTGACTTGCCCAGGGTCACACAGCTAGTAAGTGTCTGAGGCAGTATGAAATTGGTAAATTATAAAGTTCTCTATGAAAACTTTTCTTCTTCCTTGTCATAAGAATTTTATTTTTGTGAGACTTTTACCTCTCTTGAGCTGCCTTCTCTTTAGAGGTTAAGGCCATGAGGTCTTTCCTTTCCTTTCTCTGAACTCTGTGAAACCTACTTGTCTAAGTTCCAGGGTAAACACAAAGCAGTGTCCACTGTTTCCCTCCCACAAACAACTCTAAGATGACAGGGTTACTGCCTTCCCAAGACTGGCATCATTTCATCATTAATTTCTCCTTCGGATCAGAAGCAGGTCCAGAAAAGTAGTTGATCTCATTGCTTCTTATACTTTTTGAAAGATGAAAATTGTTATCAAAGCAGATGAAGAATTGATCAACCACTCTGCCTTTGTCAGAGACTACGCTCCAGCAGATGTCCATAGAGTAGAAATCTTCCATCACTGTTGTTTTGGGTTTTTGTATCTACACCAGCTATGTGAACTGCATCAGGAGTAGATTACCCATCTTCTCCTTTTGGCCCAGTGGTCTATAATGTATTACCATCACAATGCTGTGTTTGTTTCCCCCTCCTTTTTTCTTCATCCAAATGCTCCGCACCTTGCTTCCTCCCAGTCCTCAGGTTTAGGTACCTACACAAGAGTATGTATCATCAGTCAGGGCTACTTCCTCACCTCTTCTATCCACATCCATAACTGAGGTGCCCCCCCACCACAACTTTCCATTCTTCTTATACCTTACATGTTCCCCCCACCTCCCTGTACTTTCTGATACAGTGACACTGAGGTTTTTAATGTTCGTCTCACTAGATCCTCCTCACAACTCCAGGCATTTACTCTGGCTATCCCCCACATCTGGAACTCTTTCTCTCCTGTAAAGCCAAGCACAAGAAGCTCTCCAGAGGACTGCTATTATGAATAGCTTTAAGGTACTCACATATGTAGGTACTTACATAAGGTAATCACATAGTGGAGTGAACTCTCTATTTATTCAGCAATAAACTAAGGCATAACATTCACAGAAACCAAAGTACACCACTTTTGAAAAGGGACAGGATCAAAGAAGAGAATAAAACAAGTGGGAGGTGGGATAGGAGGGAGGAAAATATAGTCAGCCTTTTACAATATATCCACTATGGAAATGTTTTGCATAGCTACACATGTACAACCCATATTGAATTGCTTATCTTCCCAGTAAGGGTGGGTGACAAGGGAAGAAGGGAATGAATCTGGAATTCAAAGCTTTAAAATAAAATGTTTAAAATATATATATACATGCTATTATTAATGTTATTTTACATGTACTTGGGAAATAAGACATACAGGCACTGGGGCATAGAGATCCACCTTGCCCTACTGGAAAGTCGGAGGGGGTATGGGAGGAGATATGGGAGAGAGCAGATTGGAGGAAGTAATATCCAGTGGTATTGCTATTTTGGGTGGTGGGTAGGGGGAAAAACAGGGGGAAAATTTGTAACTCAAAATCTTGCGGAAATGAATGATGTAAACTAGAAGTTAATAAAGCATTTGTTTAAAAAAAAAAGGAACCAAAGTACAGCATTCACAATGATTTAGCATAACAATTTATAACTAAAGTGGCCACATAGTTTTAAGCAAAAGATATCATTCAGTAAGTCCTTAACTCAATCATCCTTAAAAGGCAAAGTACAAAGGTCAAAGTTTTCCCACCTCTAGGTCACATTGTCTTAATCTCTCAGTCAAATTAATTAATTCTTAATTTAGAGATTAGTTTCCAATCATACTTAACTCAATCATCCTTAAGGGGTACAAAGTACAAAGTTCTCCCACCCCTAGACCACAGTAAATCATGATCTTCTCAGTCAACACTAAGTACCCAAGAAGAGGTCTTTTCATCTTGGGTTGAGGATGGCTCCCAGATTCCATGGTTCCTCTTCCATGGGTCCAGCTCTTGCCTGAATCTTCCCAACTGTCACCTGGATCCATAGGCAGGCAGCTCTCAGCTCCTTGTCCAGCTTCCATTCCATGTTGAAGCTCACAGTGTCCAGTCCACCTCAAGTCCTTTGCAATTTCTGTTTCTGGGAAAACAAAGCTTAACAGAGCCAAAACAACATTCATGCACATTGCCAGCACCATCATCAATTCACTATCTGCCTGTGAAATCAACACAGATCCACAGACAAGGTCCGAGAAGTCAACACAAATCATTAGCTTACTCTCAGGACCTCTAAAACTTTCCTCCAGGACCTCTGCAAACAGACAACAAGAAAATCCTCTTTCAGAGCTTCCAATGAGACCCCAGGGCTTCTGTACAAAGTATTACAAACACAAATCAACACAGACAGAACAGACAAACAGTGCCAGCTACCACAAGGGCTCTCCTCAGTTCTGCTCTGTCTTAGCTTGTGCTTAGCCTTATACATACACACACACACACACACACACACACACACACATTATATATATAATGCCTCTCCTTCCTGTCCTACCCTTCCTGTTGTGTCAGCAAGTTCCTCCTACCTTCAAATCACAAGGGGCTCAAACAAGGTGCTAAATACTTAAGTAGCTGAAACAAGGTGCTAAGTACTTCTTTGCTTGCCATTACACCTCCTCATCTCCACATCCTAGCATTCCTGGCTTCCTTCAGGTATCAGTGAAGGTCCAGTCTTCTATAAGAAGTCTTTCCTGATCCTCCTCTATGCTAATGTCTTCCCTCTGTTGGTTGTCTCCAATTTATCTTGTATTTGTCTTGTTTGTACCTAATTGTTTGCTTTCTGTTACATTTGGAGCTCCCTGAGGGCAGGGATTGTCTTATGCTTCTCTCTGCATCAGCAGAGTTTGGCACAGTGACCAGCACATAGTAGGTGCTTAATAAGTGTTAGCTGACTGACTTGTATATCTTCTTGAATAAAAGGAAAACTCATTTCATTCTTGACCATATTTCAGTTATGAATCCCACCCTGCCAAGTGTCTGTAGTACCTGTGAAGTCACTTTAACCTCTCAGAGCTCAAACCTTGTGTTCATTCATTTATTACACATGAACTGCATTTATACAGAAACTTCTCAGGGCAAGAACACTATTTCTGTCCTATCTTCTGCATTGTCTTCTCTTGAGGATTCTTGAGCATTTCTGTTCAGATCTTCCCAGGCTCCTCTTAACACATCCCATGATCCCTTAACTTTGGAGATGGAAAGGCACAGTCACATAGTGAACAGAACACAGAACTTGGAGGTGAGAAACATGCCACAGCTAACAACCATGTGATATGTATGATCTTGGCCAAGTCACTCTTCCTTTCTGAACTGGAGTCTTGTCCGCTATGAAATTACTACCAAAAATGTTTGCTCTCCCTCTCTTAAGAGCTGTGAGGAAAGCACTTGTCCAACTGGGAAGTGCTATCAGAATGAGCTCTTATTGTTTATTTTTAACAATTGTTTATTTTAATACCGAGTGGTGGCTACTTGATCTGTCTTTTCCTGACCAGTAACCTGTGAGTAGGAAAGAGAAAAAAAAAAGGCCCTTAGACCCAGGAAGAGGAACAAAGCATTGGAGAGGGTACATGGTTCTCGCCTGTGCTTAGGGGAGAGCACTGGAAGTCCCCAGCCTCTGCCTGTATAGAAAACCCCCAGGCCTAACTTTAGCCCTTGTGGTACCTATCTCAGGCCACTTCACAAGGGTCATGGGATTTATGACTGCAGGAGACCTTATAGATGTTTTAGTAGAAAGAATGTGATTTATCTAAGGAGCCAGATCATCCCTCTGATTCCCAATCCTGCATTCTTTTTTTTTTTTTTTGGAGGGGGGAAGGCAAAGCAATTGAGGTTAAATGACTTGCCCAAGGTCACACAGCTAGTAAGTGTGTCAAGTGTCTGAGGCTAGATTTGAACTCAGGTCCTCCTGACTCCAAGACCAGTGCTCTATTCCCCAATCCTATATTCTTGCCATTACAGGCTGCTGTTTCTTCCAAACCTACACCAGAGTAAGACATGCCTCATTAGCAGGGTAAGGGAGGAAGTAGAGACAGTCAGTGAGTGGTGTCAGAAGCCTAGAATATCAGAACTTAAAGGGAGCTTATCACATTTAATGCCAGAGCTAGGAGGAACCTAAGGCCATAAAATATAGGATGTCAGTGAGTCAAAAAACATCTGTTAAGTGCCTACCTATATGCCAGGCTCATTCAAAGAAAGGCAAAAGACAGTCCCTATTCTCAAGTTGCTCATTGTCTAAAATAAGCAAACCACCATGTACAAAAAACTTACATAGGATGAACTGAAAATAGAGAGAGGGCACTAGAGTTGGGCAGGGACTTAAAATGTAGAATGTCAGGATTGGATAGGACCTTAGAACATAGTAAGTTGGACCTGGAGAGAGACAACCTTAGTGAATCTTTAGTGGGGAGAGACCTCAGAGGCAGTCTGGTGCATTCTGTAGCTCAGTAGGCATCCACTCCATAATGTTCTCCCACAGTAGCTAGTCAGCTCCTGTCTGAGCACCACCAGTGATGGAGACCTTACCACCTTCTTGGCCACAGCACATCTGTTTAAACATTACCTTTATTGCTTATGAACTGTTGGGCCTGGGATAGAAAGGGAAGCGTCTAGGAGGGAGAATGTATCCTGCCTAAATCAGGATCTACGTAGGCAGAAAATCACAGGATGATTGAAAGTGGCCCTTAGATAGCTGAATCTGGATGCTTTCATTAATCTATGACCCAATGAGCATTAATTAAGCATCTCCTCTGTGTCGAGGTATAAAGCCGATCATGAGCAGTTCTCCAGAGGATTGCTGCTATGAATAACTTTAAGGGTCTAATCACATAGTATAATGAACTCTATTTATTCAGCAATAAACTAAAGCATATTCTAGGAACTAAAACATAACATTCACAACAACATAACTTATTACTAAAATGGCCACATCGTCTTAAACAAAACACATCATTCAGTATATGTGATAGTGATCTTTAAGGGGTAGCAGAAAATACAAACACCATCCACCCCTAGGTTACAGTAAGTTACAAATCTCATCAGTCAATATAGAGTATCCAAAGTAAGGTCTTCTTTCATCTTGACTCAAAGATGGCCTCCAAACCCCACAGCTCCTTCTCCAAGGGCTGACTGCTCCCAACTCTTGCCTGGATTCACACATAGGTAGCTCTCCACTCCCGTTCCATATCTCAGCTCACCAGGACTGCTCCACTCCAAGCTTTTTGCAGTTTCTGTTTCTAGGAAAACAAAGCTTACCAGGGCTATAACAATATTTACACACATTACCAGTGCTATCATCTCAATTCACTTTCTGTCTGAGAAACCAATACAGAATAGACAGGACTTCTGTCTGAGAAACCAACACAGAACCACAGACAGAGCGCCACCATCACAAACATTCTCTCTCCCAGTTCTGCTTGTCCTCTTATCTGCTCCTTCCTGTTCTACCCTTTTTGCAAGCCCTTCCCACCATGGACTCCCATGTGATAACATTCAGCCTATTAAGGGGCAGGTGAAATCTTCAAATTCCCATAGGCCTATTAAGGGCAATTTAATGTATTCTGTTTCCAATCAAAGACTCTTGATACAATCGAAGACAAAGCTCAAAGGCACTTGATTACCTAAAACTCTATCTAGAAAAACAGCAAAAAATCCTATTTTGCTTTCAATACACCAGCCAACACCATACTAAGCCTAAAAGGTTTAAGTTTGGCACAGTGAACCAAGCAATGGACTGGGAAGCAAAAGCCCCAGATTTGAAACACCCCTTCCCTGCCCCCCACTTTGTAACCAACTAGGGGAGATTAATTAATGATGGCTTGATGAATGAACATAGTGGAAAGAACTTAGTTTAATCCCAAAATAGAACAATAGACTGGGAATCAAGAAGCCTGGGTTTGGATCCCAGTTTAGCTACTTACTAGCTTGACCTTGACTGAGTCACTGCCACCAAAGCTCTTATACAGCCCTAAATCTTGTGCTTTCTGTGAACCAAGGGTCAACCCATTTTATAAATGATAGTACTGTGGTTCAAAGAAATAGTTTGACCCATGATCAAATAGCTAATAAGAGCCAGGATCAGTCCTAAACAGGGCATCCCAAAAGTGTTAGTGCAGTTTTAAGCTTTAAACTAGGTTGTTGCACCATTCTGGAGAGCAATTTGGAACTATGCCCAAAAGGCAGTCAAACAGTGTATACCTTTTGATCCCATAATACTACTACTAGGTCTGTATCCCAAAGACATCAAAAAATATTGTGCAAATATTTGCATGTGCAAAAATATTTATAGTAGCTCTTTATGTGGTAGCAAAAAAATTGGGAACTGAGAGGATGCCCATCAATTGGGGAATGGCTGAACAAGTTGTAGTATATGAATATAATGAAATACTATTGTGCTATAAGAAATAATGAGCAGGATGATTTCAGAAAAGACTTCCATGAACTGATGTTGAGTGAACTGAGCAGAACCAGGAGAACACTGTACATGGTAATAGTAACTTTGTGCAATGTTTGACTATGATCAGCTTAGCTCTTCTCAGCAATACAGTGATTCAAGATAATTTCAAAAGACTCATGATCGGGACTTCCAGGTAGCACAGCAAGTAAGAGCACCGGCCCCAGTGTCGGGATGACCTGGGGGATCGAATCTGGGTGCAGACACTTAGCATCTACCCAGAAACACCTGGCCGTGTAACCTTGAGCAAGTTACTTAACCTCAATTGCTTAGGGGCGGCCAGGTGGCTCAGAGAGTAACAGCACCGGCCCCAGTGTGGGGATGACCTGGGGGATCAAATCTGGGCTCAGATACTTAGCACCACACCCAGAAATAACTGGCCATGTAACCTTGAGCAAGTTACTTAACCCCAATTGCTTAAAAAAAAAAAAGACTCACGATGGAAAATGCTGTCCACATCCAGAGAAAGACCTAATGAAGTCTGGATGTAGATCAAAGTGAACTATTTTCTCTTTTTTCATTTTTTGGTTTTTTGTTTTCATGGCTTTTCCCTTTTGTTCTGTTTCACAACATGACTAATATGGAAATATGTTTACATAATTGCACATATATAACCTATATCAGGTTGCTTGCTGTCTTGGGGGGGCAGGAGGGAGAGAGGGAGAAAAAATTTGAACCTCAAAATTTTATAAAAAGCAAACATTGAAAACTATCTTCACATGTAATTGGAAAAAATAATTTACTATTTCCAAAAAAAAATTGGTTGGTCCAATACAGGGCACATTTGGGGGCACCTTATATTGATTGATCCCTGGGAGCAGAACTATGAACAAGGGAAGGAACTTGCAAAAAGACAGATTTCTGCTCAGTGTAAGGGAAAATGCCCTAACAATTAGAGCTGTCCCAAAGGAAGGTTTCAGGAGCCTGTCACTTGAGGTTTTCAAGCCGAGGCTGGATGACCACTTAGAGAAGGTGACAAAGAGGAGTCTTCCTGCATCTCCTACCTCCTGGTCCAGAGCTGGATCTCTCCAGGACTCTACATCAGGACATCTAGATGATTCAGGGGAGGCCATGAGAATCAGGTTTATGGTTAGGAGGAAGGATTCTCATTCAGATGTGTCAGATTGGTTTTCTGTCTCTGATATGGGCAAAGACTTTGGGATTGGTCTGGGGAAAATCCTGCTGTGCAAACATAGGGGAGGAAGAAATGGGTGTTAGAAAGAGACATCTCAAACTCAGAGTGTCCAAAACAGAACTCGTTTTCATTCCCTTGGAATCTTTCCATATTCCAAATTTCCCTGTTGCTAGAGAAAGCCAGGCTTCACTGGCTTCCTTCTCCACTCAGCTCAGATCTCCCTTTGCTCATCACACCCCATCCCCCATGGCCAGCTCCTCGTGCCTTCCCTCTGAGACCGCCCTCGTTTTCATGTTGCCTCCCCTGTTAGACTGTGAGCTTCTTGAGGACAGGTTCCTCCATATCCCCAGTGCTCAGCGCAGTGATTGGCACATAGGAAGTGCTTCATAAATGTTTGACTGACTTAGGAGGGAACCAGTCCAAAACTGAGACTGTCTGCCACAAGATAGGCCAGCCCTAAAAAGCCAGGGAAGTTCGAGGGTCTATCACTGATGACCCAGAGCTCCCCCATACCATTTATTTTTCTAATTACAGATGGCCAATGACAGCACGGAGACAAGTGAGGCTGGAGAAGAGGAGGAGGACCATGAGGGAGACAGTGACAACAAGGAGCGGATGCCGTTCATCCAGTAATGGTCCCCACACCCAGTGAAAGGAGCGAAGATATGATTGGAGGAAGGGAACCGGACTGGGGAATCTATTCTGTGCGCCAGTGAACAAATGCCGTAGTGCCGTGTGTGTTGTGTTTGTCTGCAGTCCGCCAAGCTATAAAGCTGTTGATTGTTGTTTTTTGAACTTCAGTGCCCACCCCACCCTGCTCAGTATTGCATCTCGGCATTGGTGTGACATGCCATCCCTCTTCCTTGTGTGAGTGAGGTCCACCTCTTGTGGTTCCCTCTCAGTACTCCTAGAACAGCCTTGTAAATTAGGATGAGCCCACAGGCCCAACACCTAAAAGATATTCCTGCTTCAGGGAGGGATTGGACTCCAAGATCCCTTCCAGCTCTTAAGATTGTAGGATTCTATGCCAGGCAATGAACATGGTAATGAACATGGTAGAATCTGAAGAAAAGGTGAAGCATTTGATCAAGTCTTAGAATTCTTCAGACCAGCCCTGCTACTCACTGCCTCCCAGTCATGCCATTGCTCTTACTTTAGGATATGTAGATCAGATTGTCTCAAATAAGGCAAGCCAGAAGCAAATTTCATGGCTTAGTGGCCTCTTGGAATCATTCCAATGGGGTATCCCACCACTACTCCTTTACCTAACTCCTGGGCCTCTTTCTCATGTTTATTAAGTCATTTCACAGTCCTCTCTTTTGAAACCTCCTCCAAATCTTTCTTTGTGGCTCTTTCCAGGACGTAGAGAAAAGGTCTGCAAATTGTGAGTTTTCAGGAAAAAAATGACGTAAATGGCATTGTTTGAGAAAACAGGAGGTACAGTAGTGACAGGTGTTGTTTGAAGGCACATTTGATCTTCAACAAAATGTTCTTCCCAAATACCACTTTTTAATCCGTGAAACTATGTCGCAAAGTGTGGCAGGTGGGAAGCCCAAAGTAGTTCCTGAGAGGCTGTAAGTATACTAGGATTTTTGCACATTAGCCATCAGAAGGCCAAACTGAGATGTATTTAAGCCACTTTCAGTATTGATCCCCTAAGGACCAGAAGCTTGCAGATCTGTGAAAAAATCAATGGGCATCTTTCCATTTCCAGAGCTTGCGCCAACCTTAGACATTTGTGGATGATCCAAAAAAGTAAGTTTCCATTGGCTAAAGACAACCACAAAAGTAGCTGGATCTTTTGGTAATGCAGTGTTCCCAGAGAGCCACCATCTCAGAGCCTCTTTGGAATGATTTGCCCCTCTTCAGTTCTTCAGTATTTCATACAATCTGCAGTTTCATCATTATGGGTGCTTCCTTCACTTATGCAGATCTCAGCCCTTCCCTGCCTTAGTAGATATTCTTTATGATTGTCTGTGGCCAAAAACATTCATCCAACCCTTGGTGACCAACCCTCTGGTGATGAGCCTTCCCATCCATACACACAGCTAGGCTGGACCCTTGGTGACAGACACAGAGTCTGGCACTGGAAGCAAATAGGTGGAATGACCTAAATCCCTTTGAAATCAGCAACCAATCATCCATATACCTCTGAGAATACTAAACATAATTTCCCTTACCCTTTTGTAAGGAACAGCGAACACAGCTACCTCCCAAGAATGGGTAGAATCCCCAGGCCTTAGACAGAAGTGCATCAGATAAATCGTATCCACTCTCTCTTCGCCATGGACAAACATATGACCACCCCAATCTCCAAACAAAATAGGAAACAGGGAGAAGCTGGCATAGCCTGATGCCTCAGCTCACTTTCTATTTCTGTGGGAAGTGGAAGGATTCCTAGGGCCCCATTTCTCTCTCAAACTAAGGACCCTAGTTCTCCCACAGACCTATAAGGCAGTCATGACAAATATTTATTCTAACACTCTCCGAAGTGATGGGAATGAAGGAGTCTTTTATAAATTGTTTGCACATTTCCTAAGATACCCTCATTTTTTCTCCATTGAAGTAGTGTATTGGAAACCTCAGAAATTGTGCTTCTTTTGCAGCATTAGGCATGGGGAATAGGGTGAGGGGGAGCGGAGTGCAGCTGTGAAGATGCTTCATTGTGCCAAATCTAAGTCAGAAATGAGTTTCCCTTGGTTGTGTACATGGTGTGAGTCAGTAGTATTATACATTTAGGGGAGGGGAGGAAGGAGCTACCCTTGAAAGCTTACCAAAAGGCAATTTTCCATGGAAGATAAAAGCATTTCCTAGTTAATGCCGACAGAATTTTCCCTTTTCCAAGTAGTTGTATCTTGTTGATTTCTCTTACCTCTCCCAGAAACACATCCAAAATGGAGGCAGAGGGGAACCCCAACAGAGCTATATAGCCTACATCTCTGAAAGGCAGTGGAAAACCTGGAGTCAGTCAGGTGGTAGTGGGATTGCCCAATTGGAAGAGCAAAGGGAAAGTCCTGGAGCTCAGCTCTGTTTAGAAATAGTGGTCTTTGGGATCTCAGTGACTGGAAAGAAGAAGATGGATGCCCATGATCTCCAGTTCTTCCTGGTGTTGTAAAATGGGGCCAATGCAATTCTCTACCATGGTGCCAATCAAAGACGGGAAGGCCAATGCAGTCCCCAGACACTACCTGCAGGCACCAAAGGTGGTGTCAGTGGAAAACACATGTGATCAGGATACCTGAGGAAAGCTTTCATGACCCGGCCAGAGCTGATCTCAGGGGCTGGAGGGACACAAGGAGGGAGGGGCAGGAGGGAAGAGAATTGTGAGTTCTACCACAGTGGCTGTTTGTATTACCCTCTTTCCAGTCAAAAAATTGTTTTCCTGGAGCAAAGGAAAGTCTTGATTTGCCTTAAGAAACTGTGAAGGCCTCTTTGGAACTCAAGCCTGATTGGAGTGATTTAAAACATTGTTTAATTGTCCCTGTTGCTTTAGAGCTTTGGTTATATTGTGCCTACAAAGCAAGTTATGTTTACATTAAAATATGAATAAAATATCATGCATAGCATTAACCCCTGCCTGGCTGTCACTGATTGAACATATCACTGCTGCACAGAGTGAGGCAGGAAACCACAGGCAACAGGGTCCCAGGACCCCAAAATGGATTCCCTGCACCCTTTTGTAAAGACTCCCTTTATACTTAAAACATTGTATAGAAAAGTCTTGTATAAACAAATCTGAACTTACAAAACAGAAAAAAAAAGTCACCAGAATCATGGAATTCCACTTAATTCATTTCAATAATTATTAAGCACATAGGAAAGACACACTGCTTGGTGCTGGGATTTAGATAGTAGATATTTATTCCACAGACCCTGGCTTCAGGGAGTTTACAAACTAACGGGAGAAAAAAACAACACAAATAAATATAGCACGAGGGGACAGAGATGTTCAGATAAAGTGCTTTGAGAAATATGAGGAGGGAAGCTATGGGGAAGGCTTCATGGAAGAAGCAATGTCTGAACTGGGCCTTGAAGGAAACAGAATTTGGACTGATGAAGGTGAGAGACAGAAGTCCACTGTGCTTGGTGTGAGCTGGAGAGGGCAGGTCAAGAAGGTGATGGGGACTGCACAAATTC